>NC_087271.1:1431250-1747500 GCF_015220805.1 Pogoniulus pusillus
CCCAACACAGGTCACCAATGTCTGCTCCAACTTACTATACACACCATACCCCAATCTAAAAGCATTTTTAGTGTCACACTTATTTTGTTTCCTACTTGAAAAAGCAGTTCTGACTCTATTTTACCAATAAACACCTTTTAGGGAAAGCCAAGTCAGAAGATACCTTCAACAAACCTTCAAGACTTGAACAACCCAAGCCTGTCAACATTACCTCGGGTAAGAGACACTTCTAAAGCCTTGATGTGATAAAGCAACAGCAATATGAGGGGCTTTGGAGCTCCTTTCAACCCTTCTTCCTTTCAGGCTCCTCAGAGTCTCCTTTCAAGCCTCAGCACCTCCACTGGGACCTCTCAGAGCATCTATAGACTCACTGGAGCATAGCATCACATAACAGCTCAGGTTGGATGAAACCTCAGAGATCACCTACCCCAACCTGCCCACCATGGGCAGGGACACCTCTCAACTAGACTCAGCTGCTCAAGGCCTCATCCAATGTGGCCTTCAACATCCCCAGGCAGGAGGCAGCCACACCCTCCCTGGGTAGCCTATTCCCAAGTCTCACCACCTCCCTACTGAAGAAGTTCTCCCTAAGACCCAGTCTGAACTTAACTCTCCCTCAGCTTCAAACCACTCCCCCTTGTCCTAGTGCTAGACACCCTTATGACAAGTCCCTCTTCAGCCACCCTCTGGTTCACTGAAGTCTCTGGAAGGGCAATCACTGCACTGCCCCTGCTGGGCAGTGGCTAGGACCAGCACAGGAAATCGACTTGTTTTCACTTTCTGCATGCTAAACAACAATATATTAGTAGAAAATTAACAGCTTGGATAGTTATTGATTAACAGAAATGCTACAATGTTCTTCTGATTTCAAACTGGCCCTGATTAATGGAAATGGCAATGGAATTAAACCAATGAGCTCACACTGCTGGAAGCAGCCCCAGCAGAGCACAGCCAAGTAAGTGACTACAGCATTGACCACAGCTTTTTCATCTTGACCTGGGAACATGGATAAGGAACCCTGGATAAGGAACTCAGGCTGAAGAAGGAACTGGAAAATGCATTTCTGTATTAAAGCTGGGGTTAAAACACTTCAGGATACTGCCCCATAAGTGTGTTTTCTTTAATACACTGGTTGAGTGTTTTAGTCCCTTTTCTTTCTCACTCTGGATATAGAGACTCAGGTGTCTGGCATGTGCCACCCTCACAACCATCACTGCATTGTGGTGGATGAGGAGAGGCTGAGGGAGCTGGGGGTGTGCAGCCTGCAGCAGAGGAGGCTCAGGGTACACCTCACTGCCGTCTGCAGCTCCCTGAAGGGAGGCTGTAGCCAGGTGGGGTTGGGCTCTGCTGCCAGGCAAGCAGCAACAGAACAAGGGAACACAGCCTGGAGTTGTGCCAGGGCAGGTCTAGGCTGAATGTGAAGAGGAAGACAGCTGACTTGCAGCTTGGATTCGCAGGGCTGGAGGCATGACACAGCACTGCACTGAAATCTTCTTCAGCTCTGGTGCTCAGGCTGGGATGTTTTATTTCTCTAGTAAAGATGTAGGTTTTATTGTTTTGTCACTGTTCCTTTACCTCCATAAAATCAACAAATTTGGAAGAAAGCTTCAAGCTCACCCAGCCCAACCTAGCACCCAGCCCTGCCCAACCAACCAGACCATGGCACTAAGTGTCCCAGCCAGGCTTGGCTTCAGCACCTCTAGGCACAGCCACTCCACCACCTCCCTGGGCAGCCCATTCCAATGCCAATCACTCTCTCTGACAACAACTTCCTAACAACATCCAGCCTAGACCTGCCCTGGCACAGCTCCAGACTGTGTCCCCTTCTTCTGTTGCTGGGTGCCTGGCAGTAGAACCCAACCCCACCTGGCTACAGCCTCCCTGCAGGCAGCTGCAGACAGCAATGAGCTCTGCCCTGAGCCTCCTCTGCTGCAGGCTGCACACCCCCAGCTCCCTCAGCCTCTCCTCACAGGGCTGTGCTCCAGGCCCCTCCCCAGCCTTGCTGCCCTTCTCCAAACACTTTCCAGCACTTCCACATCTCTCCTGAATTGAGAAGCCCACAACTGGACACAGCACTCAAGGTGTGTCCTGAGCAGTGCTGAGGCCAGGGGCAGAATCCTCCAAGATTTACCAATCTCTGCTCCAGATGAAATCAAAACAGAGTTTCCTGATTCGAAGGCAGTGCCTTTCCGTGCACATCAACCCCAGTTATGCATTTACACTGAACAAAGAAAAACCAATAAACCTTTCACTCTTTGAAAGTTGGTGGTACTGAATTAATCATTTTAGCAAACCAGGAGGAAGTTAATGTAATCCCCAATTTGCTTTACATCTTCAAAGTCACCCACAGCACTTTACAAGGCAGGCAATATTATCACAGCTGGACACCCGGGTAAGCTCTGGAGCTCTTTTTCCTTTTCCAAAGGAGTGGTACAGATTTACCATGATACTGCTAAATTAGCTGCTCATTTAACTTCGAAAGATGAAAGAAAACAGGTGAATTAAGAGAGCCTCCAGCTCCAACAACCTGAACTGTTGGTCTCTTCTCCCAGGCAACCAGCAACAGAACAAGGGGACACAGCCTCAAACTGTGCTGGGGGAGGTCTGGGCTGGATGTTAGGAGGAAATTGTTGGCAGAGAGAGTGATTGACATTGGAATGGGCTGCCCAGGGAGGTGGTGGAGTGGCTGTGCCTGGAGGTGTTGAAGCCAAGCCTGGCTGGGGCACTGAGTGCCACTGTCTAGTTGCTTGGCCAGGGCTGGGTGCTAGGTTGGACTGGATGAGCCTGGAGCTCTCTTCCAACCTGGTTGATTCTATGATCAAAGACCACAATCTGTTATTCTGTGCTCCACAACCTCCCTGCAGGTGTTCAAGGCCAGGTTAGATGAGGTCTTGAGTAACCTGTTCTAGGGGAAGGTGTCCCTGCCTATGGCAGGGGGTTGGAACTGGCTGATCTTTGTAGCTCCTTCCAACCCAAACCATTCTATGACTCTATCTTGAGGGATGTGGTGGACTTAGTTCCCCACATGTTGCCTTTCAAAGTCAGCAGACACAAAAACTGCTGTACAGAGACACATCCACCACTCAGCATCACTAATACAAGGAGCAAGCCCTAACACTGCTGTGTGAGGACCTGGTATAGGAAATCAGTTGTAAGTTCATAGCAGCAATCTGAGTCTATTGAGTTTCTCACTGAACAACCTTTCTGTTCGTGTCTGACCATGGTGCCAGTCTAACTTTTAGCCACTGTGGCACATCCCAGCCAAGGCATGCTGGATTCCACAATCCTCTGACTGTGTAAGAGCCCAGGGTCAATACTTGCTGAATGCTGGACTCTCTCCACTGCCTTTCTGCAGGGAGCAGCCAATGTTTACAGCTGGAGTAGCTTTAAATACACGTTACTCACCCAACTCATCTCAGCCTTTCTCTTTAAATTGTAATTGCTGTGGGATGCTGCTGCCTTCTTTCTAAATGGAACTTCAAAATAAGTAACAAATATGTAATTCATTCACAGACAGTTACAGAGCAGAAAAGTCTCATGAAAGCTTCCCTCATTTCCACGTCAACTGGCAGAGATGTTTTGGCAATCAGCAAGCTTAGATATACATAAATAAATCAATGCATGTTTGTTTTCTGAACATAAACTACTACAGCAGTACAGTGGAAAACGCTGGAGATCTAAATGGCACTTGTATAGGGGGAGCTGCCAGAGCTGGAGCTGCCAGAGCTGGAATCACAGAATGCTTTAGGTAGGAAGGGACCTCAAGGATCAGCCAGTTCTAAGCCCCTGCCTTGGGCAGGGACACCTCCCACTAGAACAAGTGACTCAAATACTTATCCAGCCTGGCCTGGAACACCTCCAGTGAGGTTTTGGAGCACAGAATCACCCAATGTGATATTTGGGAAATTCCTCCCAAAATTCAAAGCATTTCTCAGCACTGAGGCTGGAAGCTCCTCTCTTGCCATGCCTCATGAGCACCCCACAGCCTCACAAACACACCTCTGAGCTTCCAGCACTGCTTACTCGTGTAAGAAAGGCAAGGCTTTTGCTGCTGGCCAGGCAGATCCATTTGCTCTGAGCTGCAGCCCAAGGCAGTGGTTATGGGGCATGGAAAGGGAGGATGGGAGAGCAGGGTAAGAAATGAAGACAAGGGGAAATAATTGGAAGTACAAGTGCATCAGTTATGTTGCATATATCTAATGTAATTACTATTAATAAGCTGTCATTCAGAAGATGTAGTTGTTAAAAGGCAGCTTCAGAAGGGGAAAATGAGAATTGAACTCCTCCATGGATTTGTCTGCACTTATTTACTCTGCTGGGCTCTTCCAGTTCACTGCCAGGGATGCACCTTTGGCAAATGGGAAGCTGAAGAAGTGAACTGAAGATTCATTTATTTTGGTTAATAAAAACTTATTCCTGTGAGCAGTGCTGATCACAGGAGGAGGGCTCAGGGACGTCAATGGCTCAGGTCCACGCTAGGTTCTCACTCAAGCCACAACCTTTCCAGGCTGTAACTTCAAATGAATTCTGGTTTGCAGTAGACTGTCAAAGCTCAACACCAAATTATCTCCTGAAGGTGCAGCCAAGTTAAGTGCCCTACAAAGAGGGGGATTCAGTTTCCAGACTATGACAGAGGCAAGGCAGTGAGTAGGTATCTCAGAGAGACTGGAGACCTCCTCCTGGGTTAGAACAGGGGGACCTTAGAGCTGCCTGCCAAGAGCTGAAGGGATCCTACAGGAAGGCTGCAGAGGAACTTCTCATCAGGGTGTCTGGAGACAGCACAAAGGGGAATGGTTTGAAGCTGAGGGAGAGTAGGATTAGGCTGGAGCTCAAGAAGAAGTTCTCCAGTAGGAGAGTGGTGAGACTCTGCAACAGGCTGCCCAGGGAGGCTGTGGCTGCCTCCTGCCTGGGGGTGCTGAAGGTCACGTTGGATGAGGCCTTGGGCAGCTGAGTCTAGTTGAGAGGTGTCCCTGCCTGTGGTGGGGACCCTGGAGAAGACCATCTCTGAGGCCTTCTCCAACCTAAGCCATTCTATGTCTCCTGTGGTACCTGGTCTGGTAGTGCTGTTCCTTTGTTCCCTAGCAGCGGTAAGGACACTGCAGTTGCTGGGCAGGGTCCTGGCTGTGGTCTAACAGTGCAGCTCTCAGAGCTGGCCAGCTCATGTGCTGTGAATGATGTATTCAATAATTTGCCTTTTCCTTTTCTGCAATTGCCTGGAAGCAGCTTACAGTGCTCCCCACAGCATCTGTAATGAGACATTAGCCACTAAACATTTGATACACACAGTTATTAGCCTGTGTCTCCAGCACAAGCAGTGTGCTGCAGATTCAAGAGGGACAGCAGGATCTGGGTGGGATTTGTGCTCCTGACTGTCAGTTGGTACACCCAGCTTGCCTTGCTCTGCCACTCGGAGCACTCCTCACAAACAGCAGTTGGGGTATTTCAGGCTCCAGTCAGGCTTCAAGTTACATCAGCTGCAGTTGCTCTCAAGTATCAGTAGGACATCATCTGCATTGTGAGCACCTCCCAAGCCTCAGAGCTACCACATCCCTGTTTTAGAGGGGATGAAGTGAAAACAGACTCAGACATGACTTCAACTGCGAGGAAAGATCCTGACTTATTGTCAAGCTGTTTATACCTGGCTGATACCAACAGCACACTGTATGATACGGAATAGTCCACTGGCCAGTTAGGGGCTGTTGCTCTGCCCAAGCTCCCTCTCACCTTCTGGTCTTCCTGCACTATAGCCACACACAGGAAGCTGCAAAGCCTTTGATCCCTTCACAACAACCAAAACCACAAGCCCCATGGGCACTATACTCACCCCAAAACACAGAACCACAGAATCAACCAGGTTGGAACAGATCTCTAGGATCCTCCAGTCCAACCTATCACCCAACCCTTCACATTACCTAACCCACGGCACCGAGTGCCTCATCCAGCCTCCTTTTAAACACCTCCAGGGATGGGGACTGCACCACCTCCCCAGGCAGCCCATTCCAGTGCCAGTCACTCTTGCTGTGACAACTGCAATCCCATACTGACTCCAGAACAGAGCAGTGTGTCAGCTCCCCAGCAGAAAACCCTAGCTCCACCCCAGTCACAACCAGGGCACCGCTGGAGAGATCCTGACTTATGTACTCAACATCAACAAACTTCTCCTCTTGACCTTGACAAGGAGCTTAGCCCCCATGCTAGACTTTGACCCCATTGGGTGACTCTGTGCTGCACAGCCTCCCTGGGCAACCTGTGCCAGTGTCTCACCACCCTCACTCCAAACAACCCTTTCTTAATATCTAGTCTGAATCTCCCCTCTGCCACTTCAAACCCATTCCTCCTCATCCTCTCATTACCACACCTTCTCAATAGTCCCTCCACAGCCTTCCTCTAGCCCCCTTCAGATCCTGCAAGGCCACTCCAAGGTCTCCTCCAAGCCTTCTCTTCTCCAGCCTCCACAGCCCCAACTCTCTCAGCCTGTGCTCAGAGCAGAGCTGCTGCAGCCCTCTCAGCATCTTGGTGGCCTCCTCTGCACTGCCTCCAACACTTCCCTGTCCTTCTTGTGTTGGGAGCTCCAGAGCTGCCCCCAGGACTCTAGGTGGGCTCTGACATCATCTTCCTGTGAGCTTTTTTTTTAATCCTCCCTTTCTTATTACCTCTTCTGATAGCAAAGACATTGCAGATGGGCATCAGACTGTGCAAAATGTAAATTATGATTGGGTAGAGCTGGAACATAAAAATGAGAAGTGATTTGGATGCCTTTTTCCCCCTTTCCTAAGGACCACAGCACATATGGCACGCTAAAAAAAAAGTCTCCTGTTCATTAAGGCTAAATGAGACAGGTTAGAGAATCATGGGCACCAAATGGAAGACTCAGGCAGAAAGGGGGGAGTGGGGGAAACTGCTGGCTGCAAACTCATTCTGCTGATAGGATTTTTTGGATGTTCCCTTCCTGACCTCTTTCCCTCTCTTTTTTTTTAACTGCAAAGACATTTCTGCAAACATTTCACAGATCTCTTTGGGCTGCTGCGTAGGAATCTGTCCCCCCTGCTGTGCTTTCCTCATCTGAAGGTCATCATCTTCAGCTTGTGAAATCACAATTATCTGGCTAGGAAGTGACTCTGATGTCACAAATGGAGGAGGAGGAGGATGATGACTTCAATGAATAAAAAAAGCAGCAGCGGGAGAAAATGAACTTCTCAGCCACAGAGAGCTCTGAGTTCATCCCCCCCCAGGAAAAAGAGAGACAGCAGAGAAAATGCCAGCAGAATGATCTCCAAACAGACTATTTTCTGCATGGCATCAGTGCCTCTTCAGGACACGAGGGTGATCTGTGCCTTGTGCTGGTTTAACACAAGCTTCCACTTGATCTTAACGCGGAGCAGGCCTTACATTTAATGCAGCAGCAGAAGCTTGCTGCTACTTCTGCAGCTCACAGCCAGCTCTCAGAGCTCCATAAAAACCAAACGAGCCTCCCTTTAACCCTTAGCAAGATGAAATGGCCAAGATGCACCACAAGGTCACCTCCAGCCTGAGGCTCCGCTACTGCTGGCTAATTTGCCACTGTATTAAAAACATATAACAAACAAAGGCTCCCTGCCAGATGAATGAAGTGTGCCTAACGTGCAACGACCATTACTGCTTGCTGCTAAGCTTCCCTGCCAGCCTAACTCACTGAATTCACTGCCTTGCAGTAGGTAAAACCTCTGTCCTCCCAAAAACCTGGGGAAGAAGGGACCACAGAGGAGCTGGGACACATCAGATGCAGTTTTTTCCCCTTCTTGTATTGCTGAATCCTCCCTTCCTTGCAGTATGGACCAGAAGACAGGTACAGAGAGAGACAGATCTATAGACAGGCAGATACATGTATGCATGTATGTACATATATATAGAGAGAGAACACTTGGATGTTAGGAGGAAGCTGTTGTCAGAGAGAGTGATTGGCATTGGAATGGGCTGCCCAGGGAGGTGGTGGAGTGGCTGTGCCTGGAGGTGTTGAAGCACAGCCTGGATGAGGCACTTAGTGCCATGGTCTGGTTGCTTGGGCAGGGATGGGTGCTAGGTTGGGCTGGATGAGCTTGGAGCTCTCTTCCAACCTGGCTGATTCCATAATTCTATGCCATTATTCACTTATTAGAGCTAGAGTAGGATGTTGGTGCTGACTCTCCTGTGGAACAGACACTCTGGGAATGTGATTCAGCAATTCCCAATGCCATTATTTTGAATAAAGCTATCAATGTTTCTCCTGAAGAGTTTGGAATAGAAGTAGATTTCCACTGTCACTGTAAATGCTTATGCCTGTCTCTTAGGCATCAAATAAAGTACATTTCAATGCAACTGTCTGCTTGAATGAGACATTAAAAGAGCTATATTCTGAACTGCTGCCAGTTTGCAAAACTCTCAGCTAATAGTGTGATGACATGGCTCTGCTGTCTCCTCTGATGGCTGATTTCAGGCACTACACATGGATGTGCAAAAGCAGCAGGGCACTGGGACCAGCCCCAGATCTGGAAAGAGCAATGGATTCTGCTTCACCAAGGAGATAAAAAACACCACCAAAGTGTCAAAGGTATGTTAAAACCTGAAATTCCCAAACCACAGCCACGTAATGTGGTGGGGAAAAGGGAGCAGAAACTGCATCCTTGCAGAATCACATTATCAACCTGCTTGGAAAAGACCTCCAAGCTCAGCCAGGCCAACCTAGTACCCAGCCCTGCCCAACCAACCAGACCATGGCACTAAGTGCCCCAGCCAGGCTTGGCTGCAACACCTCCCGGGATGGGCACTCCACCATCTCCCTGGGCAGCCCATTCCAATGCCAATCACTCTCTCTGACAACAACTTCCTAACAACATCCAGCCTAGACCTGCCCTGGCACAGCTTCAGACTGTGTCCCCTTGTTGTGTTGCTGCTTGCCTGGCAGCAGAGCCCAACCCCACCTGGCTACAGCCTCCTTTCAGGCAGCTGCAGGCAGCAATGAGCTCTGCCCTGAGCCTCCTCTGCTGCAGGCTGCACACTCCCAGCTCCCTCAGCCTCTCCTCACAGGGCTGTGCTCCAGGCCCCTCACCAGCCTTGATGCCCTTCTCCAAACACCTTCCAGCACCTCAACAGCTCTCTTCAATTCAGGAGCCCAGCACTGGACACAGCACTCCAGGTGTGTCCTGAGCAGTGCTGAGCACAGGGGCAGAAGAACCTCCCTTATCCTACTGAAGAGTCATCTTCCAAAGGCATATCACAGCAACAGCATCCTCGGCTCTCTGGCTGCAGAGAGGAGGATGTGGGGGGAAATAAAAGCACAGCAGCTGTAGTGCCACAGGCCCCCAGCCTGAGGACTGCACTGGGAGACCAACATGCACACTCACTACTCCCAATCATTAGAAACAACATATGGTGGGCTGGTGTTTGTGCTGCCTTTCTCTCTGGCTGCCCTGCTTCTGCTCAAGGTATAAGTGGGTTAGGAGAGAGTCAAGCTGCACAGGAGCAGAGCACTGCAGAGAGCAGAACCCTGCAGGGTCAGAGGGATGCCTTAACTCTTCAATCAGGGTCATTTAAAATCTTTGCCATGGGATCAGCAATACTAAAAGGCGTCCAAGGCACCACAAAATTAGTCCATTTTGCCTTTGTGCAGCCACAAAGCTGCCTGTGCTTTTGCTTTCTCCTGCTCTCACTGCGGCTGACCTGCCCCAGCATCTCCAGCGCCGCTCCCGAAGCGCAGAGAACAACCTGCCACCTGCACACGAGCTGGCAGTAACCACCATGGCTCACAGCTCCCAGCAGCACCCCACAGCTTCTTCCTGTGTAGGGACTACAGCATGGAGAGGTGCACACCAGCTCACGAAACAGGCCACAAGCCCACTGCTGTGCTGCAGAACAGCCCCAGGGGGTCGGCCAAACACCCTGGCCTAGGCAGGGTGGCCCAGAGGTGCCCAGATGTGAGAAATGGCATCCTGCAAAACACCCTCAACAGTAAACATTACAGAATGGATCTGCTTGGAAGAGACCACCAAGGTCATCCAGCCCAACCTTCAACCCAGCACTGAAGAGCCAACAGCAAACCATGTCCCTAAGTGCCGGGGTCCACAAGAACAGCCCAGGGATGGTGGCTCCAGCACCATTCCAACGCTCCAGAGCCCTCCCAGCAAATGAATATATCCTAACACTCAGCCTAAACCCCTCCTGGCAGCTTTGATGTGGGCTGCTCTGCAACAGCCACGGCTGCTGCATGACAAGTGGGCAAAGATCAGCTCTGGAGAAACAGGACAACACAGGGGAACGTCACAGGGCAGCAGCACAGACAACAGCACAGGCTCACAGCACAGCAATGGCAGCAGCTCAAAGAAATATGTCACTGATGCAGAAGGCCTAGAAGACAGCAGGACCAGAGCCCTGCTTCAAGAGGATTACTGTGAAGCATGCAACTGTGCACATGGTGGAAGTGCTGGGAACACCCAAGACTGCATAGGAAACACGAACCCAAGATTTTAACTCCACCTCCATCACAAGCAGGATCACAAATTTCTCCTAGCATGCAGACTGCTTCTGGTGTTGCAAAAGGTGATGCAAGAAGTTCCACTGCTGCCAGAGGACCTGGGGAGACACAGCCAGGCCCTGCTGCAGGACTGAGTGCACTCAGGAGAAATGACACCAGAGCTGGTGCCACGACTGTGGCGTTAACCTTTGCCACCTCTGAGTTTCTCCCTTAATGAAGCCATCTGATTTATGCAAGAGTCGTTTGCCTTCATGATAAATTTATTACATGATCATCTTTTTTTTCTTCTCCAGATTTGTCACTTGAAAGGTGGATAATTGCTGCTCAGACCTGCCATGGCACGTCAGCAAATGAGCTCAAGCAACACTGCACCTTCCCCGCTCTCCCTACCGGAGCCAGGCTCAGCTGTCAGCACTGATGCTGGGGGTCAGGAACTTCCTCCCCTCCCACTCTAGAAATTTACCAGACCAGCTCAGCTCACAGAGCTGGCAAGCAAGAGGAAGCCAGATTTACAGCAAAGCAAAATGTACCAGTTAGGAGCAGCTGTGGAGCTGCTGGAGGGTAGCAAAGCCCTGCAGAGGGACCTGGCCAGGCTGCATGGGTGGGCAGAGGCCAAGGGGATGAGACTGAACAAGGCCAAGGGCAGGGTTCTGCACTTTGGCCACAATAACCCCAAGTACCACTCGAGGCTGGGGCCAGAGTGGCTGAGAACAGCCAGGCAGAGAGGGGGCCCTGGGGGTGCTGGGAGAGAGGAGCTGCAGAGGAGGCAGCAGTGCCCAGGTGGGCAGCAGAGCCAGTGGCATCCTGGGCTGGCTCAGGAGCAGTGTGGGCAGCAGGACAAGGGAGGTTCTTCTGCCCCTGTGCTCAGCACTGCTCAGGCCACCCCTGGAGTGCTGTGTCCAGTTCTGGGCTCCTGAATTGAAGAGAGATGTTGAGGTGTTGGAAGGTGTTTGGAGAAGGGCATCAAGGCTGGGGAGGGCCTGGAGCACAGCCCTGTGAGGAGAGGCTGAGGGAGCTGTTTTGCAATGAGAGGAAGAGGAAGAATGGGTTTAAACTGGCAGAGGGGAGACTGAAACTACACATTAGGAAAGGAGTCTTGTCAGTAAGGGTGATGAGACACTGGCACAGGTTGCCCAGGGAGGTTGGGGAGCACAGAAGCACCCAATGTGAAGATCACGTTGGGTGCTTCTGTGCTCCCCAACCTCCCTGGAGTGTCCAGGACCGGGTTGGATGAGACCCTGAGTGAGCTGTACAAGTGGGATTAAACTGCTTTTTAGCTTTAAAACCCAAGTTATACAATACTTTCAGAGCTGCAATTGGTCTTATTTTGTCTGCAAGCTTCATTTTACATTAGATTGAGTTTTTCCTTCCCCCCCCCCCCCCTCCTGCATTTACAATTTGAATCAAAAAAGTACTTCTATTTTAATTGGGTTTATAAATTTGCTGAGCTAAATGAATACAGTAATAAAATGAAAACTCCAGAAGATGTGTGTAGTCTGAGCAGAATGTACTACTTGTGGAACAAATTGTAAATCTAGTGCTTAATTAAAATTATTTGACATGCCAAAATGGGGAGAAAGAACTCGGAATGATGCTGCCAGGCAAAATCTACAGCTCTTCTTCAGCTGTGATAGCCTCAGCTACAGAAGGGTTCTACCCAGACATGGGAAGGTTTACCCATGACACACAGATTTCTAGGGCTTCATTTACATCACAATTCCATCAGTGATTGCCCAAAAAAGCACCACTTGGGCTTCTTTCTTCTCTTGGGACAAAGTAATGCAGCTGGAAGACAAGGAATTTTGAAGTGCAGCCTGCAAGGTGTGGATTCATCAGCTCGCTTAACCTCCAAGAACTTAAAGGCTTCCTCAGCTTGGCCAGAAGAACAGCAAGCTGCAATCCAGAAGGAGCTGCAGAGGGTGGCTATTCCAAACTGCTGAGCACCTGCCCCTGTCCTCAGCACTGCTCAGGCCACACCTTGAGTGCTGTGTCCAGTTCTGGACCACTCAATTGCAGAGAGATGCTGAGGTGCTGGAAGGTGTTTGGAGAATGGCAGCAAGGCTGGGGAGGGGCCTGGAACAGAGCCCTGTGAGGAGAGGCTGAGGGAGCTGGGGGTGTGCAGCCTGCAGCAGAGGAGGCTCAGGGCAGAGCTCATTGCTGTCTGCAGCTCCCTGAAGGGAGGCTGTAGCCAGCTAGGGTTGGGCTCTGGTGCCAGGCAAGCAGCAACAGAAGAAGGGGACACAGCCTGGAGCTGTGCCAGGGCAGGTCTATGTATATATATTTTATATATATTCATATATGTGGTTTTTATATATATATATGTTAGGAGGAAGTTGTTGGAAGAGAGAGTGATTGACATTGGAATGGGCTGCCCAGGGTGGTGCCTGGAGGTGTTGGAGCCAAGCCTGGCTGGGGCACTTAGTGCCATGGTCTGGTTGCTTGGGCAGGGCTGGGTGCTAGGTTGGGCTGGATGAGCTTGGAGGTCGCTTCCAGCCTGCTTGATTCTGTGATGCTGATGGCAGGCTCTTGGTCAAGATGCTTATCTTGGTTTTCTCAAACCCCATTACAATCAAAGTCTAACTTCAGTTACACTTCCCTTTAGTGAGGGCTCAGTGCCAGAGCTCTGCGAGTGGCAGAGATTGGCAGCATTTGATTTCAGCTTCCAGGGCCTTAATAACCACACAAAATGACTTTTAAAAGCAAGGTTTCCTTGCCCCCTGGCTGCTCTGTGGATTGCTAAGACAAAAACCTCCCCACTACTACAGAAACTGTACTTCCATACAGCCCTGCCAGCTGGCCACACCGTTAGGCACTTAATTCCTTCTGCTTGGGGCTCTCAGTAGGAGGAAAAACAAATCCCAAATTGGATACATCTTTGGAATCTCAATTAAATCAAGGGGATGACAAGAAGAGATAAAGGCAGAAGCATGTTTACTATCATAAGAGATTTCTACCTGCACAGCACTGAGCCACCTATGCCCATGTACTGGTGTGTTCAGTGGAGAAAGTCTGTGCAGCCTGTACTGTATGGTAGCAGGCATCAGTGTCACACGTACCTGTTAGGAACTGAGCACAGGAGGCAAATCTCACTCTGCTGCAGGAAAGGGAACAGATGGTGCAGAAATTCACACACAAATTCACACTTATTTTATGACACAAGGTTACTAGCAAGATCCTTCCATGCCTGTGCTTAGGAGAATGGTTAGAGTTAGCCACACAGGGTTAGGAAAACCAAGTGGCGAGAGGACTCCAGCGAGGAGCCCAGGTGAGGAGCTGCGCAGTGGAACAAGGCATCAGCAGAGATCTGTAACCACAGGTGGAGCACGGAGAAGGCCACACACATGTTCTTTTTGCAAGCTCAGAGGGCTCTTCTATTGAGGTGGCTGTGGAGAACTTCCCCACGCAGCCCCAGCCACCCTCACAAATCCCAGAGGAATGGCTGCTGGCTCCCAACACGACCCAATGCACATGCAAAGGACACCCCAGCAGCTGCGGGGTCCTGCCTGGTTCACTTGAGGACATACATGCAGATTGCTCTCTCTCTATAAAACAGGTTGAATAACCCAAACAAACCAGACCAAACAAGTAAACCATGCTACCCAATGGCAACTTCCTCTGCAGAACAAGCTGTAGAACACTCTCTGGGCTTTGCAAAGTGCCTGCCTGCAAAAATACTTTGCAGGATACAGAACTAGTCCATAAACAGCTGGGAAAGGCTGCATGGTGCATCAGCTAACTAACTCCCTGCTGGGCAGCTCTCCTGCTCTGAACCAGCTCCAATCAGAACCAACTCAAATGTCAGCTTGAGTTCATCTTCAAGTCTACAACTGCAACTTCTAATTTGGCAGAAAGCATTAACTACTACTTTACTTTCCTACTACTGGGAGTCAGTGTAGTCCTTCTGAGTCGGTAATGCTCAGCCAGCTGGCACCAGCCAACAAACTGTCCAGCCTGGCAGATTCCCCACAGACCAGCACGGGAAGCAGTGGAGATCTCTGTGCTGAGTGATGGGCCTACAGTAACACATCTTACTGCACCTTTCACCTGCAGAGCAGAGGGCCATGAAGGACACTGCACCTTTCACCTGCACAGCAGAGGGCCATGAAGGACACTGCACCTTTCACCTGCAGAGCACAGTGACATGAAGGAAGACACTGTGGTCTGAGCTGACTCTGAGTTTATTTCCAGCACTCAGATAAAGGGCTGAAGCCAAACCACCCTGTGCTGATGCTGCGAGGGATCAGGCAGCAGTCGTGCCCTTGCTCCTGCTGCAAGGACAAAGGTGAGAGATGGGCACAGGGGAGAAATGTCCTGGGTCAGGAAGCTGGGAGAGGGATGGTGCTTGGGAAACAGCATAGGTGCAGCCCGAGAACTGCTGTGAAACTGCCCTGAAGACAGCCTGCAGCTGCCTCTGCAAAGGGGCTCACCCTCTTCAACTACTGTGAGGGCAAGAGGCTCACTTCTATAAGACAGGAGGGCAAGACTGGAGCCAGGCTGGGAGGAGGTGGCTCCCAGAGCCAATTTGTTCTCCCCTGCCCTTTTTTATTCTCCATATAAAGCTGAGCATGCAGGAGGAGAACCAACACCACTTGAGCATCGACTAACTGCCCTGAGGACAGCAGCTCCCTTTCAGCACAGGAACCCGGAGCGTTCCCACACAGGCAGCAACCTGCCGAGCTACCAGAGTGCATTCTGCAGTGAGATCTGCAACTGCTGGCTTCCTGGCTCTGTGCTCCGGCACAGCCTACCTTGCTGCACAGCCAGCAGCGCTGCTCTCCTTTTGCCTTCCTCTCCCCAGCAGCTCGGGGATCCTTCTGAGACATACTGTAAGTGCCAACAGGTGGGATGGGCGTTAGCAGGGAGAAGCTGCTGCCTTACTACAAAGGACCATCTGGGCACCACGTGTGGGCACAGAATACAGGATCAGCAGCCAGCAATGCTGGAACATCTGTCTGCCTCCAGCCTCTCCACCTATGGTAAAGGTTACACACCAGCACACTGCCAGCTGGGCCAGGTAGCAGTTTCTCACAAGAAAAAAACCCAGCAGGAGCCTAAGGGGACATATTTTTGGCATCTTTACATGTTTCCACAATGTAAAACTCTGTTTAGTGCAAAGCTAAAGCATCCTGCCCTTGCCCCTCATAAGGAGACCTCAGGGGCACCCAGCAGAGCATAGAATGGTTTAGGTTGGGAGGGACCTCAAAGCTCAGCCAGTTCCAATCCAGCCCAACCTAGCACCCAGCCCTGCCCAACCAACCAGACCATGGCACTAAGTGCCCCAGCGAGGCTTGGCTTCAACACCTCCAGGCACAGCAACTCCACCACCTCCCTGGGCAGCCCATTCCAATGCCAATCACTCTCTCTGACAACAACCTCCTCCTAACAGCCAGCCTAGACCTGCCCTGGCACAGCTCCAGACTGCATCCCCTTGTTCTTCTGCTGCTTACTTGGCAGCAGAGCCCAACCCCACCTGGCTACAGCCTCCCTGCAGGCAGCTGCAGACAGCAATGAGCTCTGCCCTGAGCCTCCTCTGCTGCAGGCTGCACACCCCCAGCTCCCTCAGCCTCTCCTCACAGGGCTGTGCTCCAGGCCTCCCCCCAGCCTTGATGCCCTTCTCCAAACACCTTCCAGCACCTCAACATCTCTCCTGAATTGAGGAGCCCAGCACTGGACACAGCACTCAAGAGGTGGCCTGAGCAGTGCTGAGCACATGGGCAGAAGAACCTCCCTTGTCCTGCTGCCCACACTGCTCCTGAGCCAGCCTAGGATGCCACTGGCTCTGCTGCCCACCTTTTGCATGCCTGTTTGTCAGCTCTCTGCCTTTCCAAGCTCCCTCCCCATTCCTCATCCCCAACAAGCCTGCTGGCTGTGCGGCCCTGAGGTGGCTGGCACCGCGGCACTCACACCCTGCTAGGCACCACGTGCCAGGGTTTGGGTTTTACAGCAGCCCCTGGGTAAATGAGGCTCGTGTGACAGACCACTGGCTGGGTAATGAGTTCATTCTGCAGGCCCACCGAGGACAAGGTACTTTCCTGGCCCATCTGTTCACCGAGCTCCTCACGGCAGGGCTCCGGGAAGGCTGCTTCCAAAGAGCACAGCAAGCAGAGCGCTGATGTGCAATAGACCCTGGCTTGATGGCCTCTGGAACACACCCTGCAAAGCTTTCTCAGCCAAGAAATGCAAAGAGACACAGCACTGGGATTACTTTGGAGCCACTGCTGGAAATTCTTTAACTGGTGTGCTGGTTTGAGGCTGGCTGGAATGTATTAATGAGAGAAATCAGATGCTAGGCTGTGAAAAGGAAGCAGTGGTGATGGCTGCTGCACTCATGGGCTTGCTGAGAGGGATAAGAGCAAGGACACAAGCACAGATAAGACAGAGTGTGTGTGACTCTGTCTCTAGGAGTCTGTGTTTCTCCCTGGGCTGCTTCTGTGTAACTAATCCTTCTGCTTCTAACCCCCCCGGCTGGATCCTCCAAACTCACCTTGCACTTAAGGCAAACTCTGGCATAAGGCAGAGGGATGGAAAGGAGGTGGAAGGGTGGTTGGGAGCCCTCCTGGGGACTGATTTCTGGGAGGGCTGCTGTGTTTCTGTATTACTTTTGTCTCTTTCTGTCTATAGCTGTAACTACTGTAACTACCTGCTTGTCTCTTGTGCTGAGCTGTGAGTATAAAGCTTCATTCCTTAACCTCCAGCCAGCTGAGTCTAGCCTGAGCGATTTCGTAACAGTGGGGAGGCAGGGAACTCCCAAACCATCACACCTTGAAACAGTAACAACAATATCAGAGGGGAAGAAAGCCTCCAGAAGGCTAAAATTAATCTTCTGGCACAGAAGTGGCACAGGCACAGTGCTCTTCTCTGCTTCAGCCACCTCTACTTCCTCCACACACTCCAGCAAAAACAAAAGCTCCAGCAAAGTCCCACATCTGTAAACAGAAGTGGTCAGAAAGTCAAGGGGAAGATAAAGAGAGATAAAAACAAGAAGTGACACTTAAAATACCAAGCCAGGAAGCATAGCTAACCCTGACTGAACCTCTGGCACACTTGACCTCAAAGAGAAAAGAAAACTAAACTACCCTTCAGTATCTGAAGGAGACCTACAGGAAGGCAGGGGAGGGACTAGGGACAAGGTCTGGGAATGAGAGGATCAGGAGGAATGGGTTTGAAGTGGCAGAGGGGAGACTGGAACTGGATGTCAGGAAGAAGTTCTTTGGAGTGAGGGTGGTGAGACACTGGCACAGGTTGCCCAGGGAGGTGTTCAAGGCCAGGTTGGATGAGGCCTTGAGCAACCTGTTCTAGTGGGAGGTATCCTTGCCTATGGCTGAGCTTTGAGGTCCCTTCCAACCTAAACCATTCTATGAACCATCAGTTAAAATCTCAGACACTGTAAATATCTCTAGAGGCCAGGAAAACTGCTGCCCTCTTCAGCCTGGAGAAGGGATGAATAACCAGGGATGGAGGGGTGATACACTTGAGGGGCAAGTGGTTTAACAAGGATAAGGCAGATTCTCTTGTACCAGGTTCTCTTGGTATCTTCTTGGTACCAAAATGCAGCAGCAGCTGACTGGGACAAACATTACATTGAGAAGTGCCCTGCAAGTGCCCTTCAACACCTGGAGGTGTTCAAGAAGGGTCTAGAAGGGTTCAAGCAAAGCCTGGATGAGGCACTTAGTGCCATGGTCTGGTTGCTTGGTCAGGGCTGGTTGCTAGGGTGGGCTGGATGAGCTTGGAGGTCCTTCCCAACCTGGTTGATTCTGTGACTCTAAGATGTTGTGTGTGGTTTTGAATGCACTGTCCTGCAGAACTCACTGCCATTTGCTAGGAGCCAGGTGCAGATGTAGCTGATTTATTAATGCACTGAGGCTGGTGAAGGTCAGGAGAACATCCTCACTCACATCCAAAACAGCTTTTCAACAATGACCTGTTGTGGTTAGGGGTGGGTGATGTGCCAGCTATTTGTAGATAGAGTTTGCTCCAGGTAAATCCTTCCTTCCACAGCTACCTTTTATCCCTTCTGATGTTATCTCTTCTGACACTGTCCACACAGAAACAGGGCCACATATATCACAGGTGGGACCCAGCACAGGAAAGCCTATTTGGCTGGGCAGTTACATCACTGTCTTCTCCCTGACTCTACTAAATGTCTGAATTAAACAGTAATATCTCATGGCTGGAACCTTTCTTTAATTCATGCTGAGGAGCCCTCACACAGTCTGTGGCACTGAACAAAGCAGTAAATTCACCTCAACCTCTTTATGCTTTTTCATAGTCTTTAAATCATTCATCTCCAGACTTTCTGTGAGTTCTGGATCGGACAGAAACGTTTCCAGCTCATAACTTTTCCATTAATGTTTTTGAGGAATGGACTCTAAAAGCTGAGTTCTTTAATCATTGAGAAGCAGGGCAATGCCCATGCTGCAGAGTGAGCTGAGAAGTCCCTGGGCTTTGAGCCATCCTGGAGTAAGGTCCCTCTAAAACACTGGCACAAATCAGGCCCTAAATACATCCCTAGTGAAGAGCAGACATGGCACCTGGGAGGGTGCCACCTTCCTCCCTCTGCTTGCTTGCAAGGGAACAAAGGGTTAAGAGTGCTCAAGATGTCCTCCCCCTGTACTGGCAAAGAAGCAGCTGGGTAAACCCTCCCATGTGCCATGGTGTGGTGTTCTGCAAACCAAACGGTGCCTTGTCTGGAAGGACCTGGGGCATCCTGCCTCACTACAGCTCTGGGACTTGTTCTCAGCAGGGAAAGGGAGCTGCAATCTGAACGGTCCTCACTGCAGCACTGCAGTGCTGGGAAGGCTTAGAGGGACAAATGGAAGCTCTCACTAACAGCTGAAAGTGGCAGGGTCCACAAGGGAAAATCTGCAGTTGCAGAGACTCCTGCAGCCTATGTGCCTGGGAGAGGGGACTGCAACTCCAGCTGAGATGTCAGCTCCTGACTGCAAACTTCATCCAAGCTCTCATGGTTTCTTTAAGCCACACAATCACAGAAACAAGCCAGTTGGAAAAGCCCCTCAAGGATCACCAAGTCCAACCCAGAACCCTACTCTACAAGTTCACCCTAAACCGTATCCCCAAGCACCACATCCAAATGACTTCCAAACACCTCTAGGGTTGGTGACTCCACCTCCTTGGGCAGCTCATTCCAGTGCCTGAGCAGTCTTGCCAGGAAAAAATGTTTCCTAATGTCCAGTCTAAACCTACCCAGGGGCAGCTTGAGGCCATTCCCTCTTCTTCTATCACTGATTACCTGGCAGAAGAGCCCAGCAGCAGCCTCTCCACAATGTCCTTTCAGAGAGCTGCAGACAGCCATGAGCTCTGCCCTCAGCCTCCTCTGTTTCACACTACCCATCCCCTGCTCACTCACTCGCTCATCAGATTTATTCTCCAGGCCCTTCCCCAGCTTCCCTGCCCTTCTCTGCACTGGCTCCAGCACCTGCACATCCCTCTTGTAACGAGGTGCCCAGAACTGAGCACAGAACTGTAGAGTCTTGTAGGGCCAAAGGATGCTTTGCTGAAAGCACAAAAAGTTGCCTTTAAACCAGCAGAGTGATGCAGGCAAATGCACATAGCACAAGAGCATGCTGGTAGCCCTGCTGCTAGTCTTTAAGTTGTTTGCTTAGCTACTCCAAGTCTCTGGCTTGAGTCCAGTGTCTCAGACACTCTGGGGCCTTCTCCATGCCAGGTGTTACCACAGGTTTCTCCCTACTTCTGAAACTGCTCTGGGACTGATTGTCCTCCCACGCTGCTCTCCACTTGCCCTCTTCCCAGCTGCTCACAGCTTCTGCCTCTGACCTTTTGATGGCTACTTGGGAAATCCCAAATTCAGCAGGAGACTTTTAAAAACAAACAGTTTACATATGATTAATTCTTCCTGCAGACCTCAAAGCCCTCCCCCTTCCTGATTAACAAAGGTCACTGAATCTCCAAAGTTAATAAACTTACAAACCATTCAAACACATTACAGCTCCTCTCCACAAAACGAAGCAAAAGCAAATCTGGGTTTGTGTGCAGAATGCGGCGAAAGGAAAGGCAAGAAGCCAGCCAGGTGCAAACTGAATAACCCATGGAAGAGCAACTGTCTGTTACCAACACAGAATCATCCAACCAACCAGGCTGGAAGAGACCTCTAAGCTCATCCAGCCAGGGGCAAACTGAATAACCCATGGAAGAGCAACTGTGTGTTATCGACATAGAATCAAGCAGGTTAGATGAGCCCTTCAAGCTCCTCCAGCCCAACTCATCAACCAGCCCTGGCCAAGCAACCAGACCATGGCACTAAGTGCCCCAGCCAGCCTTGGCTTCAACACCTTCAGGCACGGTGACTCCACCACCTCCCTGGGCAGCCCATTCCAATGCCAATCACTCTCTCTACCAACAACTTCCTCCTGACATCCAGCCTAGACCTGCCCAGGCACAACTCCAGACTGTGTCCCCTTGTGCTGTGGCTGGTTGCCTGGGAGAAAAGACCAAGAGCTTGCTCCCATAAAAGTGAAGAGGGACATGTCCTCTTGCCACAGCAACCCCCAGGGCTCACCAATCACAGAGGGAAAAGGCAGCAAGTGCTGCCCAGAGCTCCTGCTGGAGTCACTTGGCAGCAGGATACTCGCTCTGCACCGCCAAGTTATGCTTTTCCTTTGCAGATGTCAAAACACTTTGCTCAAGTATGACAGGACATTAGCCTCTCTTTTACAGACAGGGGAACTGAGAGGCGGCCACAGGAAGCTATTTTTCCTCAAGATGAGGTAGCAGGTCACCAGCAAAGTTAGAGCCATGCTCCTTCACCAGCCCAGCATCTGCATAGGGACAGCAGACGAGGGACGGCAGCGACTCCCACTGCAGATGCCCACACCAGGACATTTCACTGGTGACGCCATCAAATAAAGCTCAGAACCTGGGGCCTGCCAGCTGGGCTGGCACACTGAAATGCCACGGTGGCACAACTGTCCTTCCACACAGCAGGTGCCTCCTTCACAGCTCCTGGGGACCAGCAAAGGGAGCAGCAACCTCCTTTGCTGAGAGGAGTGTATGAAAACATTAAGAGGAAATCCTCAATCATTTCCCCTCACGTTCCCAGCACACCTTTCTCTAGCTGTGACACTGCTAACCTGGCTGATCCATAATTCATAACTATTATCCATGTTCAATAATTGCAATGTTAATATTTTGGTAATTTCCAAGCACCTTTCTCTGGCAGAGCTCAGTCTGCACGCCGCAGATTCAGATTCAAGCGGCTATGAACCACGCCGGTCTCCCTCCTCCTCCTCCTTTCCCCACTCCCTCAAGCCAAGCCTTCAAAACGCTTTCCAAACACTGGGGAAAAGAGGAGGTTTAAGAGGAAATCTCATTACTTTCAGGGCCAGTTTTACAATTATGAAATGCATAATGCCTGATCTATCAATCCAAGCCGACGCTGCAGCGCAGACACACCGACAGGCCCTTGCCTTCTAATCGCTAATAGGTAACACTATCAAACTCAGCCCTACCCTCTATCAGAAAAGCACTTAGGCTAATATCCAAAGACAGCTTTACCCACTACTGCTCACTTGGCTCAAAGACAAGCCCAAAGATGTTCATTATTTGAAAGCTTCCTTAAACAATGTGCTTCATCAATATGCTCAGAGAAGGAAATGGAGAAAGAAAATCTAAACAGAAATTTTGTAGGTGAAAAAAAACAAAACCCAACTCAGTGTATGTGACTCAGGTTCCCCAGAGGACTGCTCCTTTTTCACTGTGCTGGCATGCATTTGTGAGCAACCCATGGCTGTCCTGGCTGCAGTGCCCATCATAGCACCAAGCAGGTCAGAAGAGAGCTCCAACCTCACCCAGACCAACCTAGCACCCAGCCCTGCCCAACCAACCAGACCATGGCACTAAGTGCCCCACCCAGCCTTGGCTTCAACACCTCCAGCCACGGCCACTCCACCACCTCCCTGGGCAGCCCATCCCAATGCCAATCACTCTCTGCCAACAACTTCCTCCTAACAGCCAGCCTAGACCTCTCCTGGAACAGCCTGAGACTGCTCCCCCCTTGTTTTGTCGTTGCTTGCCTGGCAGCAGAGCCCAACCCCACCTGGCCACAGCCTCCCTTCAGGTAATTGCAGACAGCAATGAGCTCTGCCCTGAGCCTTCTCTTCTCCAGGCTGCACACCCCAGCTCTGAGTTGTCAATCACAGGATCCACTTTGATTCCTACGCACACTCCTCTCTGACCGAAATCACTTCCAGCCTGTTTATAGAGGGCTTTCTATGCCCTGTTCTCCTATTTCTCCCAATTTTCCCACCAGTCTCCTAAGCAGCACACATTCACAGTGTGGTAGGGCAGTGAGGAAGTCTCCACTCTTTCATCTAGGGCTTGCTTCCTCAACCTCCTCCAAGGGATGGACACACAGAAACACTGTGACCAGGTCACAGGGCTCTGTCACCCTCACAGGGGAGAAATTCCTCCTTGTGTTCACACGGAACTTGCTATGCCTCAATTTCCACCCAGTGCCCCTATGAGGCATCACCCAGCAGAGCCTGGCTCCAGCCTCCCGGCACTCATCCTGCACATATTTATAGCCACTGATGAGGTCACCTCTCAGGCTCCTCTTCCTCAAGCTAAAGAGTCTCAGCTCCCTCCGTCTCTCCTCACAAGACAAATGTTCCATTCCCTTCAGCATCTTTGTGGCTCTGCACTGGACTCTCTCAAGCAGTTCTATATACCTCTTGAACTGGGGAGCCCAGAACTGGACACAGTACTCCAGATGCAGCCTTATCAGTGCAGAGCACAGGAGCAGGAGAATCTCTTTTAATGCATCCCAGAACGGCACTGGCCCTCCTGGCCACAAGAGCACACTGCTGGCTCATGGTCAGCCTCCCATCCACCAGGTCCAGCGCTCATGTCCTCCCTTTTCCCATTGTTGTCAATCTCAAAGTTAATGCTTACCAGGGCTTTCCTGCTGCCCAGAGGGAATGTCACTGGCAGCAGACTGCTGCCAAACGCCCAGAGCTACAGCAGGACCACCCAGCTGCAGGTGGCAGCGGAGCTTCGGCGCAGGGATGCACCAAAGATGGAGCTTACAGGTACACAGAGACACTGCACGCTGCTGACAAGGAGCACAAAGGCTTATTTGATGTGGAGACAGAAGGACTGCAAAAACAAAAGAGCAGTGGGAAGGTAACCACAGCCCATTCTGCATGCTACACACTGAGCATAAACCACCAAACACACTCTTCATCTTTCCTGCGCTCTTTTGGCCTGGGTTCCTCCCAGAATGAGCCCAACCCACAACAAGAGACCTGCGATTGCTCTGCCAATCACTGCTCCCCCAAATAATGTGTGAACCTGGGCTGCTCTCAGGTTTGACAGCCAGGCAGAGGTCTCAGAGGGATGACATTCCTAGCAGATGTGTGAAAACAGCGGAGACTCCAAGCAGTGCCGTTACCCAACTCACCGCTGTGCTGCGCCTTGCCCCGCTCCCTACCTCAGGGGTACCAATTAGACCACGAGGCAGAGCCGCTCCGTGGCTAGGGGGACAGCTGGGGACATGGTTACACACATCATCAGACAACCCACACAGGAAAACACAACGCTGGGAACGCTCCAAGCACAGGACAGGCCGAGCTGAGGGCTCCTGCCGCCTCAGATGCGCCACCCTTTCGGCACAGAAACCCAGAGGGGAACCCAGACGCACCGGTGCCAGCGGCTGGCACTGGCATCCTCGGCGCTCGCTCGGTTCCCAGAACCACAATCACTTGTGACATGTGCAGGCTCCCGCGTGATGGCAGTGCTAATGCCCCACGGAGAGCCCTGCTTCTCCAAGGCACTGCAGTGAACGGCTTTACCTCCATTGATCTCCCCTGCCTGCCCACCCTGGCGCTGCAGACAATGCATCCCCTGAGCTCCCAAAGCACAGGTACATTTTCCTGCTGGCAGCACAGGCACAAAAAACCTCCACGACAGAGCAGCCTTGTCTGGCAAAGACTAAGAGTTCTATTTGCTTTTAAGGGGACGTGTATGACAGGGAGGTTACAGGACCCTCATTCTAATAGCCAATGCTGCTAATTAAAACTGGTTTGGGAGATCTGCAGCTAGCATATAAATCACCCCGCGAGATGCTCTAAATAAAGAGGCAGACACTGGACTGAATAGCTCCCATTTGTCAACTGAATGGAGAGATTTGATTGTGCCTTTTTGAATAATAAATCCAGGCATACCTAGCAGGGCACTGAGAGTTGCTCCAAGTGTCTCTTTCATCAAACAACAATGATTATATTATACGGTTTGCATTATGGGGGATCATCCATTTCTCTTGTTTTCTCATTTACTGCTGACATCCTCCCTCCCAGAAAAACCATTCTGCTCCGTGCAGCTTGTGCTCGTGTCAACATCTCAGCAGAGAGGCAGGAGCAAACACTCCCCGAGTCTCCTAACACAACATGCACCTACGAGCTTGCACTAGAGAGCCGAGGGGAGACTGACAGGGAAGCTGAGCTGTAGCAGCCTAGATACACAGGATCGTCCTCAGAACCACTCAGGTTGCAAAGACTTTGGAGATCATCAAGTCCAACCTCCTACCCAACACCTGTGACCATCAGACTCTTTCTTCACCTGCCCCAGCAGCAAGGCCACACCAAATTCTTAAGAGTTCCAGGTACATCTGGAGACCTTTGTGCACAGTTTACATTTTAGAGTTGTTTTAGCTTAAAAATGAATGAAAAAGAAAAGGGTAAGTGGGACCTTGGCCTTTCACCCCTTACAAAAAGAGCTGATGGCTGCTCACTGCCTCCTAACCACCTCCCACACGCTGCTCCCTGGCTGCGTGCTGAGCTAAGAGCTCTCACCCCACCCAGGGCAGGCTCTTGCTGGGCAGAAAGAAGCAGTGGCTTCGCCAGGAGACCTCAGGAGCTCTGCTGAGGACAGCAGCAGACCCACTTGTCTCCATATCTTTTTTATTAACTGAACTTCCAAAGAACACCCCAAATGCACCAGCCTCAGACAGAGGAGAGCCACACAGTTCTTAACTGACAAGGGATGCCCATCTATACAGCAGAGGAGAGCCACACAGTTCTTAACTGGCAAGGGATGCCCATCTACACAGCAGAGGAGAGCCACACAGTTCTTAACTGACAATAGGTGCCCATTTATACCAATCAGGGAAGAGAAACCAAGCTAGATTCCTTAAGGTCACCTGATAACAGCACTGAACAAGGGAAACACCAAAAATGCACCCACACATAAGCAACAGATTGGCAACAGTAAAGGCAACAATAACACAACCTTACCTGGCTCCTGGGTGGACAGCTCTCTTCAACCATGGGCACTAGATCCCCCTCACAGCCACCATGTCTTTCTCACTGCAAAACAGACCAAACAAATGGGGACCAATTAGGAAATGGCATTTATGAAGGTTAAGTTCGAGTAGCTTCAAATCTTGCACACACACACACACACTCATAAGAAAAAAGAAAGATAGATTTAGGATTCTCTGTCACACAGAAGGCTGCAGGAGGTTAATTGAGTTCACTGCAGAGGTATCATTACCTCTGTAACTTATCTAAGGAAAAAAAAGCCCTGTGGTTGGGTTATGGAGACAGATTCCTTTTGCTCCTCAAAAACTATTTGTTGATTTTTGTGCCCTCTAACAGGATGATGATTTGCCCCCCAGCCCCACTGCAACTGAGCAGCACCTTTCACAGCATCCCCTCAACCTCTGGGGTGTGCACCTCTCTGGCACAGATGCTTTCCTCCCACCGACCAGCACATGTGACAGGCAGGTGAGCCACAACCTCTGGCAACTGTTCTCATCTTCCCAAAGGAAAAACATCCCTGGGACTCATCATAGGACTTACTGGAGGTTTTTCTCTCCCCTCTTGGAGTGACTGCTGGCTAGAAGCCAGTGAAAGAAGCCCTAAGGGCTGCAGAAAGCTTCCTGGGGACTGTCTTTTTAATCCTATTGCAGCTTAAACTGGGGGGGAGGAAAAGGAGAAATCTCTGGAGCCTCTCATCCTCCCTGTTCTGAAATAGCAGCAACTGCCTGTGGTCCTCTCAGTATCACTGAGATAAAGAGCATCCTTCCTGGAGCCTGCCCCTCACCAGCCCGGGCTGGCAAAGCTGTAACCCATGTGGTACTTACTTTCCCCACAGTAACAGTAAATCAGGATGGGTTTATCATTTGGGGTTATGTTTGCCAATCAAAAGGAACAGACAGGGCTAGGCTCAAACACTTTGATGGCTGCACAGCGATTCCGAAACCCTGCCTGTGCCGCCTGCACCTGCAAGCACTCGCCTCACTGCCTGCCCTGCCTTCACTGCTCCAGTTCCTGAGACTAAACAACGTTCTAGGCACTGCAAGTCAGGCCACAGCTTGTGTGCCACCAGCTCTACAGACCCTTTACAGCCCCTCTTTAGAGCCCGATGGTGACACACAGGCTACCACAGAGCGATTCACCCCACGTGCACAAGCGGTGCCTGCCTTCCCACAGCAGGGAGATGGGACGCAGCACTGGGAGCATGAGCCAGCAGGTAAACACGACCTCAGTCCCAGCATGGTAAGTGTTGGAAGGGACCTCTGAAGAGGTCTCAAGAGTAGATCACCCAAAGTAAAACACCCAGGAACATGTCCATACAGGTTTTGCATGTCTCTGTGACCAGAAAGGCAAGGGAGGCACTTCTGCCCCTGTGCTCAGCACTGCTCAGCCCACACCTGGAGTGCTGTGTCCAATTCTGGGCTCCTCCATTCAAGAGAGATGTTGAGGTGCTGGAAGGTGTTTGGAGAAGGGCAGCAATGCTGGGGAGGGGCCTGGAGCAGAGCCCTGTGAGGAGAGGCTGAGGGAGCTGGGGGTGTGCAGCCTGCAGCAGAGGAGGCTCAGGGCAGAGCTCATTGCTGTCTGCAGCTGCCTGCAGGGAGGCTGTAGCCAGGTGGGGTTGGGTTCTGCTGCCAGGCAAGCAGCAGAAGAACAAGGGGACACAGTCTGGAGTTGTGCCAGGGCAGGTCTAGGCTGGATGTTAGGAGGAAGCTCCTGGCAGAGAGAGTGATTGGCATTGGAATGGGCTGCCCAGGGAGGTGGTGGAGTGGCTGTGCCTGGAGGTGTTGAAGCCAAGCCTGGCTGGGGCACTTAGTGCCATGGTCTGGTTGGTTGGGCAGGGCTGGGTGCTAGGTGGGGCTGGCTGAGCTTGGAGCTCTCTTCCAACCTGCTTGATTCTAAGCATAACCCCTCCAGGCAGCCTGTTTCAGTGCTCTATCACCCTCAGTGTAAAGATTTTGTTCCCTTGTGTTCTTCAGATGATCTGAAGTTGAAATTAAGGTGAAAAAAATCCAAGAGCAAGAAGATTTTTGATGTAGCAGTCAGTGATGTCATACCTGTGCCAATTAGAGAGGTAATTCATGTGGCTGCCTGGAAAAAAGAACTAATTCCCTCCCTGACACAGCAATAAGCCATAGCAGACAGCCCATTTGCAGGGGATTACATGGCACTTCTCAGGTAGTTAGAGGCACTGAGCCTTTTGACCTTGTGCCTCCTAACACTGCTGGAGCCATAATCACATCGAGACGCACTGCTTACCATGTGTGTCTCACTGCTTAAATAACAGCCAGCCACCAGCAGCCAGAGCTGTGGACCTCGGGCTCCTTTCCCAGGCTTTATTAGGGGAAAACAACACCAATGTAATAAACAGTGCTATTAATTACTCCATTATATCATTTCAGAGATGGACTACACAGACTAAGAAGCACTGTGGCTACAATGAAAGCATTTCCTAGGTCACTGCCTTAAACACAGATTGCTACCTTGATTGCTTACACAAGCCAAGTAAATCTTGGCTCGCTGGGGTCTTGGAAGTGAGTAGATCTAATCCTCTGGCCAGATGAGACCCAGGTTTGCTCACTGTCAGAACCTTCAGCATCACAACGAACATCAGGCGAGGCGAAAATTGATATCCAGAGCGTTTTGAAGAGCTAAAAAGTTAACAGCTCGATTGGAAATCAATAGATGCTTTAAGTATTGATCACCAGCACAGCAATCTTCAGGGGCTTGCCTCTGCCGAGTGAATGCTGCTATGGGTTGAGCTGAAGCCCAGCGCAGCACCCTGCTTTTAACAGTTGTTTGTGGGCTGATTGCCCAACTCTGCCCCGAGCATGTGTGGCCCTGCAGAACAAGCAGGATCAGGCTAAGCCAGATGTCAGCAGTGGCTCTTCCACTGTCTGTCTCTGAAGTCATGCTTGCCTCTGTCTCCTCAAGACCAGGACAAAGCTCAGCCAAGAAGCACCACCTTGAAGGAAAACAGCCTCTGGTGCAGGCATGGCAAGGGTAGGTCTACACCTGACACTGGGGCACAGGGCAAGGTTTTGGAGTTTGCTCGGCATGCAGCAGCCCAGATCTCACCTCTGCGATGCAATGCACTGCACAGGGCTTCTTAATGTTCTGCATGGAGAGCTGCAGGAAGGCAACCTAGGATCACAGAATCAGCCAGGGTTGGAAGGCACCACAAGAATCATCTAGTTCCAACCCCCTGCCATAGGCAGGGACACCCTACCCTAGATCAGGCTGCCCACAGCCTCTTCCAGCCTGGCCTTGAACACCTCCAGGGAGGTTGTGGCACACAGAAACACCCAATGGAATCTTTGATCAACCTCCCTGGGCAACCTGTGCCAGTGTCTCACCACCCTCACTGCAAAGAGCCTTTTCCTAACATCCACTTTGAATCTCCCCTCTGCCACTTTAAACCTCTTCAATAGTCCCTCCACAGCCTTCCTGTAGCCCCCTTCAGACACTGGAAGGCCACTCCAAGGTCTCCTCCAAGTCTTCTCTCCTCCAGCCTGCACAGCTCCAACTCTCTCAGCCTGTCCTCAGAGCAGAGCTGCTGCAGCCCTCTGAGCTTCTTTGTGGCCTCCTCTGCACTGCCTCCAACAGTTCCATGTCCTGCTTGTGCTGAGGGCTCCAGAACCGCACAGAGGACTGCAGGTGGAGTAAATGTCATCACATGCTGTATATGCACTCAGAGCAAGCTTTTCAGATTCACTGATGAACAAAACAGCTATAAAGCAATGAGTCAGTTGAGGGGGTTTAACTCTCCAGCCTGCAAGAAGTAGCAATTTCCATACACATCAAAGAAACACTTGACCCTACCTGATCAATTCCTCCTCCTAATTACTACAGGCCAAAAAAATCTGAATCTCAGCTAAGTTTCCCAGCTGAAAAGGGGCAAAGAACATCCCAGCAAAGGTCAGAAAACCTGTACACCTCTATAAATATTTGTTGGGCTGCATCCCTTTAACTTGCATGATTAAATAGAGCCTGCTTCTGTTCTTCCACTTTATCCTCGGGGGAAATTTATCATCAGAATTATAGCAGAGCATTCATTACTCCAGCCTCATTTAAAACCTTGCCCTACTTATTATTTAGGCTGCATTAAAAAAAAATATGTTGCTTTGTATAGAATTTCCCATAATAGTCTCAATCATTACATTTAAAAGATTGCTCTAAGGCAGCTTAGCCCGCATTAGAGAAAAATAAAGTGGAATTGGTAGTTAAGTGTTACAGTCCTTATTCAGCTTTTGTTTCTCCAAACCAGGCAATGCAACCTTTCAATTGCTTTAAAAAGCTCTCCGTGCTAAGCAGCATCGTTCAAGACTTGAGCCCTCGGCTTTGAAAGGCACAGGCAGTTGGGCTTCTCTGTTTCACAAGGCGATAAGGACAGGCAGGGAAGGAGGAAGAGAAGGCAGGCAGAAGGCTCCAGCCATCCAGAGCTGTGGAGGGCTTTTAAGTGAGCGGTGCAGGGAGCAGGGGCAGCTGCGGCAGCCAGGGCACGCAAATGACACAGTTTTGACTCTCACTCCAAGCTTCTGGCTTGGGTAAACAGACAGCCAGCAGCCAGTTCAAAGCCACACAGTGTCCCAGTGAAAATCCCACTGACAGCTCAGCACTTCGGGAAGCTGTTCATGAGGGGTGCAGCACTGCTGGGTAAGCAATTGGCTGGACAGTGGCACCAGAGAGAGGTGATCAAGGGCACCTGGAGAGCAGCGCCAAGTGGCATCCCTCAGGGGTCAGAGCTGGCACCAGTGCTGTTAAACATCTTTGCCAGTGCCATGGACAGAGAAATCAGTGCACCCTCAGCAAGTGTGCAGATGGCACCAAGCTGTGTGGCAGTCATAGAATCAACTAGGTTGGAAGAGACCTCCAAGAACATCCAGTCCAACCTAGCGCCCAGCCCTGTCAAATTGCTAGACAGGGATCCATCCATGGGGACCTGGGCAGGCTACAGAGCTATGCCCAGGACAACCTCATGGTATTCAACAAGGCCAAGTGTAAGGACCTGTACCTGGGTGGGTGCAGTCCCAGGCACAGCTCCAGGCTGGGTGGGGAATGGCTGAGAGCAGCCCTGAGGAATAGGCCCTGGGGGTCTGGGCTGATGCAAAAAAGCTCAGCAGGACACTGCAGGGTGAGTGCAGCCCAGACACAACCCTGTGCTGGGCTGCAGCAAGAGCAGTGTGGGCAGCAGGGCAAGGGAGGGCATTCTGCCCCTTGGCTCTGCTCTCCTCACACCCCACCTGCACTCCTGGGGGCACTTCTGCAGCCCCCAGCACAAGCAGCACATGGAAGTGTTGGAGGCAGTGCAGAGGAGGCCACCAAGATGGTGAGAGGGCTGCAGCAGCTCTGCTGTGAGCACAGGCTGAGAGAGTTGGGGCTGTGCAGGCTGGAGAAGAGAAGGCTTGGAGGAGACCTTGGAGTGGCCTTGCAGGATCTGAAGGGGGCTACAGGAAGGCTGTGGAGGGACTATTGACAAGGTCTGGGAATGAGAAGATATGGGTTTGAAGTGGCAGAGGGGAGACTGAAAATGGGTGTTAGGAAAGGGTTCTTTGCAGTGAGGGTGGTGAGACACTGGCACAGGCTGCCCAGGGAGGCTGCAGCTGCTCCCTCCCTGGAGGTGTTCCAGGCCAGGTTGGATGAGACCTTCAGCAACCTGCTCTAGTGGGAGGTGTCCCTGCCTGTAGCAAGGGGCTGGAACTGGCTGAGCATTGAGGTCCCTTCCAGCCTAAACCGTTCTGATTCTCTGAAATCCAACCACTAGATGATCCTTTGGTCCCTCCTGATCCTGTGACCAACCTCAGCAGCTATTTGCTGCCCACAAGCCTGGCTACCCTTTTGCTTCTTCTGCACTCCATCAAAGACCTGATGTAAGACTCAGGAGTACCAAAATAAGCCCTGGTTTAACCATCTGCAGTGATGACAACTGCCTGGTTGCAGCCAAGCTTCACTTCAGGCTTTGACTCATGACTATGCTTTCCCTTTTCAGCCACCTCCCTTGTCTTTTTGACTGCTTTCTGCCAGAGGCCTTGCTAAAAACCTTTCAGTATTACAAATAAATGAGATAAGCAAGTTCCTCTCTCTTCCCTTCCTAGCCACAAGTTCAAAGACTTCTAGGAGATTAAGAGTGAAAGACTGTAAGTGAGCTGCTGGGTCATCAAGCCTGGGCTTTTCCTATCACTTCCAGCCACATCCTCCACTACCTTTCTACCGGCTAAGTCTGATCTTATCTACATCCCCCAAATGTTTCCTTCTCTTTTCCCTCTTATCAGTAGCACCAGTTTACCAGGGACAAATGAAAGGCTCAGTGGTCTCCAACTCCCTACATCACTTTCTGGTGTCACAAGACTGCACTTTGTCCTATCAGCAGAGATTCTCCTCATCACCCATAGCCAGGGAAGGAAAAAAGAGGTAAGACTTGGTGGAGAAGCAGAGGAAAGGGGGAAGGAAAAGGGAGGGGAGGGCAGAGGAAAGGGGGAAGGGAAGGAAAGGAAGGGAACACGACAGTGGTGCTGATGCCCCCACAGGGTGCACTGCCATCTCGAGCAGAAGCAGTGCAGAAACACTAAGGGTGAAAGGAGGAGAATTGCTATTTCCTAGGAGAAGGAGGTCACACTTTTCCTTGGCTATTATTCTATCATTAGGCTTTGTGGCTAAGCCCAGACTATTTGCTGGTTTTCTTGTTACCCCTAATGGCATGGATTCAGAGTTCAGAACGAATAACATGCAGCATTCTGCTCTCTGCCATGAACAAACCACAGCTATGCAGGAGCCTGGTCAGCAGAGGCTGTTTCCCATCTGCTCTGATGAGCATCTGTGAGCTTCCTCTGACGGGAGGGACTGTGCTTATTGGCTGTGGCATGCTCCAGAGGGGCACATTACCATACAGGACCCTCACAGCTGCCTCCACACTCAGATCTGTGTGCCAACAGCTGCTCAGAGGCATGGGTGCACAGAGGCAATCTTCCTGCCTCTCAATGAAATAGGTGAGGAAAATCCATACTGCTAAAACATTCCTAACCACCAAAAAAGGAGTTTTCACAGGGGGAAATATTTGGTGTGTCCTTTCCCCAGCAGCTATCTGAAGTGCATGGAAAAGTGCAGACTTGTAGCTTGCTGTGAAGAGCAGCAGAAATCTCACCCAAAGGGGACATCACTCTGGTTGGGGATCAGGAGAGGTCAAACCTCACCATAGAATCATAAAATGGTTTATGTTGGAAGGGACCTCGAGGATTATACAGTGCCAAGCCCCTGCCATAGGCAGGGACACCTCCCACTAGGAAGAGGTCGCTCAAGGTCTCATCCAGCGTGGCCTGGAATGTGTCCACAGGAGGGTGACAAAGTTGGTAAGGGTCCTGGAGCACAGCCCTGTGAGGAGAGGCTGAGGGAGCTGGGGGTGTGCAGCCTGCAGCAGAGGAGGCTCAGGGCAGAGCTCATTGCTGTCTGCAGCTCCCTGAAGGGAGGCTGTAGCCAGGTGGGGTTGGGCTCTGCTGCCAGGCAAGCAGCAACAGAACAAGGGAACAGAGCCTGGAGTTGTGCCAGGGTAGGTCTAGGGTGGCTGTTAGGAGGAAGTTGTTGTCAGAGAGAGTGATTGGCATTGGAATGGGCTGCCCAGGGAGGTGGTGGAGTGGCCGTGCCTGAAGGCGCTGAAGCCAAGCCTGGCTGGGGCACTTAGTGCCATGGTCTGGTTGGTTGGGCAGGGCTGAGTGCTAGGTGGGGCTGGCTGAGCTTGGAGCTCTCTTCCAACCTGCTTGATTCTAAGCAGTATCCCATGGACCTTCAGATGGTGTTTGAGGAGGGTGACAGGGAGCACTGGACAATGGCCAGCGACAGGGATCCTGACAACAACTGTTACATCACTGCTGCTCCAGAACTGGAAGCTGTATAGGGACTGTGCAGAGAGACAAGAGTGGATCCCAGCTTGCCACCCTTCCTGTCAATCCACGCTCTATCATTTATTTAAGTGCTCTTCTAATCTTCCAGGCTGTAGCTCATACATTTATGTTCTTAAATTCTTTATGAGCAGCAAGATTAACACCTCTTTCATCAGGCTGGAAGTAAGGCTGATCCTCACTAGTTCTGATCTGTTCCAGGGACCCCAAAGCTTTTAACAGTTATTGTGTTTTTCCCCAAAGAGAGAGCTGCAGCTTCTCCTGTGCTGCAGCCTACAAGAACTTCAGCATGTCTGCATCCCACTACTTTCTCCTGAAAACCTTAACACCTTCATCCACTTCCTGACCCCAGGGTGACTTTCCATCAGCAGAAAAACTACAGGCACTCGTGGATGCTTGTGGGATTATGAGGTGGCTGTCAGAACATGAGTCACAAGATCAGACACCTCCTCCTGTGTCCCAAAGCAGCTGTCAGGTTGGCAGAAGTCCTCTTTGTTCCAGACCATCCAAAAGACCTGATTTTAAACATTTTAAGCTGTCCCACACATTGCACCAAACAAGTCTAGAAACAGGATGACTTTGCAGGGTATGTCTGCAGACAGCCAGGGCCCAGCATCCCCCCAGCCCTACGTTCATTACCATCCAGACAAGAAGGGGATCTCAGTGAGGTCTTCTGCCCCAGGATTTGCCCCCAGATGTCATGGCCAGTCTTTCTGAAGCTGTGCCCAGATGCTTCTGGCAGTGGCTGCCCTTTCTCAGCACTTGGTGCCAGCAGCCCCCCTGTGGTGAGTGTAAGAGGGTCTGAGGAGGTCACATCAAGGGAGGCTGAGCAGGAGTTGGCCCTTGCTTCTGCTGGCTCTCCTTCAAGGCTGAGCAAGCTCATCCTGATGTCAGCCCACCTGCACCTCAAGGAGGCGCAACTGCCAGGCAAGAAAACCATGCTGGCTCCTTGCCACCTACAGAGCCACCCCAAAGCCATGGGTCAGACCTCAAACTGCCATAAGCATCTCCCCCACAGTAGTACTCTTGTATCGGAGGAGAAAGAACACCTCACAAAATCTCATTTTGGGCACCACACATGAAGAGGTCAAGGCTGTGGCCCTTACCTTGAGTGCCAGATCTCCTCCCTCTAGGCAACATTTATCACATTTGAGTACCCTTCTGCCTTGATCCAGGCAGCCTCCCTTCCCACCCACCACTGGGTCCCTCTCTTGCACAGAGCTTCACAGCTAAAACCTGCCTGCTGACATCCAGCACCACCACCTTGTGTCCTGTGGGTTCCAACCTGTGTGAGTGCTTGTACCCTGATGAAAATGGTGAGAAGTGATTATCTCCTCATGTCATTTGCAGTGGATAAAAAGGCTGATTCTGATTTCTGACGAGTTGAAGCTAATTCTGTCCCAAGTTTACTGACACTTTCCCCTCCCCAGCCTTTCTACTTCTCATCTGCTAGAAATGAAAGGCTCTGAACAGGAAGGGGTGAGGGTCAGCTCTGCCTACACTTCCATTCCACAGCCAGTGTTGTAGAACAAATACTGATGAGGATCATGATGATAATGAGGACAATAATGATGAGCATTGATCTCGATGGAGATGCTCCTCCGTTCTAGCAGGCCACTGCGACGAGAAGCGGGAATCCCCTGACATAAAGGATGTGTCACACTGAAGTTTAATTAACATCAAATCACAACCCAAATGACATCCTCTCCCCTCTCACACACACAGCCTTCATAACCAACTTTCCACAGCAGAACTCCAGGGGACAGTTGGCAATAGAGGGGAGAGGAAAAGCTCCTGCCTCCGCGCAGAGCCTGCTGTGCTGGGGGAGCCACTCGGTCCCGACGCCGCTCTGCTTTTCTGCACCCTGCAGCACAGTCCCCTGAGAAACAGCAGTAGGGATGAGCGGAGAACTGGGTGCCCTGTGCTGCAGAAGGACAGGCCTGGCCTGTTTCACAGCCTCACCTGCTAAGGGCACCCTCTGGTAACAGTGCCATGGCGCCCATCAGCTGCGCACGCACCGGCTGCGGCAACCAAGGAGCGCTTGCGTCCAGCCGGAACGCTCTGCGCTTCTCCAGCACCACCTCCTAGCACTCTCCCCAAGACCAACAAATTAACCTGGGTGACCCACTCATGGGAGCAACGCCAGAGAAGGAGCATGAGGCCTTGCTTGCAGCGCCGGCTCCATTAGGCACCGACCCACGCTGCTGCAGCGCCACACCCCCCATCCTCCCACTGCCTGCTGCCACCTCAGCGCCACACCACCGTGCCCAAACTCCACACCAGACAAGTGCCCGCTGCTGAAAACATTGCTTTCATGGAAGAAGTTCCCCCTTGTGTTGAGCTGGAATCTGCTGTGCTGCAGCTTCCACCCATTGCTCCTTGTCCTAGCCCAGGGAGCAGTGAGCAGAGCCTGTCCCCCCCTCCTGACCCCCAGCCCTCGGAGATTTATAGACATTTATTAAATCCAGGACTGGACCCAGCACTGATCCCTGAGGGACTCCACTGGTTACAGCTCTCCAGCTGGACCTAGCACCACTGATCACCACTCTTGGAGCACTGTCTTGTAACCAGATTGATAAGGCTGCTGCTAGGTCCCATCAGGATCAGAAGAAAGATCAGTGCTCAAGGCAAAATCATGGAGCTGTAAATAACCAAGAAATAGCATCTGGGACTGAAATCCTTACTTTTCAGGTGCATTTTTTGATATTGGTGTTCCTGTAATATAAACAATGAGCTTGTTTTCAAGTGCCACCCATCAAAGAGTTTTTTCCTCTCCCTAATAAGCACAAAACATTGACTGTCATATCCCTGTGCAACTGCTCACACACTGACACCACACAAACGTGGGTTCCCTTTCTGTCAAGGCTCACAAAATCAACATGCAGAATTCTTTAAAGGGCTTTACCACAAAGCCCATGATTCATTCTATGGACCAAGGAGGAGGAAGTAAAGACTATCTCAAGCAATTCCATGTATTTATATCCATTACATATTAACTCATTACACATCGATCATGGAAAGAATCAATTGTTCAGATTCAATCAAGCTCCTACAAGATAAGGTCACAGACTTGTGCTATTAACTGTGATCAGCCACTTCAGAAGAGGAAATCAGCAGAACAGCTCAAAAGCCAGGTACATTTTCCACTGATAACCCATCCCATAAACACTGCCAATAGAGAAGCCCACATGAAAAAGGTGATCCAAAGCTGCAAAAGCAATAGCAGAGGAGACAGGCAACACCTGAGTGTCAGGGTACCACCTCATGCTATCACCCAGCACTGCACAGGAGACAGGTAGCACCTGAGTGCCAGGGTACCACCTCATGCTATCACCCAGCACTGCAACTGCAGCACTGCACAGGAGACAGATAGCACCTGAGTGCCAGGGTACCACCCCATGCTATCACCCAGCACTGCACAGGAGACAGGTAGCACCTGAGTGCCAGGGTACCACCCCATGCTATCACCCAGCACTGCACAGGAGACAGGTAGCACCTGAGTGCCAGGGTACCACCCCATGCTATCACCCAGCACTGCACAGGAGACAGGTAGCACCTGAGTGCCAGGGTACCACCTCATGCTATCACCCAGCACTGCACAGGAGACAGGTAGCACCTGAGTGCCAGGGTACCACCTCATGCTATCACCCAGCACTGCAACTGCAGCACTGCACAGGAGACAGATAGCACCTGAGTGCCAGGGTACCACCCCATGCTATCACCCAGCACTGCACAGGAGACAGGTAGCACCTGAGTGCCAGGGTACCACCCCATGCTATCACCCAGCACTGCACAGGAGACAGGTAGCACCTGAGTGCCAGGGTACCACCCCATGCTATCACCCAGCACTGCACAGGAGACAGGTAGCACCTGAGTGCCAGGGTACCACTCCATGCTATAATCCAACCAGCTCTCCTCCCCATCTCCCTGATAAGGAACAGCCCTTTGTGATAAGAGGAGGGGCAGCAGAGAAAGCAAAGAGGACATGAGGCAGTACCACCCGTGTGGAATAACCCTGGCTGGCAGAAGGCAGGAGTGGGCAGCAAGGAAGTTTTGCCCTTATCTTTGTTGGAAACAATCACACTTGAAACCAAAACGCAGTGAGAAACAAAAGGCCAAGTTTGGACAAAATCCAAGGCAGGCAGTCTTGCAAAGCATAACTCAGCCAGCTAACACTGCTGTAAGACAGGGATCTGCAATGTAATTGAAGTGAAGAGCTTGAAGTGCACTACTATTAGGGAATCAAAGCTCCTGTATCTCAGCTTCAACATCTGTGAAACAGAAGTGTTTACCTACCTCAGCGAGATAATAGGAGTAGCTACATCAGTACTGCAACCTGATCATGCAAAAAGCTCTCCAAGTCCTAAATATTATGATTAGGTGCATGTTTTGGTACTCCAAAAATACAACTCATTCCAGCTCTTCTGTTTCTTTGACACTTGTAACAGGCTTACAATGTGACTTAAAACCCCTGCTCAACAAAAAGCCCCAAACGCCAGAGTAATGAGGGCTCCTCCTTTAATTCACCAAATCGGCACAATAAGCTCATGTTTAAACAAAAAATGGAAAGGAAACTTGCTGCTGTGCCAGAACAGCAGCACAATCAATTTTAATTAGCATTGCTCATTGTGGGAAATGATAAGGTATCAGTCATAGTAATTGGTGGTGTTGACAATTAGTCAAAGTCATTAACATCTCAAGACCCAGGACACAAAAAAAGCTCGCTGAATTTTAAGTGTCTGCAGAAGGCTCACTTCAAAACTCTTCATTTTTGCCGTCGGAAAACATTGCTTAGATTTATTATTTGGTAGAGGAGCTGTAATAACACAGCCAGCCCGACTGCCACCCCTGCCTGATCAATCCGAGGTTCCCACAGAGAGCTGCAGTGCGGTCCCCTCCTCTCCTCCCGGAGCTCTGCTGGCGAGCACTGGCACATCCAAGCTTTCCGCCGCTGTCCCTTTGTTCCCCCACCGCCTGCTCTGCATGCTCATTCCAGATCCTATCCCAGCAGACACATGCAAGACCAAAGGGATCAGAAAATGCCTTAAGCTCCAAGCTGGAGCACTTCCAAACCCCACACAGTCCCGTACAGGAGAATAAGCCCCCACGCACACAGAGCTGGGGTGGATGCTGGCCGTACAGGCAGAAGCAACAGCAACCTGCAGGCACTACCTGGACCATAGCTTCTAATGACCAACATAAGCAATTCCTCAGGCTTACTGGATGCTCAAATGTAAGTTTAGAAAGATCACAGAATCAATCAGGTTGGAAGAGAGCTCCAAGCTCAGCCAGGCCAACCTAGCACCCAGCCCTGCCCAACCAACCAGACCATGGCACTAAGTTCCCCAGCCAGGCTTGGCTTCAACACTTCCAGCCACAGCCACTCCACCACCTCCCTGGGCAGCCCATTCCAATGCCAATCACTCTCTCTGACAACAACTTCCTCCCAACATCCAGCCTAGACCTGCCCTGGCACAGCTCCAGACTGTGTCCCCTTCTTCTGTTGCTGCTTGCCTGGCACCAGAGCCCAACCCCACCTGGCTACAGACTCCCTGAAGGGAGCTGCAGACAGCAATGAGCTCTGCCCTGAGCCTCCTCTCCTGCAGGCTGCACACCCCCAGCTCCCTCAGCCTCTCCTCACAGGGCTGTGCTCCAGGCCCTCCTCAGCCTTGCTGCCCTTCTCCAAACATCTTCCAGCACCTCAACATCTCTCTGCAATGGAGGAGCCCAGAGCTGGACACAGCACTCCAGGGGTGGCCTGAGCAGTGCTGAGCACAGGGGCAGAAGAACCTCCCTTGTCCTGCTGCCCACACTGCTATTGAGCCAGCCCAGGATGCCTTTGGCTCTCCTGGTCCCCTGGTTACACTGCTGGCCCATGTTCAGCCACCCGCACCCCCAGAGCAGGGTCAGGAGGACAGAGCCAGGCTCTGCTCAGCCATGCTCAGTGGCAGGACAAGGGGCAATGGGTGCAAGCTGGAGCAAGGGAGGTTCCATGGGAATATAAAGAGATTTTTTTTTTCAGTGTGAGGGTGACAGAGCCCTGGAACAGGCTGACCAGGGAGGTTTTGGAGTCTCCTCTTGGAGGCATTCAAAACCCACCTGGACATGTCCCTATGTGACCTGCCCTAGGTGATCCTGCTCTGACAGAGGAGTTTAGAGCAGATGATGTCTAGCGGTGTGTTCTCATCCCTAACACACTGTGATGCTGTGATTATGTGAAGTCAAAGTCTGTAAGTCACCAAACTAAACACAGGGCACTTAGAGGCTTTGACCTGGCCTCACGTACACCTGGACAGCCCCTGCAACCTTCCTGTCTGTGTGTGCAACCTGAATTACGCCGACAGAGAATCTGTGGCAGCAAAGCAGGCCAGTGATTACATCAACCGACCTAGTCAACAGCCCACATGGATGGCTCAGATCAGGATTGACACAAAGATTCCTAATGCTTCAGTTAATGTGCTAATGTGTGAACGCCAGGGTGTTCTGCTGACCATCAAATCCACAAAGCCCCCACCAAGTGGCAGATGGCTACTTGTACCATCCTGTTTTAGCGGAGAGTAACTAAAGACACCTGGTAAGTAGGTGCCTGAGGAGATGACCCACCACAAATGGCTGCATATGGCTGGCTCAGACACAGTCGATGCTAAGGAAGGCAGGACAAGATCATCACCAATTCAACCAAAAGCATTTAGCTCATGTGAAGAACTCCTGACCATCCACCCACAGAAGAAACAATTGTCAGCCTATTTCCATCGTTTGTTTTCTGCTAGAGGACTTGCAGTGACAATTCAATTTATTCCACCTCCCACACCCTTCTGTGCCTTCACTGTAAATAAAGATGTACCTCAGGCTGCAGTAGCCCTCCTGGTGCAAGCAGGTGGCACAGTTGAAAACAGCAGAGCTGACAGGACTGACTCACTTGTCCTTTGACTCACTGGAATTTCCATGCAGTTAAGCCAGGTAGTAATTCCATCTCCTTTCCTAGCAGCTCTGCCTCCTCAGCAGCCACGCAGATTCTTCTGACCCTGGGCAACTGCCGCTCCCAAACAGACGCAGCCTTCCAAGCCAGAGAGGCTGCCACAAAGGAGTAAATCCTGCCTGCCAGGCGCTGCCGAGCAGCACCACTGGCTACCTGTCAGACAACAGGGGCTTGAAAGAAACTGCTCCCGGAGCCAAGCGAGACGCAAAGCCCAGCAACGCTGATTTCAACCCTCCCCAGCCGTGCCACTGCGTCCCCAAGATAAACACCATTTTCAAGGTCAATTTCCTATGACCACTTGCTTCATTTCTCATCATTTTCTGTCCAACTTCATAGATTACCACTTAAAATTGATTTATTCTTTCCCTTTCCAGCATTACTTTGCACTTCATTTAAAAGGGTGTGTGAGGGGTGATAGTGTCCCCCCCTGCTCTGTACAACGGTGCTGCCATCAGACGCTGAGGCTCAGCTGGGTTTCAATTGACTCAAATGACTGCTCGGTAAAGCAGCGTGTTAGAAGAGCTAAACCAAATCAAGAGGCACCTTCCAACCATCTCCCCCCTGCCCCCTCTCTCTTCCCTACCGCTACAAAGATTGTTTTTTAGATACAGTGTCTCAAGCTTTTATGGTGTGGAGCTTTGATGGTAAAGAAAACGTTTTAACAGGCTCTAATAGAAAACAAAAGTTGCATTTAAGGTCTGCCCAGGGTTTGAGATGCCTTCTGCGGGCCGGTAGCACTCGCACTTTAGATCAGATTAAAGCTGACAGAGATGAAACTGCGCTGGCCCACATCCTTGGGCTTGCTCCAGGGCCTCTCATCTGCATTTCATCGTGATGTGAGCACATGTTCCCATCATTGGTACACTCATCTGCATCACTCTGAATGTTAATCACAGGCTAACCCAATTTCTTCAGCAAATTTATTACTTACTGTTCATTAAAGTTCATAAAACCTAATGTGAGCCTGAAATCAGCAGAACAACCTTAACAAGTAGTCCATGGCTCTATGGCCATTCAGAGGTGGCAGCTCCTCCTTCAAAGGCGAAACCTTCACAGGTTCTCCAGGGAAGGCAAGGGAGGAAGGAAGACAACAAGGTACCAAGAGCTGCCATAGCTCTCCAGAAAGCCCTAAAACCATCATCCTTGCAGGAAACTGCTTACCAAAACAAACAGAACATTGTCTTCCACAATTATCTAAACATTTTTTTTTCCCAGTGAAGGAGAAAGAAACTGCGAGGATGAAGGCAGCAAAGCTGCGTTCCTGCCCTCCACAGAGGGCCTGATCTCCCCAGTACTTGCAGGACAGCACGGCTGGAGCAGAGGCAGAGCCCCGTTCAGCCCAGCAAGGCTGCTGGCACGCAGAGATGGAGCCTGGCACCAAGCGCCACGGCTGCCGGAGAGCCTGGCCAAGGAAAGGGAATGGCCCAAGAAAGGAGTAGGCTGTAGAGCGCTTGTTGTGAGCAAGCACCCTGAGTATTAGGGGCTGTCTGCCACCAGCAAGTGTGAGCTTCCAGCAAAAGAAGGTTGAGGAAGGCAATTCTCCCCCCCTACGCCACCCTGGTGAGACCCCACCTGCAGCACTGCATCCAGTTCTGCAGTCCTTTTGAGGAGGAGGATATGGACATGCTGGAGTGTGCCCAGACAAGGGCCACGAGGATGCTCAGAGAGCTGGAGCTGCTCTTCTCTGAAGACAGGCTAAGAGAGTTGGGGATGTTCAGTCTGGAGAAGGCTCCAAGGAGACCTTACTGTAACCTTCCAGTATCTGAAGGGGGCTACAAGAAGGCTGGGGAGGGACTGTTTAGGATGTCAGGCAGCGACAGGACTAGGGGGAATGGAGCAAAACTGGAAGTGGGTAGATTCAGATTGATTGTTAGGAAGAAGTTCTTCAGCATGAGGATGGTGAGACACTGGAACAGTTTGCCCAGGGAGGTGGTGGGAGCCTCATCCTTGTAAGTTTTTAAGGCCAGACTGGATGTGGCTCTGAGCAACCTGATCTAGTGAGAGACAAGGGGTTGGAGCTAGGTGATCCTTGAGGTTCTCTCCAACCCTGACCATTCTATGACTATTGCTGATGTCCCACACCTGGCCCTGACGAGTGGCACATCACTGCACTAACTTTTGCAGCAGCAACACACTCAGACAACACCAGCACACTTAAAAGTAAGCATGTGCTTAACTGCTTTGCACTGAAGGGCTGGAAGAGGCCATGTTTGTGTTTTGCCTGCTGGAAAGAGGGCATGTAATATATTCTAATCAACAGCCAGAGTCAACATGAACATCTACCTCCCCAGTGAACTCTTGTGCATCCAAAATGAACTGGGTTTCCTACACCAGTTCCTCAAAACCCTGCAAACACACACACAGAAATCCATGCCTCAAAACCCTGAGTGGGAAGTGCTCCAACTCTCCAAAGGACATTATGATTGAAATATTCAATCAGATGATGCTACCATCAGAATAATGAAGCCTTTGGAGGATTTGCTTCACTGAGTATAAAATAATTTGGAGAGACACTTTAAAGGGAGAATCCATGTCTGTGGGAAGAAACAGGACTGGCTTCTCTGTTTTTTTTTGCCAGAAAGAGGATTATTCTGCAAGCCAGAAAATGACACCTCTTAGTACTCCACCATCAGATTTGTTTCCAGGCTGAAATTATACGTCACTAAATGTATAAATATCACTTTTTGCACAGCTGTTTAAGTGTAAACACATCTGTCGAGAGGAGAAGTTACAGATGTTTATTCTCCATTCCTCATAATTTCCATAACCATACAAGGAACCCAGGCTGAAACCACAAATTTGCTCCCTCCTTTAATTAAATCTATTTGCATTTCTTTTCCCTTCTGCTGCTGATTAAATAATAGAGAAGCTTGGAGGCAAGGGTGGGGTTTGAGATTGAGGTACTGGACGAAGACCCAGGAGAGCCAAATTCAATTCTGATCCTGCCACAGCCTTCCTCTGCAACCTTGGGCTTAATCTCTTTGCTCCTCTTAGAATCATAGAAGCAGCCAGCTTGGAAGAGACCTCCAAGCTCACCCAGACCAACCTAGCACCCAGCCCTGCCCAACCAACCAGACCATGGCACTAAGTGCCCCAGCCAGGCTTGGCTTCAACACCTCCAGCCACGGCCACTCCACCACCTCCCTGGGCAGCCCATTCCAATGCCAATCACTCTCTCTGACAACAACTTCTTCCTAACAGCCACCCTAGACCTCCCCTGGAATGGGCTGCCCAGGGAGGTGGTGGAGTGGCTGTGCCTGGAGGTGTTGAAGCCAAGCCTGGCTGGGGCACTGAGTGCCATGGTCTGGTTGCTAGGTTGGGCTGGAGGAGCTTGGAGCTCTCTTCCAAGCTGGCTGATTCTAGGAAAAAAAAGGGCTGAGGGTGAAGCTTGCAGCTGAGCCATCACAAAAGCAGCCAAGAGAAAACAGGAATTCATCTGGGGCCAGAGACTAGATCTTAATGGAATTCTTTTGGAGCACAATAAAACACCAAGCTGTCTTCATCCCCACTATTACTCTCGCCCAGCTAGGCTGCAAGCATAGCACAGCAAAGCCAGGGAAGGAAAACGAGTATCTTCAGAAGGAAGCAGCTCAGCACACAGCACACAGTCCAGCCACTCTAATGATAAGTTTCTTGATAGTGATCACATTAAAAACCCCAGTGGGTAAAAGGGACTGTATGGAATCCATCAGCTGTGATAGCCTTTTCTTTTTCATACACACAGCACCCAAACCAGTGTCATTTTGACCGAATCTTTCTAGGTCCGCTGTTTTGAAGGATTACTAAACCATTATGTACTGGAGCATACATAATGGAGTCAGCAAACAGCAATCAGCAAATAATCTTCTGTCTCCACAAAGACTAATGTGTAATTGCCAGAAGCACCGGGGAATTGCTGCCTTTTGTTCGAGCTTCGGGAGGTGACCGACAGCAAATTTCCTCTGCTCCTTGCAGGGGGTTGGACCAGATGACCTTTAAAGGTCCCTTCCAACCCAAACTATTCTTTGATTCCGTGAATTTGACAGAAATGGAGAACACAAGGGTCAGTTACGGCACAAAAGGCAGGGGTTACTGTTCAATCCAGTAAGACGAGGCGCACCAGTCGGGAGCTGAAGCCTGCAGATGTGAGTGCTGCTATTAGTCATTAGATGACGGAAGAAGAACAGTGAGCTGCTGAAGGCTCTGGACAAAGAGAGTCATGATATGCAAGATGAGTTTTATGCAGCAAGTTTTCCTGGCTGAGCCCTCACAGTGCTACAGTCTCAGCTTCATTCCACGAGCTGATAGCCATGATCGGACAGCTGACAGGCGTCGTATTTCCCTAAGCAATTGCTTTACCATTAAGAAGCTTGCACCAAACCCAAACACAATGGGGCGAGAGCAGAACACAAAGAATAAATATCAGACAGAGCCCAGAGGTGTGGCAGTATTACAACACTAAGCCAAAGCCTGTGCCTTTATTGAATAAATAAATAACAGTCACAGTATCATACAAGCAAGCCCCAGAAGTGAAGCACCACAAACACATCTTTCTGTGTGACCATCTTCAACTTCAGGGCAATGGGGATCAGGAGGCTTATCTCCCAGGTCAATGGCTTTACACACCTGGCATCCTTGTGATGGAAAAAAGGCTGAGTGCCCTGTACAAAACCTCAGCAATCATAGAATTAAGCAGGTTGAAAGAGACCTCCAAGCTCAGCCAGTCCAACCTAGCACCCAGCCCTAGCCAATCAACCAGACCATTGCACTAAGTGCCCCAGCCAGGCTTTGCTTCAACACCTCCATGGATGGCGACTCCACCACCTCCCTGGGCAGCCCATTCCAATGGCAAATCACTCCCTCTGTGAAGAGCTTCTCCCAATATGCAGCCCATACCTCCCCAGGTATAGGGGATCATGCACCTGATTGGACTGATCCTGCTGTAGGGAGCTGTGTTTAAGAGAAGCAGTTGAAGGAGTACTTCAACATGGATCCTGTAGGCTCTGAAAGGATTACTGCAGCATCCTTTCAGCTAGTTCATTTGAAACAGCACACACAAACAGTTTGGCTCTTCCTGTTCTTTTACTCCCTTCTGCTAACTGCATTTAGATTCTGTGGGTCAGGAACTGCTCAGAAGAACAGTAATTGAAGGTTTTTCTTCTGTTCTGAAAGCCACCAGAAGCCAGTGCAGCATACTGCTCTTGAAAACCCCTGACCATGTTCCACTATAAACATCCACACCCAGCCTCTGCAGAGCTCCTCCACCTTGAAATATACAAAGGAAGACCAAGAGCAGCAAGTAGGGTTCTCACCACAGATTGATATCTTCTGCATAATCCATTAGAAGGGCTAAAATGTCCTAAAATTATCCTGTGCAAGAGCTGAGGCCCCTCTGGAAGTGATTCTGGAGAACGTGGAATGAGCACATTTGCTCAAATCACTGCGACACAACTCACTCCTGGGCCAGGACTTCTGTGGAAAATAAACATTCTCTGCTATTACACTCTCTCTACTTTTACTCCTGGGAAGTTTTTCACTCCAAATTAGCCAGCAGAGATTTTGGCACTGGTATCAAATCCTACATAAAGGCACAGGTGATCACAGAACAGCCTAGGCTGGAAGAAACCTTAGAGCTCATCTACTCCAACCTCCCTATCACAGGCAGGGACACCTCTCAACTAGCCCAGGTTACGTAAGGCCCCATCCAAACTGTCCTTGAACACGTCCAAGGAGGGGGCATCCACAACCTCTCTCAACAATCCAGTCCAGAACCTTGCCACCCTCAATCTAAACCTGCTCTCCTTCAATCTAAACCCATGGCCCTTTGTTCTATCAGTATACACTCTTGTACCCTCTCCAGGGTGGTAAATCCTTTCTTGAAAGGACAGGCAGTATCTACTGAGAGCTGCTAATAAGACATCACCCAAGTAACTCACAGGACTTGCACAACCCTGGTCAGTAACACACAGTTTCCATCTGCAAATAGCAGGTTTCCCTCTCCACCAGACTCTTATGTGCTATCTCTTTGCCCACAACGAAATTGAAAGAGCACAAATGCTGAGGCCAACTGCACCAGCACCCTGGAAACGTTAATGCAGCAGTCACAGCTGCTGGAAGCGTTACTGCTGGGTTACAGCAGCATCCAGAGGCCCCATTTAAGATGCATGCTTGCACTCATCAACTTATAAAACATATGGCCAAAGATACTTCTTGCATTCCCAAGTAGGGCCAGGAACCAGGAGATGGATGTAGAAGCATGGTCATTATGGATGTGGTAAGCAATGAAGAGGGGAACAGTGCTGGAACAGGGCAGAGGTACTTGAGATGTCCCATCAAGGACACTCAGAAGCTCACAGACTGCACTGTGCAGGGCCCGGGAAGGCAAGAGCCGTGCAAAGGCAAACAACAGCAGTGTCTGGGGCAGGTGCAGCGAGAGAAGTGCCTGAAGTGAGGAGCAGCAGGATCACAGCAAGACAAATAGCAGAGAAGTAAAGTGTCAGTAGCTTTAAAAGCTGAGATGGTGTCCAGCATGGCAGCAGAGTGGCTCACCTCCTCAACAAACACTCCAGGTGAGATGCTAGCAACAGCAGCAACATTTGGAACGCAGTTGCAGGAACACAAGGCAGGGAATGAGGTTTGTTAGTCTCTCCTCTTTACCCAGTGACTGTAAAGATGCTGTAATCAATCATAACAGCACTAAAAATAGCACCAGACTCTGGAGAGGAGGCAACCTTTCTTCTCCTTGCCCAGCTGCTGAAAAGATTTTGCTTGGAAGCACTGTGGAAGAGTTTCCTGTCCCACAGCTGAACCTCACCAGTCTGCTGCCATCACAGCAAGTTTGACCACTGCCCTTCTGGTGCATTAATCCATCACTGCAGCTCTGCTGGTTAACTCTCCCCCTATGTTACCTGAGCATATTGCACACGAACAGCTACTGGCTGAGGCACGGAACTGCACGCAGGCCTCCAAAAGCAATGCTAAAAGGAAAAAGAGACTGCTGAAATAAATGCAATCCCTGTTAATAAACCTTTTGGGCTCCTCTCAGGGCAGAGAGGTCAGGTGCACGACAGAGAGCAATGCCACGTGTAACACACACACTTCTTCAAAGCTCTTTATGCTGCAGCACATCTGTATTCCAGCAACAGCTCAGGTGGGAGGGGGGTAGCAATATTGATAAATGATATTCTGCCCACGTCGCTAGGGTGCCAGTAACGTTTCACAGTGCCTGGGGCACCAGTGGGCGACTCTCATAATGTATGTGTGTGTATATATATAAAGAGAAATCTTGTTTTGGCTCCCCAGAGACACTTTCTTTTCTAATGGAGTGTGGTCAGAGAGACTCTGCTTAATTCCTGCATTTAACTCTTGATCTCCGTCACTTGACAGCGTTTTTGTGCTAACTACAACATACAGAGACCATTAGGCAGCAAGAGTAAGATTGACTTTTTTTCCCTTCATGGATTATACAGAAGGAAAGGGAGCAAGTTGGGCGCATTAGCATACGTTTAAAAGAGTTCACGGGGTCGGCAGCAGCAGAAAGTACCCAGCAACCAGCAGGGACATTCAATTCTAAACCTCGCACATCAGCATTAAAAGGAATATCTCTGCTCCTCACTGTTATATCATTAAGAGAAGCAGAAGCAGCTAAAGCAGGACCTCTGGACGTGCTGACAACAGAGAGCCGGCAGTCGGTGGCGCTTCCAGAAGGATAACATGGGTTTTAATTATTGCAGCAAACTGTTAAGAGTGCTTTTATTGCCTTCAGCACGAAGAATCAGCGTTCAAAACGTGTGCCTGAAGTCCTGCGGTGCAGCCAGGCACTTGAGGAGCAGGGCTGGGTGCTGCTGCAGCCTGAGGAGTGCAGCTCCAGCCTGGCCACGACTGCCACAGCCTCTCGCTGGCTGCACCATGGTGACTGCTCTAGGGTAGGCTGTCCCTGTCCGTGGCAGGGGGGCTGGAACTAGATGATCCTTGTGGTCCCTTCCAACCTTGGCTGATTCTCTGACTTCTAGTCACAGAAGCTAGACTGCCTCACATGAGCCTCGCTGCACCTGGGAACCCAACAGGCAGCAAAGCATCTCCCCAGCTTCCTCAGCCAGAGAAACCAAGCAGTGCTGGCTTGCCCATGCAGGTGGGTTCCACAACCCAGATGACTGAAGGACAGCAAATCAGTCTGTGGCCAGGTTCTCACCGAAGCATCACCACTGTAAAACCTGGATGCAAGAGGCCTACAGTTCCCTTTAAAGGGATGCCATGAATGCTGAGCTCATTACAGGTGTCTGCGCTCACTGCAGGAGGGCTGGACTAGACAACCTTTGAAGGTCCCTTCCAACCCAACACATTCTGTGATTCTAAGGCTGCTTTTCCACAGGACACCATACCTGCAGTGAGGCAGCCAAACATCACATCAGCACAATCTTCCTCCTCCCGGTTTGCAGCTGGGCCCATTAGGGCTGATGTGAGAGCACACCACTGTGCTCAGCATCAGCCCCTGCAGGTAGTGCAGGGGGCCGGAAGCTTCTTCAGCCCAGTAAGAAAACTAAGTGAGAGCAGGGTAAGTTTCAACAACTTTACTACTACCCACCAGACCAGTCACCGTGGCAGTGGCTTCCAAAGGTCATTTCATAGCTGCAAGAGAGATGGAGCACCACAAGCAGCAAGAAAAAGAAGTGACAAAAGTGTGAGGTTTGGTGTGGAAAAGGGTAGCAAAAGGCTGTCACACAGGAATGCATCCAGACAGGCCTTGTAAGTCTCCAGAGAAGGAGACTCCACAGCCTCTCTGGGGAGCCTGTTCCAGTGATCTGAGACTCTTACAGTGAAGAAGTTCTTCCTCATACTGAGGTGGACCTTCCTGTGCTGTAGCTTATTCACATTACCCCTTGTCCTATCACAAGGTACAACTGAGAAGAGTTTGTCCTCTTCCAAGTGTGAGGTCCTGCATCTGGGTCAATGCAATCCCAAGCACAACTCCAGGCTGGGTGGCAAATGGCTAAGAGCAGCCCTGAGGAACAGGCCCTGGGGGTCTGGGCTGAGGGAAAGCTCCACAGGAGGCTGCAGGGGGAGTGCAGCCCAGACACAACCCTGTGCTGGGCTGCAGCAAGAGCAGTGTGGGCAGCAGGGCAAGGGAGGGCATTCTGCCCCTTGCCTCTGCTCTCCTCACACCCCACCTGCACTCCTGGGGGCACTTCTGCAGCCCCCAGCACAAGCAGCACATGGAAGTGTTGGAGGCAGTGCAGAGGAGGCCACCAAGATGCTGAGAGGGCTGCAGCAGCTCTGCTCTGAGCACAGGCTGAGAGAGTTGGGGCTGTGCAGGCTGGAGAAGAGAAGGCTTGGAGGAGACCTTGGAGTGGCCTTGCAGGATCTGAAGGGGGCTACAGGAGGGCTGGGGAGGGACTATTGACAAGGTCTGGTAATGAGAAGATGAGGAGGAATGGGTTTGAAGTGGCAGAGGGGAGATGGAAAGTGGCTGTTAGGAAAGGGTTGTTTGGAGTGAGGGTGGTGAGACACTGGCATAGGTTGCCCAGGGACGTTGGGGAGCACAGAAGCATCCAATCTTTGATCCCATTGGGTGATTCTGTGCTTCACAACCTCCCTGAAGGTGTTCAAGGCCAGTCTGGATGGGGCCTTGAGCAACCTGCTCTAGTGGGAGGTGTCCCTGCCTGTGGCAGGAGGGTTGGAACTGGCTGAGCTTCGAGGTCCCTTCCAACCTAAACCATTCCATGATTCCTCTTGACCCCCAGTTCTCAGTCAGTCGTAGCCACTGATTAGATGCCCTCTCAGTCAGAAGACTCTTCAGCAGACCAAAAGGCCCCAGGTGCCTCAGGCTCTCCTCACAGGGCTGTGCTCCAGAGGAGCAGCCTGTGCAAAGCAGGTCCCTGCAGAGACAACCTCAGGCAGCAAGGTACAGTAACACTACTTGCACACAAACCTCCTGAGTAACAGAATCTCAGCCTCAGCCAAGCCAGGGGACAGGGTAGGGCTTTCCTGCTTGATGCACAGACAATCTACACTCTGCCACTTGAGTTCCCTCCACCCTTGCACACACACCCAGCGAGCAAGGGAGATAAAGCTTCCCACTGGAGGACCCAAGCCCACAGCGGGCAGGCTGCGGGCACACGCCGCAGGGCGCCAGGAGAAGCAGGGCAGTGTGGCAGGCCCACACCAGCCTCTGCTGCCAACATCCTCCTGGCCCGAATCGCTGACAAAAGTGTCAGCTCTGGAGGAGCATATGCTAGGAGTGCCCCAGAGCAGTCACAGCACACTACATTTACAAACAGAGAAAGCCACCCGGAACCCCGGGCAACATTTGCATGCGGCGTCTGCAGGGCGCTTGAAAAGGAAGATTAATATGCACAGGGAAGCAGAGGGGGCTGCGGTGGCAGGCAGGGCGAGCCAGCTCCACGGCCAGCGAGCAGCCAGGCAGGAGGCCTGGGGAAACGGCAACCCCGCACCAAACCTCCCTGGGGACAGAAGCGACCTCTGGGTGCCCTGCTGCCTGCTGAGCACCCACACCAAGGGCAGTGATCGCACTTGCAGACCCCTGCTGGTCACACCGAGGCTGGGAAAGGCCATCTGAAACGGGATCTTAATCTGGTGGCTGGCACAGATCACGCCTGGCTTTGGCAGCTCACAGGGACAACCTGTACACCCCCAAAACCACAGACCCTCACCCTTCCGCTTGTCACCTTTCAACTTCACTTCTTCACGCATCAAGTGCAAAACAGAGCAGGCAGATCTACCCCAGACATCTTCTGAAGCTCATTTTATGCAGCTGGCTACAATACCGTGTTTGGGGGTGGTGCTTTCTGTAGTGCAAACTGTAACAGAAGGCCTTGGTGATGTCCTGCTTGCCAAAAAAAAGTCCTACCATACTGGACTCATCTTCACTAAGAGGTGGCTACCATGCTAGAGCTGAGGCTTTTGAAGCAGAAGGCTTCAGTTTCTCAGGTAAATAAGCTGGGGAGGCGATAAGCCGCTCTATGGAAGCCCTTCAATAATCAGTGCTGTATGTCTTGAATTCACACTCCTTTCAGATTTCCCCACTTCTTTGATGGCAGGAAAGAAGAGCTCCAGTGCAGAAATATTCACTGCCTTCTATTGTCAGTCTCCAGCTTAAGAAGTAATGAAGTTTACTCTGCTGCCAGCCTGTTATCAGGTCAGTGCAAGATGCCAGAAGATCACCATGCCACAGTAAGAAGTATTTCTGTCTATTTAACCCACTAATTCTATCTCAGTAAAGAATGAACCCCATGAAGTATCTATTTATGAAGTAAATATAGCAAGCAGAAATCAAATATTGGCCTGTTTCAAGCCATTAGCTGAGAGAATGCTGGGAAGGTAATGGCCACAATTTTGACAGTGCTCAAAAGCAGTGCTTTGACTCTGCTGACTGTCTTTTCTTTGTGGACACAGCACCATCCTGTAAACAGTATGGAGTGGACTGCAGGAGAGGCATCTTCTCAACTGCAGGGTTCTGCACTTTGGCCACAACAATCCCAATCACAAGATGATAGAGTATCATAGACCTCCTAGAATCAACCAGGTTGGGAGAGGCAGGGCAACAGGGGGAAACTGAGGCATAAGAGGTTCCATGGAAACATGAGGAAAGGTTCTTTCACCATGTGGGTGACAGAACACTGGGACAGGCTGCCCAGAGGGGCTCTGGAGTCTCCTTCTCTGGAGATACTCAAGACCCAGCTGGATGCATTCCAGTGTGAACTGGCAGCAAGGGTTGGACTGGATGAGGTTTCGAGGCCCCTTCCAGCTCCTGACATTCTCTGAATCTCTGAGGCCCCCAAAGATCATCCAAGTCCAACCTAGTTCTGACCCCAAGCACACTTCAAGAGGAGATGCTCATTAGTTTCTAATGGCAGCCATGACAAAGAGGGGAGGTGACATGGCAAAAGCCTGGCCACCACGAACGCGGGAGGTGTTCAAGCTGCCTTCTTACGACTGCACTGATGCTTATTAACTTCTGGGGGCTTCTTTGCACAGCACAGGCTCTCTCTCCTGCAACACCTGCCAGGCAGGCTGGTGACAGCAGCCTTTCCCACCCTTCAGCTCAAACCACAACATGGAATACCCACCAGGAATTCTTACATCTCCCCCTGGGCAAACCCTCACATACTTCAGCTGCACAGAGCAGGCACAGACCCAGCAGAGGCTCACAACTGTCCCACAGAAAGAACATGAACTGCAGTTAGGAGCACATGAGGGCACATGTCTTGCAAACCACGGGAGACAGATGTCCAAAGGTAGGCAGAAGTGAAACCCAGCTGCATTTTCTAGGTGTGGTTTCTTCAGTGTAGTGCTGCACTCCTCTGTGGCTTGCACAGCTTGTGTCATAACTTTGCTGTACTCAAGTTCTTGTTGCTTCCCCATGCACAGGGACCTTCCCTTCATTGTCCACATCGACAATTTAAATAGTTCAGTGTGCAGCTGAATTCTTCATTTCAAGTGGCTTGTGTCTTTATTGGATAATCTCTTCCATGTGCTTCATTATATCAATAACAGTAGGAAATTATTGATTTTTCTAAAGCCATTAAGTTCAATTAGCTTTACAATTCAAATGGAAAAAATGGTAAATTACCTTTCATTTGATGATAAAAACAGTAAGAGGAAGGAGGGGGGAGAAGGATATATCCTAATTTGTGAAGTATGTGAGCAAAGTGGTAAAGGTAAAGCAAACAAATGAATATTAGCATAACAGCTCTAATCAGCACTGTTTGGCATTTAAAACCACCATCATTATGCTTACTGGACTGTGTAGCTATAAGTAGTTGTGATGTTGTTTACCCACTTAATCTTGTGAATAAATTAAAGCAGAATAAATAATAAACAATAGGGAAAAGGGTGGAAAACCATTTGGGATAAATTAAGCCTCTGCTTAGCCTCAGACTAAGGCACCCAGAGCATACTCCCAAAGTTGGTTGAACACTGAAACGTTGTGAAGTTTGAAATGCTGACCCAAAACTGCCCAGGGGCTGCAGAGACAAATCCAGGGAGGTCCCACCACATGTTCTCCCAACCTAACCCCCAACCCCACCATCTGCAGAAGGCAGGGAAGACACCAGGGTATTCATAGAATAAACCATGCTGGAAGAGAGCTCCAAGCTCACCCAGCCCAACCTAGCACCCAGCCCTGCCCAATCAACCAGACCATGGCACTAAGTGTCCCAGCCAGGCTTGGCTTCAACACCTCCCAGGCACAGTGACCTCCCTGGGCAGCCCATTCCAATGCCCATCTCTCTCTCTATGGTATTAGGTATGCTCTATGGTATTAGGGTAGCTTTGCCCTCCTCATAGGAGAACAGGTTTTGTTCTGATTTCCTAGAATCATGGAATGCTTTGGGTTAGACAGGACCTTGGAAGGTCATGTAGTCAAAAACCCTCTCCAGTCAGCAGGAACGTTTTCAAGTAGGTCAGGTTGCTCATAGATCCATCCAGCCTGACTTGGGATGTCACCAGGGATGGGGCATCTGCTGCCTCTCTGGGTGATCTGGGCCACTGTTTTACCACCTTCTGCGTGAAAAAAAAACCAAAAACCTCTTTTCATAGAATCAGCCAAGTTGGAAGAGACCTCCAAGATCATTCAATCCAACCTAGCACCCAGCCCTATCTTTCAGCCTGGCAGCAGAGCCCAACTCCACCTGACTACAACCTCCCTTCAGGTAGCTGTAGACAGCAATGAGGTCACCCTTGAGCCTCCTCTTCTCCAGGCTGCACAGCTCCTGCCCACCTGGGCACTCTGCTGCCTCATCTTCAGCTACTCTCTACCAGCACCCCCAGCTCTCTCTCTGCCTGGCCGCTCTCAGCCACTCTGGCCCCAGCCTGTAGTGCTGCTTGGGGTTGTTGTGGCCCAAGTGTGGAACCCTGCACTTGGCCTTGTTCAATCTCATCCCATTGGCCTCTGCCCACCCATCCAGCCTGGCCAGGTCCCTTTGCAGGGCTCTCCTACTCTCCAGCAGCTCTACAGCTGCTCCTAGCTTGGTGCCATCTGCAGACTTACCGATGCTGGACTCAATCCCCTGCTCCAGATCATCAATAAAGATGTTGACCAGTATTGTGCCCAGCACTGATCCTTGGGGCATACCACCAGTGCCAGCTGCCAATTGGCTGTGGCACCATTCACCACCACTCTCTGGGCCCAGTCCTCCAGACAGTTCTTGACCCATATCAGAGTGAATCTGTCCAAGCCACAGCTGCCAGCTTTGCGAGGAGCAAACAGTGTCAAAGGCCTTGCTGAAGTCCAGGAGACTCTGGAGTCCAAGGAGGAATTTGATGGCGAAGCATAAATTATCTGACACAAGAATATACAAGGAAACATCTTGACTGACAGAGCAGACAAGACTGATCGCACTACAGCTTGCACACTACCTGCTAGGAGGTACCACACACCTGGGAGGATGGGTACTGGGATTTGTGAAGCCTCCCTGAAAGCTCTTGTGTGATGCTGCCTTTCTGCTACACACCATTTCAGCTCCCAGCCATGCCCAGACTATTGATTTCTGCAGTGACTGCAATCAGTCATAATGAGGAACAAGAAAGAGACCATCCATCCAGACACAAACCCACAATCAGATATTATCTGGGGCTCAGTGCTGATTTAATTTCTCCTGACCCAGCTGGTAGGGCTGGCCAGAGGTTCTGTGAGGGACCAGGAGTTCACTCTGTGCCCAACAGTGATCTCAGCATTATTACTGCATTCATCATCTTCAAGGCATTTCACAACGAGAAAGAAAACACTTCTTGAGACTTATTCTCACAGGTTAAAGCTCTTCTTCTACATTTATGGGTTGGTTTTATGACTCATAAGAAAGTGTCTAGTTATTTCCTTATCAAATACTACACTCAGTAATCATTTTTGGCTGAATAATTCATCTTTAATATTGTTTTTCCCCCTATGGCTTCCTCCTTTCCCCTTCACATCCAGCTGCTATGAACTTTACTTCCTAACACTATAAACCAGAGGTATGTCCATCTTCCACATGAGGACTACAAACACTGCAGTTGTGTATTCCCACAGCATTCCATCACCTTCCTCTGAAGAAGGATGTGCTTACTTCCTCCTCAGCCTTTCTCCCATTTTTGTGTCTGTAAGTTGTTTCATTTTAGCCCCACAACACTTCCAACCATCTGTGAAGCTGTTTCCTGTGCCCCAGCTTTGTAGCAGAGGAAGGCCTACACTGTGACAGTGCTACAATAAAGGGTAAAAACCCATCAGTCTTATAGAAGGAGGAACAGAGGGATAGAGCCTGCATGGGTCTAGACCAAGCTCTGGAGGGTGCACCACCAGAGAAAGGCACTTCATTCAAACACTGCCATCGCAGTGGGCCATGTGTCCAACGGCTGTTCCTGCCTCAGGAGGTAGCTCTTGGTCTTCTCTAGCCATAGGCTCCCACACTGTCATCTCTGGGACAGGCTGTCCTCCAGCTCTGGTTTTAGGATGCTGATGGGAAATGGTGGCCAGACTCAATATATTAATGGCTTTGTCACCTGACAGCTTTGTCCCTGTTTTTCACTGCAGTCCACGATCTTGGCCCACCGCATTCAGCATAGAATCAACCAGGTTGGCAGAGACCTCCAAGCTCACCCAGACCAACCTAGCACCCAGCCCTAGCCAATCAACCAGACCATGGCACTAAGTGCCTCATCCAGGCTTAGCTTCAACACCTCTAGGGATGGTGACTCCACCACCTCCCTGGGCAGCCCATTCCAATGCCAATCACTCTCTCTTGTAAGAGCCTGAAAAAGACTACCTTAAAGTCTGAGACAGACTCAGACACCAGGCTGCTTTCCACCTCCCAAAACCCACCTGCAACTCAACATCTTAAATAGAGGCTGTGAGCTACACAGAATGAGTGTGCAGACTGCACAAGCCCACAGGGCATCCCCCAGCAGCTCTTGCTGCACAGTGAGTCAGAGCTCAGCCAGGCAGAAGTTCTCCAAGGCAAGTGTAAGGCTCTGAACCAACTGCAGAGCTGAGGAGAAAGTTCACACCCACCCACCCCGAATGCCGGACACAAGCCTTGATGCTCCCTGCTTCAGCTGCAGCACACACAATTAGATGCATGAAAAACCCCAAAGAAACTCGTTCTGCCTCAGAGAAGATTTCCACAGCAGCAAACCCAATCCAACCCAAGTGCTATTCAAATAAACGACTCCACTGCTCCCGCTCCTCTTCCTGGGGAGAGAAGGCAGAATGAACGCCGCCTGACTGATGCTGGTCCCGCTGCTTGCCGCGCCACAGGACAGCGCTCTCCTGATAGGGATGACAACAGCCTCAGCCCGACAGAAAACAAACTAGGGCAGAAACGAGAGGCATCCCAGGCTGAAGCTTCTGGCCCAAGGCTGCCTCTCATTAAAACTATGCAAAAATTGTCACTTCAACACAAAGCTAAATGCAACTCAGCACTACTGACTCTGCTCAGTGAGGGTTTTTGCTGAGCACTGGAGGGGAACCTTTGAGTGCTCCCCTAGATGAGCTGAGCCAGATCTGCAAAAAGCCCCTAGCTGGGGGATTCTGCAGAGCTGTCGTGCGCTGAATTTGCTCTTTACTACGAGATGCTCCTCTTGTGCAAAGGTTCTTTGCACGGCTCAGGCTATGAAGTCGTTTTGCCAATCATTCAGTCATGTTACTGCACCTCCCCAGTATGGTCAAGCTATCGATTTCTTTCTTGACTAATGAAATCATTACCAATGAGAGAACAACAAAAGCATCTATCCCAGATCTCAAACCTGCCATCAGATCTCTTCTAGGCTTCACCATTGATTTAATTTCTAGTAACTACTTCAAATCTTCACCACTGCAAGTGTGGCTTTTGGAAATGCCAGGGAAATAGTCTCCATTTAACATTCTGAAAGAGTCTGTATGCAAGAACTGATTTCCAGGAGCTAAGCTGTAATGCTGAAACCAAAGGTATCTCTTTAAAAGCCCAAGGGGAAAGTCTAAGTGGGAAGCAGAGGCCAACTCTGAATGTATTTATACCATTACTACACTTTTTTTCATTCACCTGGTACGTTTCTGACTACTTTCTGACTGTGCTCTCTTCATCTTTGATACTTCCAACCACGTTTTCAAGAAGAGAGCCCTCTTCATTAGGAGCCAACACTGATATGCAGCCAGAGATTTGTCATGCAATTGTTGTACGTACTCTAGGAAGCAAGGAAGGAATTGTGGTTGAAAACACAGAATGAGAACTTCATGTGTTTGGGAACCTTGCCCACACATCAAGCACCTATCCTCTTCCAGCATCACCTTGGCATGTGTAAAGTGGGATTCTGTTAGACCACCAAGGGTCACCTTTCTCTTGTTATGCATATGTACATTCATATACATGAATACACAGTGGTGTTTCACAGAAGCTGCCAGATAGCAGCATTCCACCTTTCTGTTGTACAGGGCACACTACAGCTCTGGAGCTCAGCCTTTCTCCTACAGAAATTGTTCTGGTCTTCTGCAGTGAATTCCTACATCAGCATGGTCCCCTCCTCCTTGATGCTACCCCTGTAAGGTTGTTAAGAATTAACAGAAATCACTTTTTCCTTGGGAGGTTTTATGATTGTTTGCCTAGGGGAAGAAAAAAGTTACAGGAAGTCAGCCTTCTGATGAAGAACTGAAATAGCCTGAAGAAGAAATACCTTTTTAGCCATTATTAATTAAGCACCTAAAATACAGTACAAGTGTTCATCCACTTTGCATGGTATGCACAGGGGGCCTGAACTCTTAAGAACATGGTTAGGTGAAAATGCAGGGCATGTGGAACAGAAAGAGCAAGAACAGAGCAGCACTGCACAAAGAGGAGCACTCTTCTTAGCAGCTCCTGAGGGAGCTGAAGAGAAGAGGAAACAACAAGCAGATCTATTAAAATGTGAGCAACTTCTTAAGGAGCTGTGATGAACTATCCTGTAAAGTTCATCAACAGCTAAAAAAGCAATGCTTGCTCTCCACACAGGGATCAAAGTTCATGAGTCACACTGAGGTAGGTCCCTTCCAATACAGCATTTTCTCATCAGATGGCACACCAGGGTTTCTACTTGGAAGAAGCACTTTCCCCCTTACTTTTATTTTGGATAAGCAGGGCAGGGTGGATTTGCCATCACTCCAGAGAAGCCTGAGTGTTATTCTGAAAGCAGCGCTCTGGTCCGAGCACAAAGTACTGAGCCTAATGAAAGGGGCTGCTGAGTGACATCCCTTGGCCTGCACTACGCAGGAGGGAGGACTCAATGATCATGATCTAACCTCATCTGGCCTTCACCATCTGTGAAGCTGTGAAGTGGATCCTGAAAGAAGCAGAGTTTCTGAACACTGGTAAGGTCTAATTGTATCTGCAGCCACCCTAGCATGACAGCTGCACGTGCCAGAAGAATAGCCAAAGCTGAACTAAAATGTGCTTCTCCTGACACTCTCCCAAAGGCCATTACTGGAAGGGCAGTCCCACTGCAAATGCATCAGAGCTGCTGGCTTGGTTTCAGCACACACCAGTCTGTTTCGTGCCTGGTTTATACAGACAGAGCAAAGCCAGCAGATCCTAAGGTGTCTCTTCCATTGAATCAACCACAATCACTGTCAGCCAAAACCCATTTAAGGTTATAGATGATGTAATTCCACTGGGATGCAGTTAAAATGAGTCCCAACTGCCTTTGCCTTTCCCTAGAGGAATGCAATTTATCTGGGCTTACAGATGTTGTGTTCAGAGGATAAGATTATAAAATAATCCTTTCAGCAGCACTAGGAGATGGAGGTGGCCAGAGCAAGAGGCATGCTGATGGCCAGGCAAACACTCTCACTGTGAATGTCAGCTGGGGAAATGAGTCAGACAATCAACCAGGTTGGAAGAGAGCTCCAAGCTCACCCAGCCCAACCTAGCACCCAGCCCTGGCCAAGCAACCAGAGCATGGCACTAAGTGCCCCAGCCAGGCTTGGCTTCAACACCTCCAGCCACAGCAACTCCACCACCTCCCTGGGCAGCCCATTCCAATGCCAATCACTCTCTCTGACAACAACTTCCTAACAACATCCAGCCTAGACCTCCCCTGCCACAACTCCAGACTGTGTCCCCTTCTTCTGTTGCTGCTTGCCTGGCAGCAGAGCCCAACCTCACCTGGCTACAGCCTCCCTGCAGGCAGCAATGAGCTCTGCCCTGAGCCTCCTCTGCTGCAGGCTGCACACCCCCAGCTCCCTCAGTCTCTCCTCACAGGGCTGTGCTCCAGGCCCCTCCCGAGCCTTCCTGCCCTTCTCCAAACACCTTCCAGCACCTCAACAGCTCTGTTGAACGGAAGAGCCCAGAACTGGACACAAAACTCCAGGTGCAGCTTGACTGGTGCTGAGTACAGGGGAAGGATAACCTTCCCTGTCCTACTGGCCACACTGTTCCTGATACAGGAGTCCTGCAGGACCTCCACAAATTTCCCTGTGCCTGCCTGAAAGGTTTGTGTTCTCCAAGCACTGGGAAGGGAGCCCACTGCATGAGCAAGCATTAACATGAGGACCTATGGTGCCAGGGGCAGGGGAGGAACTGAACAGCAGCACACCACCAGCTCAGGAGGACAGAATTACATCCCCGCGCCGCTCCTCCGCGAACGTAACCGTTCCACAGGGCTGGCTCAGACCTTACACCTCCACGGCCCGTGAGCACATCGACGATTCCCAGCAGGTATGGATTTACTGCCTATTATTCATTCCTCCTTAGTAATAATATCAATTTAGCTGTTAGTTTTTGTTTTGACTCAGTGCTTAGGAATCAGCAGGGCGATAAAGCTATTTAAATGGAAATACTATTCAAATACACAATCACCTGATTGGAACACGAGCGGCTCCTGCTCCTGAACATTCCTCATATAATAGCTGCTTTTTCCCTCATTAAATGCAGAAATCTGATTAACATTTAGATCACACGAGCTTTACTTACAGCAATTAGGACCAGATACCCGAGTTTTGTTCAACTATGTGGGGGTTTTATGCTTTATCAAGAAGGAATGAACAAAGAAGCTCCATAACACTACCTCTGGTCCTTTCCACCGCTTCTGTATACGTGAGCTGTCAAGGACAAATATTAACTTTAAAGAGAAGTCTGCAGGGACAAACTTACTGAGAGGAAAAAAAGACTTGGACACTGGGATGAACTCAGCACTGTAAGGCAGCACAGTGATTGGTAACACTATAATTCCATATATTCACTGGCAACACCCAATTAAACAGTCTAAGGGGTTACAACAGCTACAGATTAGAAAATAAACTGCTAGGGGAAAAAACTCCACACGGATACAGCCCGAAAATGAAAGCCCTTTTTGTTCTGATCACAAAATAACAGTAATCTGCAATTCATAAGGTTCAACTCAAGTGAGAAAGGATCAAATCTTGCTTGTTCTAAAAGCTTGGGAAACATAACTGAGGAGGTAATTCATGACGTCCACCACATCATTTTTCTCAAGCCACGTTGTCAGCCGCTTCACAAGTTGTTCAGTGAATGCAAAACATAAGAGGCTCAGCCCTCTAAAACACAAAGCACAACCAGAATTGAACAGTTACACTTAAGAAATGAAACCTAATCTTTGGAATCCCCAAGCACTTTAACATTTCCTGCATCAGCCTGCTCTGACTGCTCCTGAAAGAGATTCAACTAATTTTAATGGAGCATTCCTCAAACTGAAACCCCCCCCCCGAGTGAGCAGGATGGAGATGTGTTTCCCAGACAGACACTGCAGTGTGTTTCCCAGTCCTGCCACTGCTTCCTTCCCACCGCCCAGGCTGTGGTTCCAGTGCTTTGCCCCATCAGGAGCTCAGTAGATCAAATGGTTTTTCACCACCCTCGATGACACAGCAAACCTGACAGCTTTCAGAAAGGCAGCCACCCACTGCCATGCACAGACCTCAGAGCCTGACTCATCCATCTGAAAAGCAGATTGCTATTTCTAACAGTGATGGACTCCTCCGGGTACTCATCTCTTGGGTTTCCCAGGGTCTTGCAGGCCCCAGCCAGGTGGTTCCAGGCACATGTGCAGAGCAGCTGCATAGTAAAGGTGCAGCATCCTTTGTTACAGTATTAGCCTGGTCAGCATAAAGCTGATCTGCACCAGGCAGCAGATCTGACCCAGTTTCACACAATGACAGGGTGCACACATGTAACAGATGAGATACAAGATAGGCAGGACTTTTGGCACAGACAGCTCCATGCTGGAAGGGTTTTGGTGCACATGCCAACGGCAAAAGCCCAGAGTCACTAATAACACTGCCTAACACTTCTGTTCTTATGGAGCTCACCACAGCTTGTGCCATGCTTGCCCCTTGTCAGTGTGTAACTCCAACTGGGCAGAAAGTTCCGAGCACCATTACAGGCTGGGCAGTGAGAAAAGGGACTTGGGGGTTCTGGAGGACAAGAAGCTCAACATGAGCTAGCAGTGTGCACTTGCAGCCCAGAGAGCCATACAGAGCCTAAGCTGCATCATGAGAAGCACAGCCAGAAGGTGGAAGGAGGTGATCCTCCCCCTCTACTCCACCCTGGTGAGACCCCACCTGCAGTACTGCATCCAGTTCTGGAGCCTCTATTACAGGAAAGATCTGGACATGCTGGAGCGTGCCCAGAGAAGGGCCACAAGGATCATCAGAGGACTGGAGCTGCTCTCCTATGGAGACAGACCGAGTTGAGGCTGCTCAGCCTGGAGAAGAGAAGGCTCTAAGAGACCTTACTGTGGCCTTCCAGTATCTGGAGGCCTCCAGGAAAGCTGCTGAGGCACTTTTTAGGGTGAAAGGTAGTGACAGGACTAGGGGGAACGGAACAAAATCACAAGTGGGTGGATTCGGATTGGATGTTAAGAAGAAGTTCTTCACCATGAGAGTGGTGAGACACTGGAACAGGTTGCCCAGGGAGGTGGTGGAAGCCACATCCCTGGAGGTGTTTAAGGCCAGACTGGATGAGGCTCTGGACAGCCTGATCTACTGTGAGGTGTCCCTGCCCATGGCAGGGGTGTTGGAGCTGGATGATCCTCGGGGTCCCTTCCAGCCCTAACAATTCTGTCATTCTATCATTCTCCTGCATCTGCTTTCTTCTCAAGTCCCCATTTCACAGCACTCAGTACGAGCAGTTGCTCGTGGGGAGATTGCCTTGTGCAGCCACAGAAGCACTTTTCAATTCCTCTTCTCGAAGCTAACCCCAGAGCATCACTAAGTGTTGGTTTTCCTTTGTGCTAGTGCCTAGTGTGCAATCTTACTCCACTCTTCCTGCGTGCTCGCTCTTATGCCTGTCCTGAAGCCGCACTGGCAGGAGCAAGGATTTTGTTCTGCGTTCTTGCAGCACCTGGCACAAAATAAAGCTCCGACTGCAACCCCCCACATCAGCTGGAGCACACAAAACGCTGTTTTGCACCTACTCAGAAGGCGAGCACGCAGGCATGCGTATGAGGAGGAAAAGATCTTCTCTCCACAACATGCAAAGCCAAGTTTAAAACCAATTCAAAGCCATTTCCTCCCTTTAGGCGTTACCTTTCATCTTTTATTCAAGCCCTTCCTCAGGTCAAGGTTGAACTGACTTAAGCAAAGGACTCCGAGTCCTCTGAAAAGGCCTGCGAGTACAATCTTGTGTTTGCATTTAATTAATCAGCTGAAGCTCTCCAATCTTTACTATTATCTCTGCTAGAGCAGCACCCTGGAGGCTTTGGCAGAGAGCACCACGGCCCGCGGGGCACACTGCTGCAACCCACCCCCAGCCACAATTCCCAGACCGTGGTGACTCTAGGCAGCGTGAGCCATGAGAACAAAGGAGCTCAAAACTGGGGAGTCTAAACAGTAATTGATGGTAAACAGAGCAAGATTTAGTGGCAGCGATTAGCTTCCCCAGTTGCTTTACGGGCAATGTTGTTGGCGGTTAATGAACTGTGTCTTCTCCTCTGTTTCCCCCCCCTCATCCTGCAGATGTCCAGTGTAGAAGAGCTGTTCCTCAGACTGCTCCCAGATGAACAGCCTGGTGCATGTCGAACTTCCCACGCAGTCTGTATTCCTCAGACACTAATTAGTGATATTTTAGGAGCTGTGAATGATGGAGAAGTCTCCTTCTGTTTTGTTTGAGAGATGTTAATAACCTAAGTCAGATCTATTCTTCCAATTGCTTTCCACATCACCAAGTTGATGCCCAATGAAATGCCTCGTGGGCCTGAAAAGCAGAGAGGAGGTGATAGCCTCCTGCACAAGGGTGAGCCACAGCTTCTCTTTCTGAACAACAAAGTGATTCAAACCAGGAAACACTCAGAAAGGCATAAGCAAGACGCAAACTTTTTCCACTTGTGCATTTTACTACCTGCATCCCAAAGGCAGCAGCAGCTTCTGGCTTAGGTGAATCATAGAATCAGCCAGGTTGGAAGAGACCTCCAAGCTCATCCAGCCCAACCTAGCACCCAGCCCTGGCCAAGCAACCAGACCATGGCACTAAGTGCCCCAGCCAGGCTTGGCTTCAACACCTCTAAGGGTAGTGACACCACCATGTCATTCCAATGCCAATCACTCTGTGAAGTGTGGCAGTGAGCCACTGTGCTCCCAACTACTACCAGTACTGATTTATACAGGGACCAGCAGCACTCTCATCAGCACCTCTAGTGGCATACAGAAAACTTACAGCTGACACTGTGAACAAGTGGAGTTATTACCTTCATTGATAACCAACCCCACTAGGAGAAAGTGTGGGTTGGGAAGACAGAAAATACTTTGTCAGAGCTGCAGTTTTGTAGGCAATAAAGTCTGGATGAACTACCTAATTCTGTGAGGTGAGATATTTTAATCAGGTTGGAAAAGACCTTTGAGACCACTGAGTCCAACCTATCACCTAACACCTTCTAACTAACTAAACCATGGCACTAAGTGCCTCATCCAGCCTCCTCTTAAACATGCTCCCTGGGCAGCCCATTCCAATGCCAATCACTCTCTCTGACAACTTCCTCCTAACAGCCAGCCTGCCTGAGCCTGCCCTGGCACAACTCCAGACTGTTTCCCCTTGTTCTGTTGCTGGGTGCCAAGCAGAAGAGCCCAACCCCACCTGGCTACAGCCTCCCTGCAGGCAGCTGCAGGCAGCAATGAGCTCTGCCCTGAGCCTCCTCTGCTGCAGGCTGCACACCCCCAGCTCCCTCAGCCTCTCCTCACAGGGCTCTGCTCCAGGCCCCTCCCCAGCCTTGCTGCCCTTCTCCAAACACCTTCCAGCACCTCAACATCTCTGCAATTGAGGGGCCCACATGATTAGCAAATTGCTAAAAACAGGGGGAGAAGATACCCCAAAGCAGCCTCTGAGAACTCATCTCCCAACTGTTATTTACGAACCAAGATTTGAAGTACTATCTAAGAGCTGCCGAGTTTGGGATCTAGCTCCCTTGAAGCACTGCAAAGCCTTCATGGGGTACCACACCCCCCACCTCTGCTGTCCCTCCATCCCCCAGAAGCCAAGGGGAGCCCAGGCTGTTCCAGAAGGAGTCCTAGCACACAACTGTGGGAAATCAATAAGCACTTAGAGTAATTTTCTGTGACAACAGCACATCGCGTGATAAACAAATCAGCTCAGAGGAAGAGATGACTTCTTCATTGCTACATCCAATTTATCATTTAGTCTTTCCACAGACTGGATTCAAAACAAACACATGTGCATTTACAAGCAAGCTTCCAACAGAAACAGCAGCAGCAGCTACAAGATGGAAACATTCATGTTGGAGGTTTTTTCCCCACTCTGATTCCCTTCCTCTTCTGTTTTGCCTGCCAGAAACCAAATGGTTTGACTATGGCTGCCTTATCCTCAAAGGGGGAAAAAAAAGACAACATCTTAGCCTGAATGAAATCCAAACTCCAGATCAATTATCAGCAAAGACAAATGCTTCTGTCATTTCCATGAGTTAGAGAAATCAAAGCAACTTTGATACCTGACTTGTCTCCACAGCCTTCTAACCCCTGGGAAAGCCATTAGCTAACCTGTCTGCGCTCTGTACTCTTCCCCCTCATTAGCACTGCCAGCTAAGGGCATAGCCAGCACTCCTTCAGTAGGAGAGCCTGCAGCCTTCACTGCCTGCTCACCACATGAAAAAGTGACTTCAGCTCCTGGCTCTTCCTAAGAGAGCCCAGGCCATCGCGCCCTTCCCCAGCAGGGAGGTTCCTGCTGCGGCTTCTCCTGCTCCAGCTCTACGTTTTTCAGGCAGGCTTTAGCAGGAAAGCAAAAGTGAAACTGGCTGCAACTTCTAAGGAAAAAAAAAAGAAAACCCATGGAGCTCAAGAGAGGGGCAAGGACTGTCAATGCTGCGGGAACAGACAACAGAGAACCTGCCCCAGGAGCTCTTACCACTCATCTCATTTCTAAGGCATTAGCTCTCCCTGTATGAACACCTCAACGTCTAATTTTGGGCCCTAAATTCCTCCACAGCTTCTAAGAGCTAATATTACAGAAGAAGAATTCTTCTTTAGCTTTTGCTTCACAAAGCATCCTTGTTTGCTTGCTCTTCTCCTTTAAAGGTAAAAGCTTGCAGCAAAACATAGCTTCTAGGAATCACCACATTTCAGAGCAAGGTCAGAGGTCTCCCTTTCAAAGCCTGCCTTTTACATGGAAAACCCTGGGAAATGTGCTCTGTTCCAGCAAGGAGGGAAAATAAGATTGGGTGGAGGGCCACTTGCACTAGATTTGTTTTCCCCTACAAAGGCTTTCACAGGGCTCTCACAGCCCCACAAATCCATAGATGCGGACAAAGACATTATTTAGCACCACCAGACTTTGCTCTTTCACCTGAGAGAGATTCCTTCTGCTTCTGACCAAAAGAGTCCCTTCAGCTGCCAGCAGGCACAAACCTGTCTGATAGGCCCTGCCTCAGACTGCACTGTCCACATCACAGCTACTACAGAAACTATTCCATGCACAAGAAAGAGAAGGAGCCATCAGCCCTGTGTAGAGGTCGGGATCCCAGGCACGCTCTTGTCCTCCTTGGCAGAGTTTCATGTGCCACTGGGAACATGTCATGTTTGCAACCTGCCTTAAGGATGCACAGACTCAACACAGGATGCTCTAACTGGAACCTCCTATTGCTACAGAAATCAAAATGAGGCCCAAGTATTGCCTTGCACAGGGCCCTGGGCACAAGCATGACCAAAAGCACATACAGACTCCCATGGACATGATGTTACCACTCTCTCATGTTCCCCAGTTAGGTGCCTTACTAGAAATAGCCACCTTGGAGCAACAGCTCTCTGTTTGTTTCAAATAAAGCTCTGAAAACTTTACTGGCACACCAAAAATCCATCACTTCCACTTGCACTGGTGCTGAACACAGCCACCTTCCAAGGGGGAACAAGAAAAATCACTTAGAGAAATCAGGAAGCCAAACCTGAATGAATGCTCTCACATAGCAAGGAAAGAGCCCCTGCTGCCTCATCCTCTCCTGCAGGAGACAGCAAGCTGAGCAAGCACTGCACACAGCAAACTCACTGCTCAGGGTGGCAGGAGGCATGGTTGTCTCTGGAAGGAGGAAGAGCAGTGACCAAGACTTGCCAATGCAGTGCTTTTATGGGAAGTTCTGCCTCCCTTGGGTAAAAACCTACTCATCTGATTGCCAAACAAACTACTCAAGGATTGCTCCCCAAGATAATTTCTTCTGCTACTGTACCATATGGTCATGGCTCTAACCAGACTGAAAGTGAAAAACACAAGCCCCACAATAATTACATCCTCATTACTCTAAGTATGGCCAGTTGCAACTACAATATGAAGCTGTCAGCTACAATTGCCACTGTGGCCACTGCCTCAAAAGCCCCCATCAGACACAGAGCATCTCACCACCGCTTGTGCACCATGTGAGGCAGCTCCAGGCCCACCTTTTGCCCAAGTGAGTTACAGTGCACTGGAAGAGGTCACAGCCAAGTGTCAGATTCACATGTTCACAGGACATTTGATCCAGAGTTAGCAGTGCATAGATTCCTTTTGTTTTGCTTCCCCATTGGGAGAGTTGATTAGATGTGCAGAACACTCAGGACTGACATCGAGTCAGCTCCTCAGTGCAGTGATACTCCCCGTGGCAGCTGCTCCTGGCTGGATGGCCAGCAGGTACAGACGTGCTGCAAACCCCAGGGCTGACTACTGAAACCCAGAAATCACTGCAGCAGGATACAATGGCTTGGGCTGGAAAGGACCTTAGAGATCACCTAGTTCCCACCTTACCACCATGGGCAGGGGCAGCTTCCACTAGACCTAGTTGCTCAAGGCCTCATCCAAAATGGCCTTTAACACCTCCAGGAAGGTTGTGGAGCACAGAAGCACCAAATGTGGTATTTGATTCAGTCATCCACAACCTCACTGGGCAACCTGTGCCAGTGTCTCACCACTCTCACTGCAGAGAGCCCTTTCCTAACATCTAGTTTCTATCTCCCCTCTGCCAGTTTAAATCCATTACTCCTTGTCCTATCATTACAAGACCTTGTCAATAGTCCCTCCCCAGCCTGTCCTCAGAGCAGAGCTGCTGCAGCCCCCTTAGCACCTTGGTGGCCTCCTCTGCACTGCCTCCAACACTTCCATGTGCTGCTTGTGCTGGGGGCTCCAGAACTGCACCCAGAAGTGCAGGTGGGCTCTGAGGAGAGCAGAGCCCAGGGGCAGAATGCCCTCCCTTGCCCTGCTGCCCACACTGCTCTTGCTGCAGCCCAGCACAGGGTTGTGTCTGGGCTGCACTCCCCCTGCAGCCTCCTGTGGAGCTTTTCCTCAGCCCAGACCTCCAAGTCCTGTTCCTCAGGGCTGCTCTCAGCCATTTGCCCCCCAGCCTGGAGCTGTGCTTGGGACTGCAGCCACTCAGGTGCAGGACTTTCCACTTGGCCTTGTTCAATGTCATGAGCTCAGCCTGGACACACCTCTGCAGCCTGTCCAGGTCCCTATGGATGGATCCCTGCCCTCTGGCAAGTCAACTGTGCCAGACAGCTTGGTGCCATCTGCACACTTGCTGAGGGTGCACTGCTTCCTCTGTCCATGGCACTGACAAAGATGTCAAACAGCACTGGTGCCAGCACTGACCCATGAGGGAGCCACTTGATCACCACTCTCTGCATGCCACCCTCCAGCCAATTCCTTACCCAGCACGTCTGTTTGGTGACCAGGATGCCATGTAAGACAGAGTCAAATGCCTTACATCGGTATCCAAAGGACATTCATGACAGCAGGTTGAGAATCCATGAGCGGGTCTCCCAGAGCACCATGGAGGTGATGGTGTTTCTCCCAAAGAGCAGCATTTACTTCCCCACCTCAGACAGGGCTGGCTTTATCTTTTTTCCCCCCTTATGAAAGCAGCCAGAAAGGGAGATGTTGCCTTTGCACAGAGAAACACAGAGGACTCACATTCTATTTCCAGCTGGATAATCTTCCAGGACATCAATATCCACTAAAACGTTTAGAACAATTTATATACTCTTTATACTCTCTATAAAGGAAACAGCCTTTAAAAGCTGAGTTACACACTATAATTACTCTAATTCTCTGCATCTGGCATTCAAAAGAACCCAAATTAAACACCACTGAGCACCTCAAGTGCATCCATGGAGCAATGAAGGTGGAATTAACTCCAAATTAAATGGGATGTCTTCAGAGACTAGCGAGCCACTATTCAAAGTGCACAGATTAAAACCTTTTGATGTTATTGCACAGATTATTCCTCCTAGGGCAAGGGAAGCATTCTGAGAGTTTGCCTCAACATTTCATAACCCTGCTTGGACTACAGAAATGCTTAAATTGGAAAATCCTGGAGCTACACACCACAAATACTGGAGAAGTTCTAGGCTGGATCAGCTCCAAACTTGGCAGCTTGGAATTAATCATTGATTTTCTGGTGAATAAAGACCTTTCTCCCTGGCTGTTAGAGCAGAGGCAGACATAACCAGCACAGCACACACAGGCACTGCTGCTCTGTTACAGCAAACAGCACCAGCACAGCCACTGCTGCTCCAATCTGCTGAACATCCACAGCGTGGCAAGATCAGGACTCACCACTAAGAGAAGCTACAGAGCAAATTCTTCTGAGGATGTTTTTGATGTGCTCTATCAGACACATGAAGCATTTGGGAGGGGGATGCTGTGCTTTTCATCCTCAGAGCAGCACAGCCAGCGACCCAAACATCCCACAAGCAGCATATTTAGATTTGAAAGCAGCACACCCACAATGGGTCACGTCAGCCCCACACACTGCCTCTGCACAACTGCTCCATGTGGATGCAACAGCCTCAGACACACTAATCCAGCAACACACAGCCAAGAAGGTAGAAGATTGCTGCCTACAGAAGTGAAGATCTGCAAGTCTAAGCATGTAGACTGAACTATTAGAATTGAAAAGGGCTGATTTTAGTTTGAAGATGTGAACCCTGCTCACCATGCAAATATAGGGTGCTAGGTTGGACTGGATGATCTTGGAGGTCTCTTCTAACCTAGTTGATTCTATAACTCTATACCATAATACCTAGAAAAGCACAGCTGCTCCTAAAAGAAGCAGAAGTCTCTTTGAAGGATGCACCCAAGAGCAACCTATATCTTGAAGGTGGCAAGAAAGACAGGCAGGGTGCAGAGAAGATTGTAGCTGCTTCCCATCACTGATCTACAAAAGGAATTGACTTCTGAGGATCTGAGGCACACAGGAAGCCAGCCATAAGCCACAGAGATGCCTAGCAAAGGGCAATTTACCAATTACCCTCATGGCATAGGCAGGACTCTGATCATCAAGTCAGGAGAGAAGTGAGGAGGTAATTCACTCTGCTCTAGCTTGGAGTTGTGCCTCAGCCTGCAGAAAAAAAGTATAAATCACAGAATTAACCATGTTGGAAAAGACCTCTAGGATCATCAGGTCCAACCTATCACCTAACCCTTCATATTAACCAATAAACCATGGCATCAAGGGCCACATCCAGTCTCAAACGTCCCCAGGAATGGCGATTCCACCACCTCCCTGGGCAGCCCATTCCAATGCCAACCTCCCTCTCTGACAACAACATCCTCCTAATATCCAGCCTGAACCTGCCCTGGTGTAGCTTGAGACTGTGTCCTCTTGTTCCATCACTGGTGCCTAGCAGAAGAGATCAACCCCACCTGGCTACAGCCTCCCTGCAGGGAGCTGCATACAGCAATGAGCTCTGCCCTGAGCCTCCTCTGCTGCAGGCTGCACACCCCCAGCTCCCTCAGCCTCTCCTCACAGGGCTGTGCTCCAGGCCCCTCCCCAGCCTTGCTGCCCTTCTCCAAACACCTTCCAGCACCTTAGTATCTCTCCTGAATTGAGGAGCCCAGAACTGGACACAGCACTCAAGGTGTGGCCTGAGCAGTGCTGAGCACAGGGGCAGAATGACCTCCCTGGAGCTGCTGCTGATCACTCATCTGGTCCCATAGACTTGTGAAGATCCAAGAGGCTTAACAATTCCCAAACTACTTCCTCCTGGATTATAGGGAGGGTGCTTTGCTCCCTGACACCACCCACCAGCTCAGGAGGCAGCTGTCCTGAGGACAACCTGCCTTGCTGTTGAAACTGGAGGCAGAGGAAGTGTTAAGCACCTCTGCCTTCTCCTCATCCTTAGTCAGTGCATTCCCCTCCTTGTCCAATAAAGAGCAGAAGAAGGCCAACACAAAAAGAAGTCACACCTGGGAACAGACTGTGAACCAAGTGAATTGTACTTGTGCCACAGAGCAGCCTGGGCACAGCAACCTGCAGCACCTCCTAGTTCATCAGGTTTGCAAATGTTATTGATCTATCCCCACGGCTCTTTATAAACAGCTGTCCTGCTAGCCTCACAGAAACACCAGCGGCAAATAGATTCTCCGAGGACAAACAGCTGCAAGAAACGATCAGGGGGGTGGCTTCACATTCAGCAAGTGCAGAAATCTCATTCCAGAAGTCTAGAGTGTAATTATAGCATTCCTTCTTGATACTCCCTGCTCCTGCAAGACTCTGGCAATTGTGTGAGTGGAAGGAGAAGCCATTACAACAAATTGGCTGACTGTAATGAAGAGCTCAAAGCAAAGTCTACCAATGACCACATCTGGAAACGCAAGCACAGAACATGCACGTGGTTTGAGAGCTCAGGAGACAGAGGTGGCTACCCTCTGCCGTGCACTGCCTGGGCCTGGAGCTGGGGAGGATGCAAAGCTGCACACATGTGACTGCAGAGGTAGTCCCCAGCCCTTTGTTTGGTGTCAGATTGTTTCCTCTGATTTAAATGTCACCCTGCTACATGTGCTTTAATAAATTGCTGGCTGCACTGCACTGGTGATAACACGTGTGATGAAGGCAACACCATCCAACTACCTTCCTCCTCTGGTCCTTCTCCAGCTTGTCAGGGTACAGACAGGGAGGTTATTTTCTTCATCTTTTTATGCTTCATGCTTTGTCTATCCATAGGCTTATCTTGCTTTACCATAAATTGTGCAGCCTGCTTATCTCTCTGTGCTCTTAATCTATGGGATGTATTCAGTAGTATTATAGGTTGCTTACCTCCTCTGCTCTGACTCTTTGTTTCCCAGTCCTGTCTCACTGTGTCTTTTTTTTCTTATCCTGCTGCAAATTTCCCTTTCCAGGTTATTAACATACAAAGCATTTACAGATCCTGCTGTTGTCTCTATGCTGATAACCCAAAATTGCTTGGAGTCTTCCAAGTGAAATCCCAGTCTCTGAAGTAGAGACAAAAAACACCTGCCCTTCTCAGCTAGCAGAGGAGGATGAGCCTTTGAATGCTTGGGCAGCTTTACCCAATCCCCCAATACATTTTGACTATTTTAGCTGCTGACACAAGCTCTTAAAAATGGAATCATACAGAACTCATTAGATGCTGTGATTATGTAATTCTGAATGGACACTAATTGTCCTGATTTAAAAGGGTTTTCCACATGATATCTTATTTATGACCTCACAGAATTTGACTCCCTCATTCCCCAGTCAGATTAAGAGGCAGATTTTTCTAGATCCTGTTTATGAATGTATTCCCTGGGTGTGTGTGGGGATGATATCTCTGACCATTTATCAATGCCTTGTCACACCTCCAACAATGCAGTTCTACAGTTTTCCCAATCACAAGCCTTTGATAGTTCAGAACTGGAATTTCTGCTGTGATTTCCCCTCCCCTGCATTCTTGCTTTTAAAAGCTCAGAAATTTAGACAATTTCTTATGGCATTTAGTTCTTATTTCCCTGGTGACAAAGGATTATTACTGTTTGTTTAGGTACTAAGTAATCAAACCAGTGCTATTCAGCCAAGTCTATGTGCACACGCCTGCATCCATGTAGTTACACAGTATTTCACTCTGGCTTAGTTAGTAAATAACCTTTACAAGTTCTTGAAGCCCTGACATTTTACATTCAAGGATTTGACAAATGCCTTATTATTTACATCTATCTTTTATGTACCTTCCCTTCACTCTCCACAGCTGCTTTCCACACCGTATTTATTCCTCCTCTTTGCTTCATAATCTTCCTTATCAGGGTGTTTTATTCTTGATACATGCTTTATCTATCCTTTGATTATTCCTATTCTTCCCTCTTCATCTGTACAGCAGGTATTTTACATGGCATTAAGCTACCTGACTGAACAGGCTCAGGCAGCTCAGCGCATGATGCTTCATGTCCAGTAGCTTTCAGCTCCTCTGTTACAGTCGTCACATCTCGCCCTTGTTCATCTGCTCTTCACTACATTCTTCCAAGCTTTAGTCTACAGCATCTGCACGTCCTCATTTCCGTTCCTTGTGCTTGTATCCTATATTCATCCATCCAGAGCATTTACAGACACTCATCACCACACATCTAAATGCCAAGTGATTAAATTACAGCCGGTACTCTTTGGATACCCTCTCACCTCCTCATCCAATTATGGCTAGGCACTACCGAGAATGAAAGGTCAGATGCTGCCCCTAATCTGTTTGCACAGCTCCCCATGGAGTTCTGGGTGACTCCCTCCTACACAAGGTCTTCCAGCCTGTCACCCTGTTATGAGGGGGTTTTACAGCAGATGAAGTGAGCAGAACAAAGAATGGAGTCAGGCCCCACGCTGCCCTGCACAGAAGGCAGCACACGTGGGTGTGCCAGAGACACTCGTGGCCCACACACACTGATGAGCCCCAGTCCTGCAACTGTCTCCATGCTGGGAGCCCCACAGCTCCCTACAAGACTCGCCGACGCCAAGCACAAGGTGCAAGGCATGTTACAGGAACACACCTCCATCACAGCCAGGACAGAGATCCTGCCAGTGCACATAGATGGCTTTTTGGCTTGACATTGAGCCCCATCTCCTGCAAACATCCGTGTGAACTCCAGTCAGAGGGAACACAGCTCACCAAAGGCTAGCACTTGTGATCTCTATGGGAGAGCAGCAAGATGCTGCAAGCTCCAGGCACTGCCAAATCAGCATTCACTGCAGCTGGCAGCATGTGAACCATGTCCTCATGGCCAGCTCAGTTTTGAAGAGGCTTTTAACCAAAGCTGGGGGCCATTTGCCCCAGAATGCTGTAAGGCTGATCAACAGCCACCTGTAGTGCTTTTGGCAGATGATTAGGAGCACAGAATCATAGAACTGTTTGGCTTGGATGAGACATTGGAGATTGCTGAGTCCAAACTGTCGCCTAGAGCTCACGATCCCAGCACTGCCGTTGATCTGCTGTCACTAAACCACATCCCTCAGCACCACATCCACGTGTCTTTTAAACACCTCCCAGCCATGACGACTCCACCACCTCCCCTGGCAGCCCCTGTCACAGATTTTAAGAACAGAGCTATTCTAGAAGGAAGAGAAAGCAGCAGCACCACTGTCCAGTTCCCAGTAACCAGTGCTGTTCAGGCCACAACCCCGTAACACCACAGCTTTCGTGTACCTGCTGTTTCAGTAGATGCTGCTACAGCCTGTCCACGTGGACCTGAGCACACAAATTACCTAACGAGACTTTAGAGCAGGGTTTTTTTTCCCACACCATCTGCCCACATGAAATGTATTCACTGCAAGGGAGTCCTGCAAGGAAGCATTTCTTGCTGTTGGATCCAGCCTGGCTAATATGGATTACAGTCACCAGCCAAGCAAGCTCAATTCACGGATGCTTGTACATCTAAGGACCCTGAAAATAGGGTACTAAGTAGACTACAGCATTTCATTGAAGCTGTGACTAATTTTCCAACTCGTGAAGCCCAGTGGGTCTCAGTAGCCCATGCAGGCAGGCCTGTCAAAATGGTTTCATACTGCCTGAGAACACGTAATTGCCAATGGCTTTTCTGGGGTTGCAATTCGGTATTAAAGCCACGTCTTAGCCAAATACAGGACGTGGGGATTCTAATAGTCTAATGACTGTCTCCTAGAGTTCATTTTTCACTTTTCCATAATTGGTTTTTCAGTTGCATTTGCATAGAGCACACGTGAAATTCCATAGCCCATTAGGTTAATCACAACATGAAGCTAATAAGCATGGACACGCAAAGACATACCTAAGCCCAGATCAATTTCTGAAGCGGTGATTTGAAGTTGCAGCACAATAACTGCTCCTCCAGCCTGCCACTTGGAGAGGTAGGACTGTCTTCTGAAGCCCAGAAATCTTACACTGCAGAGAATAATCCATTGTTACTCTTCTTCTACAGGAAAAGAGCAACAACAAAAAGAAAACCCAAAGCACTTTGAGAGGAAGACTGCGGTGACAGTTCAGGTAAGGCAACCAGAGGTTTCTCTCTGTCTGCGCTTTTCCTCTCTCCATCCTTCACCCAGCATCATCTCTCCTGCAACAGGCTGAGTGCATGAAGGAATGATGCTCTACAGCACCCATCTTGCACGAGCACCACTCCCCAGGTGCCCTTAAGCAGCACATTCCCACTCACACCTCCACCCACCACAACTCTGAGGAACTCCTGTGTCTCAGAGGCTCCTCCAACTCTCACAGCCTGCCTTGGATTCACCATTTTCCTGCCTCTGTATTCTCTAGGGGACCACACATACCCATTGTCACTCTATGCTTCACTCCAGCTAGCCCAAAAAACGCCCCTAGTGATGACAGGCAGGTTGTCCAGCCCTGCCCAGGAAGCTGGAGCCACCTCCTAAGGCAGCACAGAAGGCTTGTGTCTCTCCTGCCTTCGCAGAACAGGAGATTTCCATGGCAAAGTTTCCACTTCGCCACTTCACAGAACAGTTCTGTGCCGCCGGCTTCCCATCTGCCTGCCTGGAAGGCTTCTCTCCATCCTGTTCTTGGAAGCAGGGATTTGTTCTGGAAAGCCATGCCTGGGAAAAGGCAGCCTGGCCCTTCCCTCTGTTTTTATTTCCCCTAGTGCTTCATCCTGATGCAGAATGGCTTTCTGGAAGTATTTATTTCAGTCACAGCCCTTCGCCCCTGCGCAAAAGGGGATTTCCAGTTCCTGGCAAGGTCTGCGAGGCAGGACTCAAACAGAATAGATGATGTCAGAGCTTAAGAGCTTTTGGGATGATAGTTTTGTGGTGGCAGAGCTCTTCTGAAGCTTAAGGATTTCAACAAAATGATGGGAACGTAGCCAGAGGCGGCTTGCTCAGTGTTGGCTTGAGAGGGGTGGGGGCTTGGTGAAAGAAGGGGAGTCACCACTTTTGTCTGCAACAACACAAAACACATCCGAAGGCACCTTCTTGTTCTTCTGATGATTTGCAGAATGATTTCTAATTCTTAACGTGAAGAAGTGAGGTGGTGCTGGGTAGAAGACACACCTCCCTCACCAGGAGAAGCACCAAAGCACCGATTCCAGCGCTCTGGCTTTTCCCCTGGAGGTTCGCTGGGAGCTGGCACAGGGTTTCCCTTGAACGCCATGGCTACTCCTTGCTTCTCTGCAATTACTGAGAGATGAAGTCTTAATTTTGTTGTTGTTGTTTTTGTTAATCATGACATCACGGGTGGAAACAGGGCAAAGCAAGCAGCCCCGGAGGGAAACAACAAAAATCAATCCAAGCTGCTCATTAAAAGGCAAAGCGTCAATAATCTTTGTCAGGCCTTTTTATCTTGGGTTTTAGCACAGTGTGATCCCTAAGGCAGCATGCGGTATTGAGGTTTAAAATGGCTCCTACTTCTCACATCTCCATCAGCAAGATTAACTCCTTCAGCACGGGCTGAAATTACCCTGATTTCCATCAGCATATAAAAAGGGGACAGGATTAAAGGGATCATTTTGTAACAGCTTTTCTGTATCTCTGCTGACAGAGAAGGGGAGGAAAAAAAGTCAGCTTCTGAACTCGACTGAAATGGTGCAAGTCAGAAATATCTCCACTAGGATCAAAAATCATAGATCAAAATCTGACTATCTTACACTTGAAGCACAGATAGAAGATACACACAAACTGTTTGGGGGAGAGGGAGGGTCCTAATATTTCCATTTTCCACCTAAACTATTTGCTCTCTAATTTAGCTAAACACCATAAATAGCTAAGCTTGCTTGGAAAGTTGAAGTACTTGAAGATTCTTCTAGCAATTTTCTGGAACTGAGCCTCTTTGTCTCTGAAATGAGGGTGAACTCTGCTATCATTAGCATTGGGTTAATTACAGAAGCAATGACAGCTCATTTCAGAGCAGTAGTGCACCACTATGAAAAAGAAACATTTTCCTGTTCTCATCCTAGGCTGCAGCAAGACGAGCATGGCCAGCAAGGCAAGAATATTCTGTCCCTTCACTCTGCTCTGCTGAGACCTCACCTCCAATACTGCCTCCAGTTTTGGTGTCTCCATCATAAGGAGAACACAGAGATGTTGGAACCAGTCCAGAGGAGGGCCACGAAGAGGATCCAAGAGCTGCAGCACCTCTGCTAGGAAGACAGGCTGAGGGAGCTGGAGTTGTTCAGCCCGGAGAAGACTCCAGAGGGACTCTAGAGATGCCTTCCAATAGCTGAATGGAGCCTACAGGAAGGCTGCAGGGGGACCTTTCATCAGCATGTCTAGGAACAGGATAAGAGGGGATGGTTTGAAGATGAGAGCGAGCAGGGTTAGACTGGAGCTTAGGAAGAAGTTCCTCAGTACAAAAGGTGGTGAGACTCTTAAATAGACTGCTCCAGGAAGTGATGGATGCCTCTTGCCTGGGGGTGTTACACAGAATGATTTGTCTGAACAGTCCAAATATTAGGTCACCAGGTGCAACTCTATCCCTGCAAATTGGTTGTTAATGTCATGATCCCAAGATGTTGGCTATTTATGATGAAGGTACCTGAGATCCCTGGAAAGGGTTCCTGTTCCATGCCAAGACCCCACCAACGTAGCACTGTAGCACACCATGGAGACAGCACTGCCACCTCCACAGCTCCTGAAGGTGCTGTGTGCCAAGGCAGCTCACTCCTGTTTTTCAGCCAAAGACAGAAGTGACCAAAGCATCCCTGCAAAGCCATCTCCCCTTCCACAAGCTCTCCATGTGGGGAGAGCAGGCCTGTTAAGTTTTTATATATATAATACACATAAAATGTTATTCAAGTGTGACAATGACAGTGAATTTTCAAGAAGCCCAGGGATTTTTAGCAGGAGGAACAGCAGAAGGAAAACAAGACAACAGCATTTAATTCTCAACTATCAAAAACACTGTTAAAGAAAATGCAAGAAGTTGCTGTTTCTGCTTTATCATTGTCCTACAGCCAGGTTGGCTTTATGTGATGCTTCAACTCCAGCAGTGAGGAAGGATTAAAAATAAACCCCATCATGAGTGCACAAGCTGGTGACAGAAATGTTTTGCAATGTGGGTTTCAAGTGATCACACTAAAGAGACAGTAAAACTGCAAAGGAATGCAGCTTAAGGGAAGCCTTACAGGAACTGTTGCCTGTTTATCACAGACCTCCCCTACTTTGTCAAGCCAAAAGGAAACAGCAATACCCCTCTACGCTGAGGTATGCACTTGGCTTCATCAACACTTCTTATTTTAGCTCATCCAGTCTGAATAGAGACCTAAAAGTCTGCTGAATTATTTAGCTTGTTACTGCTGGGTAACGGATTAGGACCATAATCTGCTGTATTTACAGTACTGAATGCCTTCTGATTTTCCTTCCCCATTTAGCCTGAAACACGAATGCTGAAAAACAAATGCCAAGGTTGATAATGTTTTATTTGGGACTGGAAGGGCCTAATTTAGAAATACCAGTCATTTAACTGGGCTAGGTCCACTCAGCAACACATGGCACGGCAAGATTGGCAAGTAGCTGTCTACAACTACCTGAAGGGAGGCTGCAGCCAGGTGGGGCTGGGCTCTGCTGCCAGGCAAGAAGCAACAGAACAAGGGGACACAGCCTCAAGTTGTACCAAGGGAGGTCTAGACTGGATGTCAGGAGGGAGTTCTCGACAGAGAGTGATTTGCATTGGAATGGGCTGCTCAAGGAGATGGAGGAGTCACCGTGTTGAAGCAAAGCCTGGCTGGGGCACTTAGTGCCATGGGCTGGGTGCTAGGTTGGACTGGACAAGCTTGGAGGTCTCTTCCAACCTGGTTGATTCTATACCTTGCAGGCAGTGCCTAGGCATCTGCTCCAGCCTTAAACTGGGCACTATTATTTCCCTGAGGGGTCCAAGAAAAGAGCAAAAGGCTTAGAAATAAGAGTCCCCATAAAAGTGTGGTTCCAAGCGAGGGAAGGGAAAACACTCCAAAATCTCATCTCTCTTTTGAGCCCTGAAAAAAAATCTGCAGTTTGAATTTCACTGTGACACTGGAAGTACCTTTTGATGCAGAAAATTGACTCAACCCTTTCTTTTTAGGCTGACAAGAAGGGATGAGCTGGGAAAAGGAAGGCAACAGTCCTTCTGCAAGAGATGGCATTTCTGCTCCCAAATGAGTCACCCTTTCATAGCACATCCTTTTTGCAGGCATAAAGGCAGTGCTCTTGGTGACTTGACATGAGCCACAGTCACAAGTTACCCAGCAAAAAAGGACTTTCACCTAAGAAGGCAGCTTTATTTTTGCCTCATGCTACGTGCTTACCTGAAACTAGTTACCAAGAATCAACTGCAGACTGAGCAAATGAACAAGTGGTCAGGCAGAACAGGCTACCAGACATGTGATCCTGGACCAACTCCAGAAGCAGTAAGAAAAAAGCAGGTGAATGAAGCAGCCACCAGAACATGTTAGATACATATGTTGTTGTTCAGTTTGGCATCTGGGCATTGCAGCTGCCAAGAGAGCAGGAGTGCCTGGAACCTCTGGAGCAACAGACATGCTGCCATAAGGAGTTTCCAAACTTCAACCACATTTTTCTTTCTGATTTGCAAATAGCAAAGCCTGAGTCCCACTTCTCAGCCACCTCTGCGCATCACAGGGCTGGACAGCTGAAGTGGGAAGCCAGTTTGTATGCAACTTGAAAAGCACAACAGCAGTTTACAGGGATTAACACCAAAATGAACCAGGAGCCTGCTCCTCACTTACACCCACTACCTGATCCTCCTACCAAAACCAGGTGTCTAGCCTCAAAGAACAGGAGGGAGAATGAAGAGAAACCTGAGGGTTTGTTTCCATTAATGTATGGACACTTAGAAAGAACAGATGCAGAAGAGTGCTTGGGCAAGGCTCAGTTATGTGGCTTCAGCTCACTGGGACAGAACACAACTGGAGGGAAAGAAAAATCCCTATTAAGCCCATATGGAAGTTGCATTGCCTTTCCCACCTCCCTACTATACAAGCACTTGGAGCCTCTCCATCTTCCAGGCACAGCCACCCCTCTCCAAAAGCAAGCAACCTGTGACCAGGTCTCTAGGCATTCACAAACTCATCACAGCCTCACCAAACAGCTCTGTGCTAACAACTGCCCTGGGCCACCAGTCTCACCAGAAGAACCTCATCTGGTGTGAGCTGTGTAAAGGACCTGGGCACGTTGGGTGCTTCTGTGCTCCACAATCTCCCTGGAGGTGTTCAAGGCCAGGTTGGATGAAGCCTTGAGTGACCTGTTCTAGTGAAAGGTGTCCCTGCTTGTGGCAGGAGTCTGAAACTGGCTTATCTTTGAGGTCCCTTCCAACCTAAACCATTCTATGATTTTTGGGGTATGAAACATCATATTCAGGCACAGCCTGAATCCAGACCCTCGTTTAATATTAAATGATCTAAACAAGCAAGTGTAGCCAAACTCTTTCTGCTGCAGTGCCTGAATCCTGGCCCCACATACCAGGGTATTTATGAGGAAGACCTTAGAGGAGACACGAAAATCACAGAATTGGTGTGCTACACCTGCTTGCTATAGGCTATGACAAACTGCAATGGTATGAAAACTGATTCCCAGAGCACTTGACACAGCTCAGAGGTACAAGGAAGAATTAGTTCCCTCAGCGACGTCAGGCACCGAATGCACTTGACAAAACCCAGCAATGCTGCACGGTGTGAAGTGAGATATTGTCATCTCAAACAGACAGTTCTACTGTGGGATTCTACCCAGGCTGTGGAATTCACTTCTTAATGAGGTACAGGGAAAATCTGCTGTAAGAGAAGCCCCTGAAAGTGCCTGAATTCCAAGCAAACAGCTAATCAAGGCAGAGCTGTGTGTCTGTTCATTTAAGCCACAATCCATCTCTGTCTGCTCTCCCCTTACGGAACGCAACAGCATCGGCGAGCAAATGAATATCTTAACTTTGGCATTTCAGAGGAGTGCTGTGCTGAAAACTGGGCATCTTTGCCTGTGAGATTTCTGGAACATGTAAGCAGAACCAGCAAGCTATTCCATAAACTATCTACCAGACCATATGTTTGCTGCCTACAAGTCCGGGCAGGACGTGTCCGGCAGGAGCCACATCTGAAAGGAGGAAGAGGCAGCAGCCAACAGCGCTCCCGTCACTGATCTGCATTTGCAAATGCCACGTTGGAGTTGGCAAATGAGGCATTTCAAGTGTAAATAGCTGTGAAGACATTTGTGAGGAGCAGCAACAGTGACGGGTGGATGCTGAGCTTGTTTCTGTCTTCTGTGAGTGAAGGCACCTCGCTGCTGGTAGAACAAAGGCACTTCCCCACGATCTCCTTTCTAAAATACAAGATGGAAGAAGCCCATTTCTCTTCTCAGTTCTCACTGAGGCACAGCTACTAACAGCAACTGTGCCCAAAAAGCAGAGCCCTTCTAACTCTTAACCCTGTGGACTATTACAGGCATGCTTCTCCAGGCAATACGGTCACAGAACAGTTTAGGTGGCAAGAGACCTCCAAGCTCAGCCAGTTCCAAGCCCCTGCCATAGGCAGGGACACCTCCCACAAGAACAGGTTGCTCAAGGCCTCATCCAACCTGGACTTGAATATCTCCAGGGAGGTTGTGGAGCACAGAAGCACCCAACGTGATCCATTGGGTGCTTCTGTGCTCCACAACCTCCCTGGGCAACCTGTCCCAGTGTCTCACCATCCTCACTCCAAAGAACCCTTTCCTAACATCCACTTTCAGTCTCCCCTCTGCCACTTCAAACCCATTCCTCCTCATCCTCTCATTACAAGACCTTGTCAGTAGTCCCTCCACAGCCTTCCTGGAGCCCCCTTCAGATCCTGCAAGGCCACTCCAAGGTCTCCTCCAAGCCTTCTCTTCTCCAGCCTGCACAGCCCCAACTCTCTCAGCCTGTGCTCAGAGCAGAGCTGCTGCAGCCCTCTCAGCATCTTGGTGGCCTCCTCTGCACTGCCTCCAACACTTCCATGTGCTGCTTGTGCTGGGGGCTCCAGAACTGCCCCCAGGAGTGCAGGTGGGGTGAGGAGAGCAGAGGCAAGGGGCAGAATGCCCTCCCTTGCCCTGCTGCCCACACTGCTCTTGCTGCAGCCCAGCACAGGGTTGTGTCTGGGCTGCACTCCCCCTGCAGCCTCCTGTGGAGCTTTTCCTCAGCCCAGACCCCCAGGGCCTGTTCCTCAGGGCTGCTCTCAGCCATTCCCCACCCAGCCTGGATCTGTGCTTGGGACTGGTCCTGGAAGTTTAAAGCAGGAACTTCAAACCTGGTTATAAAGTTTACCAAAACCTATGTGGATGTTGCACACCCAACCATACACGCAATATGGTTCCTTTATGGAGTAAATTCATCCTGAAACTCGTTTGAGAATTTGTTTCTATACGTTTCAAGAAGTTCCATTTCAAGAAATCTCCCTCTTTAAGCTATTTCTCCCCTATACTGTGGCTAATGCCTGCATTCTCTGTGTGCAATTAGTAGAGCACACACAAAATGACATGTTTTCCAGTAGCAAAACTGGTATAAATAGACTAAAGCTGGGATAAATTAACACAAAGATTAAATATTATGATCTGGGCTTGCATTTACAGGATATAATTCCCATCTGATGAAATAAAGAGTTTCTGAAATGCATCTCTGTCACTTATCATTAACACTGACCAGACATAACCCCAAGATTATGCTAATAGAAGACAACATTCAATTAGCATACAGAGTGCTCCCTAATCAAAAGCCCACATTCTATTAGCAAAGTTTGAGAATCCCCCCAACCCCTCCTGTTCTCTGCTTCCACTTGGAGAAGAAAATGCTTCACTTTCACACTCCTTCCTGTCGAAAAACAGTGAGTATCTACCCTTTAGGTTATCAGCAGTCAGTGACGTCTAGCCAGGAGGAAACTGCTGGGCCACAATGATGTAGTAGATGTCTCTCTTCACCTTCATCCCACCCAGAAGGACCAATAAGGAATTTGCAGAAGTATCCTTAACATACAATGGCTCAGGTTGGAAGAGACCTTAAAGATCATCTACTCCACCCTCCCCACCATGGGCAGGGACACCTCTCAACTAGACTCAGCTGCTCAAGACCTCATCTTACCTGGCCTTTAACACCCCCAGGGAGGAGGCAGCTACAACCTCCCTGGGCAGCCTGCTCCAGAGTCTCACCACCCTCCTATTGAAGAGTTTCTAAGATGCAGTCTAAAGCTACTCTCCCTCAGCTTCACACCATTCCCCCTTGCCTTTTCGCTAGACAATCTTCACAAAAAGTCCTTCTCCAGCCTTGTTGTAGGATCCCTTCAGGTATTGGGAAGCAGCAGTATGGTCCCCCCAGAGTAGACCTATGCGCATGGGCCATGGGAGGTTTTCTTTGAACCAAAGCATTTTCTCAACACCACTCTGTTCCAGAGTCCTCACTGATGGGTTGCACAAAGTCCTCTTTCCCCTCACCTCCCTGAAATGTTTCTGACAGGATGATCTCAGGATGGAGCAGGCAGCTGCAATACAGGGCTCCTGCTCCAGGAACCAACAGAGCAGGGGCTAAGCTCAGCAAAGGCAAAACTTCATTACAGCCCTTCTGATCCAAATGGAGGATTTCTCTCTGGAAAGAGGTTTTTACAAATTGCCACTTCCAAACACATTTCAGTTACCAAAATAGCCCACCCAGGGGACTCTGCTTCCTGCAGCTGTGGCTCACCCCAGCAAGGAGCCCAAGGTTTTCAGCTCTTCAGGGAAAAAAAAACTTCAAACTATGCAGTCAACCTCTTAGGAGGGGGTTTGGGACTAGTTTTTAAACCAACCCAAAAACCTCTGAAGCCATCTTGCAGTATGACAAACATGCCCAAAGGTTATCTTTCCCATTTTTAACAACTCACAGCTATCAGTGTTGCAAGTGTCTGATGACTGTGTGGATTAGCTGGTTGTGGTTTCACCAAGACACTGCTCTGCCCCCTCGGTTGATGGCGCGGATTTGAAGGGAGCAATCGGGAGGGCTAACGCACAACAGATTTAAGTGCTTGGGATTTTAAAGTTCACTAAACACACAAGTAATAAAAAAACCCTACTGTTTCCAGTACCTGGTCCAACACGTAACCAAGCTGCAGCCCAAAAGTTGCCTTTTTTAATCCATGTTTCAAAGTAAACACTTGTGACTGCTCCCTGTTTTATCCTCGCCTCCCACGCAGCCATATGGCGACGGATGCTTCAAACAGACATTATTCCACTAGCTCACTGCTTACCATCTTGTGCTGAAGAAGAAAAGCTACAGACAGTTTTGACAAAAACAGCAATTGCCTAAAAATGTGAACTATCGCAGTCTTGCGTCGCCTTAGACGGTTTTAGTCTGGTAAGGAGGCTCGGCGTTAATGCCGCACGCAGAGAGGAGTGAATCAGCACGGCTGTGCCGCCTCCCCAGCGCCCTGTGCCACCCCCGGCTCAGCTCTGCCTGCTTCAGCACAGGGCAGACACTGCTCGTCCAAGTGCTGCACATGTCCAGCCCCATTCAAGGCAGCAATCTCACCTCAGTAGGCTTCCAGCCCCATTCAAGGCAGCAATCTCACCTCAGTAGGCTTCCAGCCCCATTCAAGGCAGCAATCTCACCTCAGTAGGCTTCCAGCCCCATTCAAGGCAGCAATCTCACCTCAGTAGGCTTCCAGCCCCATTCAAGGCAGCAATCTCACCTCAGTAGGCTTCCAGCCCCATTCAAGGCAGCAATCTCACCTCAGTAGGCTTCCAGCCCCATTCAAGGCAGCAATCTCACCTCAGTAGGCTTCCAGCCCCATTCAAGGCAGCAATCTCACCTCAGTAGGCTTCCAGCCCCATTCAAGGCAGCAATCTCACCTCAGTACAATTCCAGCCCCGTTCAAGGCAGCAATCTCACCTCAGTACAATTCCAGCCCAGTTCAAGGCAGCAATCATAGAATCAACCAGGTTGGAAGAGACCTCCAAGATCATCCAGTCCAACCTATCACCCAGCCCTAACCACTCACCTCAGTATGCTTCACTACTTCCTCTCTAAGGACCACACAAAGGTAAGACTTCCATTCACACTTAAACATGTAGGACAAGATCAGGACAACAGCAGTCTGAGGAGAGTCCCAGTGTACACATCTCCAGCACCACACAGCAAAAGCCACTCTCACAGATGGGAACGTTTGTGGAAAGGGAAAAAAGACTGCAAGGAAGAAAGAAGGCAGAACATGAAGTTCACCCTGTCTCACCTTCCTAGGAGATTTTACTGCTTTGCCACCTGCTTCACGAGCAGATGGAGAACCAACATTAGTTATTAGCAAGCAGGAGGGCTCTCAGCTCACCATCAAGTGCCTCCGATTGCATCCTTTGGAGGTGAAAGTCCATGCTAGGTCATGTGTCCCTCCATCATTTTTACAAGTGCCAAATTAGGCACTTGATTAGCTATGAAGCTTGCTGCTGAACAGCAGGCCAGCCCCCTGCTACTCTAAATCACCTCACACCACCTTCTCCTCCTGGCCTACCCTGCTCCGATGCGACCCTGAAAACACCGGTCCTGTCGCTACGAGGCAGCACACGCGGACTGGAGGCTCCACGTCCAACACACATCAAAACCTGCCAAGAGCCAACAACGTGATTTCGAGTCCTTTGGCAGGCTTTATTAAGAGCTCTTCTAGCAACATCTGGCTGACAAGACAGGCATCTGGCAGGCCACTGCCACGTGATTGATGAGGAATGCTTGGGTTTCTCATGCGATGCTTAATACTCGCAATACATCGTAATGTAATATAGATAATGCTACACAACAGAACTGGTATCTTTCATATACACACAAGTCTGAGGGGAGAAACAGATAAACATGCATAAGACAATAACACAAAAATATTGACTAAAAAAATTCCATTTTGTGGCCCTGAAGGGCAGGAAATCCAAGTGAGCTACCCCAGAGCCAGTCCAACCTCAGTGTACAGGGATGGCAGCTCAGGCAGCCACAGCAGATCTTCTCTTTTTTAATCCAGGAACCCAAATTCTGACCTGGCAGAAGAGTAAATGAGGGTCCTTGTTTTTAAAGCACTGAGAGACTCCAAGTAATGCTTGTGAAATTATACAAGGCAGACTTGAAACAAATCAAGATATATCTGCTTTTGCATCAGAGGTTTTGAGTCCTAAGTATTAGCAGGGGAAAGAGATGTTTTGATCATGATAGGACCAGCCAGGCATTTGACTTCAAAGCACACTAAGCTAGAGCCTGCCCTCAGGTTAGGTGCTCAGTGAAATTAAATACAGTACTTCATCAGAAGTTAATGTCTGTGACTCCTCGAAAGGTCAGCCCTTTTGTGTGCACAAGTTTGCCACGTCGATGGCTTCAGGAGGAAAGCCTGCCTTCTTCTCCGTGTCTCTGGCATGGCTTTCCAGCTGAATTAAGAACTGTTAAGATTTGTTTCATACAGGATGTCAGTCCTTCTTAAGAATAAAAAAACAACCAACTAAAAGAAATTCCACTCCCCTCAGAGGAGGCCTCACATTCTTTAGAGCAAGAAGTGTGCCTTTGCGGTAGCAATGGACCCAAAATAAAGAGCAGGCTTCCTTTATTTCAGACATAGGAGTGGTTTAGAGTTTCGTTGTTCTCTTTCTCAGGACTCAAGTGACATGCTTTCCTGTGAGCTAGACTAGTGAGGTTCCTGGGGGTAGGACACCGTCCAGTCTGTTCAAGAGATGAGCTCAGGTGGGTCTCTTCAGCGAGGAGGTAGAAAAGGAAGCAGCTCTGGCAGGAGAGACAGGCAGATTATAGAAAACAAACAGAACCCCCCAAAAAACCAAACAGAAAGCATGCCAAAAGAGAGAGAAGCTCAAGTTTTTCTCTGCTACCAGCACTACAGAAACCTTCCCCACTACAGTTAGCTACAACCTCATGCAAAATAATCACAAAGAGTGCAAGCTGCTTTGAGAATTAGGAGAGAGAGGACATTTTCTGTAAGCAGCTCCATCCTCCCTTGCAGATGGGGACAGACCAATGCTATTTCGAGATGCTGGCTTTAGTTTTGGTCACATCCACTCTGTTTTTTATACTATCAAGTGACATTACCTTCATCTCTCTACTACTGCATAACAAAGATGGAAGGAAAAGCTGTCAGAAACACAGAGGTAGAACTTCATAAACTGCTAGTAAATATATATATATTGATAAGCAACTTGTCTTTAACATAGCTGCAGCTCAAGTGCAAGGTCCTGCATCCGAGTCAGGCCAAACCTAGGCACTAATCCAGGCTGAGTGCAGAATGGGTAGCTCTAAAGACTTGGGGGTGCTGGTTGATGAGAAGCACCCCAGGAGCCAGCAGAGCTCTCATGCAGCCCTGAAGGCAGCTGTGTGCTGGGCTGCAGCGAGAGGAGCATGGGGAGCAGGGCAAGAGAGGGGATTCTTTGCTCTTGTGAGACTCCTACCTCCAACATTGCATCCAGCTCTGGCATCAGCATAAGAAGGACACAAAGCAAGTCCATAGGAGAGCCACAAAGATGAGTCGAAGGGCTGGAACACCTACGAGGACAGCCTGAGGGAGCTGAGGTTGTTCAGCCTGGAGAAGAGAAGACTCCAGGGGGACCTTCAAGCTGCCTTCTAGTAGCTGAAGAGATCCTACAGAAAGGCTGCAGAGGGACTTTTCATCAGGGTGCCTAGAGACAGGCCAAGGGGGAATGGTTTGAAGCCGAGAGAGAGTAGATGTAGGCTGGAACTCAGGAAGTTCTTCAGTAGGAGTATGGTGAGTGTCCCTAACAGGCTGCCCAGAGAAGTTCCCTGCTTCTGGGGGTGTTCAAGGCCAGGTTGGATGAGGCCTTGAGCAGCCGAGTCTCGGCGAGAGGTGGAAAGGTTGGAGTAGATGACCTCTGAGGTCCCTTCCAACCTAAGCCATACTAGGGCTAATGGACCAGAAGCCACCTTTGCTCTACGCCAGACATCCAGCCCCTACTCTTTTTAACTGTGCAAAAGCTCAAACCAAAACACATTAGTGCAAGTTCCCAGCACCACCTGCTTGAAACCAGTGGTTACAGGGGCGCCAGAGGCAGATCTCCAGGTGGTGATTTTGGTTAACAAAAGCAGGGAATTCATTTGAACCTTTCAAAGCCTATCAGAAAGCCTTTCTGAACTGGAAAAACACTCAAGAGTCCACAGAAGCCCTTTCCAGGAGCTGTATCGGGGTTACCATTCTGACAATTTCTCTAGTTGCCCTTTATTAATAACAACAAACCCACACATAAATACATATATTCCATTCAATTATTTTCATCACATTACAAGCCTAAAAAAAAATGAACCAAGATATTGAGGGCCCTGATTTTTTTTTTAACTAAAAAAAAAACCTCCAGCCAGCAGCCAGCTAATAATCTTATAATGACTTCAGCTCTGCATTCTCCACCTCTTCTTTTTCCTCAGTCACACAGCAAGCACTTTTTTGTTGGTGGTATGAATTTTAATACAAGCAGCAAAAAAGAAACCCCATCTAGAACTAAGCTAATTTTTCTACATGCCTCTGGCAAACAGGAAGAATTCAAGAGTAAGTTAAAAGATAGCTTTCTGCTATCGAAAATTCATTTTCCATAACAAGGCAGTGTCATCTTCCCCAGGAGCCTGTAATTCCAAGATAAAGATGAAAAGATGTTGTTTTATCCTAATGACAACTATCCGCACCCGTAGTTAGTTTGTATTGTCATGGTACATGGCAAAGTAGGAAAGCAGTTTGCTATTTCAATAACAAGAGAAGAAAGGAGGGAGGACCGAAGGGAAACAGCGGAACACAATCAGTTCCCAGCGTCCCTAAGAAAATATTTGACCCACATAGAGGGAACGGAGAAGGGAATTTGTCTCCTCCAACTGCTTTTGCCATCTTCCGCCGGCCAGCCCACGCGTTTTAATCACCAAGCGCCACGGCTTGCTCTGTCAGACAGCCACTTTGCTCCAGCTACCTGAACAAAACCAGGACCAACGCCAGCCAGCACAGAGGGGGACAACCCCAGGAACTGGACAACTAGTTTAGGATACCCCAGGAGCCCAGGTCTCACCCCATGTGGTGGGTTAAGCGCTACCTGGCTACCGGTCGGGTAGTACTTGGGTGCAAACGGGGCAGCGTTCTCGGGTTAGGCAACCCCGGAGGCGGATGCAGAGTTTCATCCCAGATGCAAACAATAGTGGGCAACTCCTCCTGGCAAATGGCTTAATCACTTCTCCGATCCAATTGAGAGTGGCTGCCTCGGAAACGTCTTCCTTGCCTGTTACACCGCTATATACATGTCAGATAGCATTATGTTAGTGGCTTAACTTCCCCCTTGTTTATAAGCTGTGCTGAGGTTATCTTTTCACCTTCTTGTTTAAATAAATTCCAAATGTGTCAGTATCAGTGCCTCTACCACAGATTAATAGAATCAGCCAAAAGGATAGCTGACATTTTTGTTGCCATAGCAACTGGTCATGATGTTACACAGCTTGTCTAGTTCCCATTTGCCATATATCTAGCCAGCTTCTGAACACCATCCCCTTTTGTTTCAGCAGGAATTACATTCGAATATAATTCCATCTTAGTTCAGTCCCCATTCTGTAGCAAAGAGGATTATAGAATATTAAGATACTTCCCAAGGAAAGTGCAAAGTGATGATAATGTTGCTCTCTGGCTTATGTGCATTCCAGATGAAAAGAGAAAGAAAACACGAGTAATTCATCCCAGAGCCCTCCATCCCAGTCATCCTCCATTCAACTATCTCCAGCGGCTTCAAATAAACAGGCTCTTCCTCGCTGAACCTCCGAGTGGATCTATTTCAAATGGGACTGCACACCACAAAAACCCAAAAAGGCATTAATGAAGAGATTTTTTATTACATTTTCCTGCATAATGTGCAACCTTCTCAGAGCTGCTATCAGGCTCCCTCTCCACAGAGCCATCGCAGCCTGGAGAGAAAACCACTCACATAGAATTAAGATGTGAAGTTTCAGCACTTAGCGATGCAGTGTGGATGGATATTGTGCCAGAGGGCACTGTACACTTGGAGAAAACACAGAGCAACTCAAGCAAGAACAATATCTGAGGACTCCAAACTGTCATGGCCCTCTTCTACCTCTCCAAGAAATACTAATTTGTGTTATTTTAGAGGACTCTACCTGCTTACACAAGGATGAAGGGGGAAAAGGATTCCAGACAGCCCCATTTCCCCTTTTTCCACTCTTTTAATACACCAGTCTGGACTCCAGCAGACTGAGGGAAGCACAAACACAGGGCATCTCCTGTTCTCAAGGGACTTCTAGCAAGAGCATCAGTGTCTGAACATCACTACAGATCATCTGAGACACAAACCCCACATTCTGCTTACCACAATTTCCAAGTAAAGAGCTATGCTATTGTCACCACTACCAACACCTATCCCAGCCACTGCACAAGGCCCAACACTGAGTTTAATCCTTCTTTACACTACTGGATAAGAAATTGGACGGTGGCATGCAGAGACTGGTGAACAAGGGCACAATGTCCACATGGCATCCCTCAAGGGTCAGTGCTGGCACCAGTGCTGTTTGACATCTTTGTCAGTGCCATGGACAGAGCAATCAGTGCACCCTCAGCAAGTGTGCAGGTGGCACCAAGCTGTGTGGCACAGTTGACTTGCTAGAGGGCAGGGATGCATCCAGCGGGACCTGGACAGGCTGCAGAGGTCAAAGATCACATTCTGTGATTCTGTGCTCCACAACCTCCCTGGAGGTGTTCAAGGCCAGGTTAGATGAGGCCTTGAGCAACCTGTTCTTGCGAGAGGTGTCCCTGCCTATGGCAAGGGGTTGGAACTGGCTGAGCTTTGAGGTCCCTTCCAAACTAAACCATTCTATGATTAAGCACCATTTTGGTTTGCATTTCACTGCCCAAGTGAGCCCCTGATACTTCTTGTTGTGGTCAGGGACTTCCTTGAGCTGCTCTCAGATCCTACAGCAACAAACACAAGTAGCCAAGTAAAGCTGTGCAGAAAACCCTCCCTGCTTTTCCATACTTCTAAAAACAGCTACAAGGAGTGGTTTCTCAGGGCTCCCATCACTGCAATCATTTGAGAAGCTCCTGCAGAACATCTATTTTACTTCACTCATGAGCATGCAAGGAGCCCCTGACAGATGTCAGATATTGAGCAGAAATTTTGCCCCGAGCAAACTCCTGGATGCTCAAGCTTACAAGTGGCACACCACGGCCTTTGACTCTGCAGAGATTCATGCCTCATGTCAGCCTTCTCTTCTCCCTACAGTTCAGAATCATGCTCTGCTTGAGGCATAGCAACACCCAGCTTGTGCTGCTGGCAGCTTCCAGGGGTGGCTGTGGAGGGTCTCACAAAGCAGCCCCACATCTGCTGAGCAATACTCACAGAATGCCAGGGGTTGGAAGGAATGCAAAGAGATTGTCAAGTCCAACCCCCCTGCCAGAGCAGGACCACACAATCTAGCTCAGGGCACACAAGAACACATCCAGACAGGCCTTGAAGGGCTCCACACAAGGAGACTCCACAGCCTCTCTGGGCAGCCTGTGCCAGGGCTCTGGGACCCTTACAGCAAAGAAGTTCCCCTTGTGTTGAGCTGGAACCTCCTGTGCTGCAGCTTCCATCCATTGCTCCTTTTCCTATCCCAGGGAGCAGTGAGCAGAGCCTGTCCCCCCCTACTGACCCCCAGCCCTCAGACAGTTATGGACATTTATTAAATTCCCTCTCAGTCTTCTCCAGACTAAACAGTCCCAGGTCCCTCTGCCTCCCCTTATCAAGTAGTGCTCCAGTCCCCTCATCATCCTCATAGCTCTCCCTTGGACTCTCTCCAGCAGATCCCTGTCCCTCTTAAATTGGGGAGCCCAAAACTGAAGGCAGTCCTGAGCCTTTCCCTGGGATGTCACTCTCTACATCACTCTGAGAAGAAATCAGACACTAAGGGCAGTTGTCAGCTGGTGCCTACATGACTGCATGCTGTAGAAAGGAGAAAGGCAAACTCCTACAAGGTTTTTTGACTAGCAGCCTCTTTGCAGCACTAGATCAGTACCCTAAGAGCTGGTATATAGGATGCAAAGAGATGTGGAAATTGTAGGCTCATACCTATGTTAAATGAAAAAGAAAAGCATCTAAGCATAATCCCTGTAAGGAGCACAAGCAGTCACCCTCCTTCCCAAAGTAACCCAAAAGCCAGAGATGGTCACCTTTTTGAGCAGCCCTTGACACAGAAATGGCATCAGTCCTACCCTAGTCCTGTCTGCAGTTCCTCATGTTCTCTACAGCTACCTGAAAGGAGGTTATAGTGAGGTGGCTGTCAGTCTCTTCTCCCCAGTATTGCAACAGAATGAGAGGAAATGGCCTGAGACTGTGCCAGGGGAGGTTTAGCTTGGATATTAGGAGACATTCCTTTACTGAAGGAGTGGTCAGGCATTGGAACAGGCTGCCCAGGGAGGTGGAGGAGTCACCATCCCTGGAGGTGTTCAAAAAACATGTGGACATGGCCCTTCAGGACACAGTCTAAGGGCCACAATGGTCTTAAGTTGATGGTTGGACCTGATGACCTTGGAGGTCTTTTCCAGCCAAACCATTCTATGATCTACAACCATGACCCAATAGCATATTTCAGCACACTGTTCTCCTCATTTGTACAGAAGGGGGGAACAATGAGGTCTGCTGAACAATGCCAGCTGCAGAGGAAGCTTCTTCTTGTCTTGAATTGCCTGGGTTTGCTGATCAGGTTAATTTTGCATGCCTGGTTGCATCAGCACGTTGAGTTATGCAATGTAGCAAGCTGTCGTGCCGTACAAAGCATGACGTATCACCTCAGCGAGGCATGAAATTAAAAAGATGTGCTTTGCTGGGTCACCCACAGATAAACCAAACCTGATTTGCAGTCAATCTCCTTTTAATTACATTTAAACCTTGCAAGATAGGGGGAAAAGGAGAAAAAATAGCATTGTTCACATACCTGCTCATCTACGAACGGTAAATAATTCCACCGCTAGTACAAGTAGGCAACCAGGCACTCAAAGCAGGTGCACAAGTGTGGGTATGTGCTTGCTGAAGAAGTTGGTCACTTCTGCCAGGTAACCAGCAACAGAACAAGGGGACACAGTCTGGAGCTGTGCCAGGGGAGGTCTAGGCTGGATGTTAGGAGGAAGTTGTTGTCAGAGAGAGTGATTGGCATTGGAATGGGCTGCCCAGGGAGGTGGTGGAGTGGCTGTGCCTGGAGGTGTTGAAGCCAAGCCTGGCTGGGGCATGTAGCGCCATGGTCAGGTTGCTTGGTCAGGGCTGGGTAAGCCTGGAGGTCTCTTCCAACCTGGTTGATTCTATGATTCTGGCACAGTCAGAAGAACATAAGCACAATCTTTTACATCCAAACACACATTCTTGGAGCAACAGAGATGGCTCCAGGTCAGCACTCAGCAGAGCAAGCCCCTAAGAGCTGGGGTATGGGTACCTTGCAGCAGCAGTGAGAAAAAACCACCTGCTTTCAGTCACAACATAAACCATGGTTGTTGTAAGGCAGAGCATGACCTGGAGATTCATCAGCAAAGACAGGAGCAACTGCAAGAGGTTGAGAGTATTACCTTAGCCTTAGGAATAAGCCTGCTCACCTCATCTCTGGCTTTGGGGAGATTCTCGTGAAACAAGGACAACCACCTAGCAAGGCTGCACTCAGCAAAGACTAAAGAGAGCCTGGCACCCTGCAGAGACACAAGTTTGACTTTACAAACTGCTGTTGGCTTCACACAGAGCAGAAACAGGATGTAGATGTAAAAAAAATATTTAGTAAGCGTGTAATGGAAGAAAGTGTTGAAGGTAGCTTTGGTTTTGCTGTTGTTTTCCCCCTTAAAGAAAGCAGGAGGAAGGGAATAGGTAAGAGGTCAAAGGGAGCAAAGAGAAAGCATTTCCAGCTCTTTTTTGCAGGCAGTGTTGGACTTTGCCCGACAGAGACACTTTCTGGCAGGAGACGCAATAGATTCACACATTCCCTTCTTGGAATACAAATTCTTCTCCCCAGGAAGGGAGACAAGGAGTAAAACTTAAGGATTTTATAAGCACAGTCATTTTTAAAGAGTTTCAGAACCTGCTGGGTTTCACTTTGGGATGAGGCTGGGACACGAATGGTGCCCAACACTGACGTCGCCATGGCAACGACTTGTTGCTGGACGTGAAAATAAAACTGCTTTCTGTCACTCTGGGAATAGAAATCAATACTTGCCAAGGTAAAATGAGAGTTTGTTCTGCCATCCTGTATTCATGTGGCTGGTTAATTAAACCCACACCATTAAGACCTGGGCTCACGGTGAAAAGTGTGGCTGCTCCCTGCGGGTCACTTGGACCCTTTCGAGCTGGGACGGAGCAAGATCCACGCATCGCTTCAATCCCATTTCAACCTGCTCTGTGGAACTAACTGGTCTGTGCTTCATACATTTGCTCCTGCAAAGCAGAAAGTACATTTGTGCCATCCATTTTTATGTGTAAGAATGAAAGGTCTCTTAATTACGAATGTGCTGTTTGGATAATAACTACAGCTGGGGAGGAGGAAGAGAAGACAGACAAATAACATTGTTAGGGAGCCCTGTCAAAATACACAGCACACAACACACACTGTACACAACAGAGATTTTCCCCATTCTTATGCAAACCATTGTTCAGACCAGTGCAGGCAGTGATCCTTAGGGAAAACACTTCTTGGGACTAATAGGCTGCAATATGTGCACAAAACTACCTATTACATGCCTCTGAACCACAGGGATTTTGTCCAGAAATGAATCAGAAAGCAGGTAACTTAAGCATCTAGCTTGTATGACTTAGGGCCAACAGAAAAAAATAGTAAAAACATATCCTTGGGTATTTTTAAGGTTTCTCTTCCCCCCTTCAGCAAATAACTTTCTTCCTCTTATTTTTCTTAGATTGACATCAGAGTGAAGCACTGAGTCAAAACTGCACCACATGAGCTGGCCCCACTTCGGAAAGCCTCTCCAGGCTGAAGCTACAGCAGGGTGTGCTCCACCTCATAGAATCAACCAGGCTGGAAGAGACCTCCAAGATCATCCGGTCCAACCCAGCCCTGTCCAATCAACTAGACCATGGCACTAAGTGCCTCAAAGTGGTTCATGATAGAGTGGACATGAGACCAGCTTGAAGCCACTGCCCCTTGCTCCTCCAGTTTCTTAGTTTACCTGTAACGCCCCTCAAGAGAGGCAGCAAATACCCTTTCTCCCTGTGCCCTCCTAGCAGCCCTCCACTACTCATCAAGCACTTCCATATCTCAAGTGGAGAAGTGGGAGGTTAATGAATATGCAGAAGCCACATCTGCAGCCTAAACATACAGAAATCACTTCAATGAGTCGTGTATTTATAGCAAGGGATTGCTATTATTAGAAATATAATTAGGGTCTGAGATTCATCGGCATAACTCTAATCTACTTGAACGAAAGAACATGCAAGTACCCCAAAGCAGAATTTACCCTCCTACAGTCAGATGAAAATGTGCTGAGTCTTTGGCTGGATGCAATTTTCAAGAGGGAAAGGGAGGAAGAAATCATTCCAGTTTAATGAGTTCAACAGGTAGCTAAAGAAATTAGCTCTGAAAGCCCTGAACTTGGTTGGCAGTAATGAAATCCAGAGAAAAATAATTCACCACCTTTTTGGCACAACTGACAATCAGGAAAAACACCAATTAAAGGCTTTTAGAATAATAAAAAGCAATAAAATATGCAGAAACTCATTAATATATCTATTATGTAAGAGGTTGCGAATCAGGAGCTTTTGTGCTGTTGGAAAAGAAAGGCTAAGCAAGAGATTTGGATTCCTAAGCAGCATTTAATATGATGCAAGAGCTGTAGCATGATAACCTGTACCCCTGTCTTTCAGAAAATTCCTTTCTAATGGAACATTTCTCATTTCAGTAACTTTATCTGAGATAAAAAAACTCTATCACACTGAGCATCCACTTCAAGGGAACCTAATACAAAGTTCACTTCAAACAATGCTCATTTAGCTGCCTGCTAAGGCAAGAGAGATGGCTCACTGCATGCTGCACTGCTCCTTTCCCTTCCTTTTTAATGCAGAGTGACATTCAAATTTGCTAATTTGGAATACAGACCCCAAATGTGGTCACTTCGCTTCTGCTGTTTCCACACTAATAAATGCATTATGAGAGTTTAGAATGAATTCCTCGGCAGAGTTTGACTTCTGACTAGGAATCTTATTAAAGCACAGCTTCAGGGAAAGGTCTTTAATGCAGCATAAATTGTCATGGCAGTTTCTACAGATGGTGTGGCAGTTTCCCCCCCCCCCCTTTTATTTGTTCCTGTCTAGCTTCAGATTAAACACGGGGTACTGAGCAGGTTATGCCAAGTGAAGGCACCCAAGTCCCTGCTCTGCTATCCTCTGTCCCCCTAACACGGGTCTCAGCAGTTCCATCGTGGTGCATAAAGGCTTTTCCCCCACTGAACCTTGCCATGCAACACCATTATTTCTCACCTCACACAGACAGACGTTAACATGTTTGTTTGCAGCACCATTTCACACTGCCTCGTTCCCAGAAATTACCAGTGCTGGATGCAAGACCAACGCGCAGCAAACTGCCTCACCAGACCGCAGGGACCTACCAAGGCGTTCGCTTGAGCTGTCTCGCTCATCTCCACACGTGTTTGGAACAGAACGCATTTGGGAGACAGAGTCACAGGTTCATCTGCAAACCTTGTACTTTCCATGGCCAAATCTTGTCTAAGTTGATAACTGCAGCAGCTTTCACGCTAATTGGTGACATTTCCTCTGGGACATCACCATTGGCTGTACATTAGTGTCAGAGCATGTAAAGCGGCTTGTTTCCATTGCGGTGCCGTCTGTCGGCAGTAACGAAGGTGGGAATCGCCAGGGCTGTCACTGGATCTGCCTTTGCTTTCCCTACTAGTGGTTATTAAATCCACCTTTCCCGGGACACCCCCACCACCTCGGTCTGCACATGTGTGCCGGCGGCACCACAACGACTGCGGCAAAACCAAATGGCACGGCTGAGGAACACTTCGGTGACTTACACATCCACCCCCGCGGCGAGATGAACCACCACGGGGAGGTAACACAAAGCAAAACAGCAGCAAAAAAAACAACCAGCAGCCTGGGAGTCAACTCCCCACACCCAGCTCAGAGGCACGGACACACAAAAGGGCTTTACTGCTGACTCTCCTTACCGCCCTCTCGCCACACCTGCGTTCGGCACAACGAACCCACCTCAGACTCGCCGCTCAGCCAGACCCTGACTGCAAAGGCGAGGAAGCCACTTAAACACTCGAGCAATTCACCTCTTCAAATGCAGAAGCGAGCTGAAGTGCTGCTTTTGTCCCAGAAGCAATTCACGCACACAAACACCCCCCAGAGCTCCCCCAGGCAGCGCAGCCCCGCACCGGCCCTCGCTTTACCTGGCCCACACCTTCCTACGCAACTCCTCTCCAACAAAGCACATAACTTCTCACAAGTACCTCTGGGTGCCGCAGGGCTGCTCCCACGCTCGCAATCCACGCCGTTCACTCCTCCGGGCTGGATAAAGACCACCGCTGCCCACCCCAACTGTCCCGCAGCGGCAGCGGCGACAGCAGCAGCGCAGGTCCCCTCCAGTCCCACACCGCTCCGGAGCAGAGCGTTCCCCTTCCCACAAGCCCTTGCGGCCAGCCGAAGATCCTTCCAGAAGGGGCTCGCGGCTGCCAGCAGGGCAGGTGCTCATCAGGCTGCCGACTGCCCTCACCTGCCCTGCCCTACCCGCACCACTCGCTGCTGCGGCGGCGCCTTGCGCCCAGCTGCAGATCATTCCAGAAGCAGGCTCACAACGAGCCGGCGAGGCTGCTGGTGGTTAACCTGCTGAGTGCTCTCACCTGTGCCGCTGCCCAAGCCGCTCCCTGAATAACGCCCTGAGCTGACAGTGGCCAGGGGGCAGCTCTGTTGCTTCTTTGGATTTTGCTGTTATCTTCCATCAGAGTCGTCCTGAATATCCCATCGTGGAAAAGGCTCCAGGGAGACCCTGCTGTGGCCTGTCAGAACGTAAAGAGAGTCTGCAAGAATCACAGAATCAACCAAGTTGGAGGAGACCTCCAAGATCATCCAGGATGAGGGCAGGGATGCATCCAGAGGAACCTGGACAGTAAAACACTGGCACAGGTTGAGGGTGGTGAGACACTGGCACAGGTTTCCCAGGGAGGTTGTGGCGCACAGAAGCACCCAATGTGATCAAAGATCACATTGGGTGCTTCTGTGCGCCACAACCTCCCTGGAGGTGTTCAAGGCCAGGCTGGATGAGTCCTTGAGTGACCTGTTTGAGCGGGAGGTGTCCCTGCCTATGGCAGGAGGTTGGAACTGGCTGAGCTTTAGCTCCTTTCCAACCTAACCCATTCTGTGACCCTATGATTCAATGACTCAGTTAACAGTTTAGCTTGCTGTAAGGCATCTCAGAAGGACCTGGAAGACCACTGCATGTGAAGTATGCAAGATGACTTGAGACCAGAACCTGGTAACATCTTCCATAATTTAAAGAGGGCTGAATCATTTCACTGACAATAATTTATTCAGAAACTTCAGCCTCTTCACTGTCCATAAATTCTCTTTCAACAAGTTGCAGTGTTCACAGATTTATTGTTCCATTTTTGGTCTGCTTCTCAATAACTCAGTGCAGTGGAGCTATGCTAATAAGCCTGTAGACAAACAAGTGTTTCTGGGTTGGTTCTCTAAAGGCTGAGTTGGAAAAATGAAACTAAATCAAGGTTTTTTCCTGTGGTCACTCAAAAATTCACTTGCTGCAACTCTGAAAACAAACAAAACTGTCCCAGTATGGACATTAAACCTCAGCACTGACAAGAACAGATCACAGAATCCTGGAATGACTCAGGTTGGAAGGGACCTTAAAGATCCTCCAACCTTCCCACCATGGGCAGGGACACCTCTCAGCTACACTCAGCTGCTCAAGGCCTCATCCAACCTGGCCTTCAACACCCCCAGGCAGGAGGCAGCCACAACCAGAGTCTCACAACTCTTTTACTGCTCCAGTCTAACCCTGCTCTGCCTTAGCTTCAAACCATTCCCCCTTGTCCTGTCTCTAGTCACCCTGATGCAAAGTCGCTCTGCAGCCTTCCTGTAGGCTCCCTTCAGGTGTTGGCAGGCAGCTCTAAGGTCCCCTCCTGGAGTCCTCCTGTGAAAAATATATGTTTGATCCGATCAGTTTGTGGCAAGAGGTCACAGACAGGGAGGAAGGGGGATTTTGAATAGAACTGCATTCCTGCTTGCACCACCATCCCAAAGGTATGCGATAGGCTTAAGATAAGAGTAACAAGTAAAGGTTGGTGAAGGAGGGAGGCATGTGGAAGAGACAGCCTTTTTGCATAAGCAAAGGGAGGAAAAGGGGATTTGAACGGAAATGCATTCCTCCTTGCACCACCTTTTGCATGAGCAAACAGAAGAATACAGAAGACTGAAGTTCATGGGAAGGACACCTGAGGAAGACCCCTTATTTCATCAGTGAAGACTACCAGAGGGACCACCGAATAAAAAGAGACATGCATGGAGGAGACACCTCCCATTCCTAAAACTGATAAGGAGAGCCCAACTTTTTCTTAGACTTAGTAATGAATCTGTAATAGAATAGGGCATAAAAAGAGAAGACTGAAGGCACAGTGTGTGCATTAGGGCAGAGCAGAGCCTCCCTGCGCACCCAGGCCTGTACATTGCTTGGTTCCTGCAACTCTCTTAGAAGCCTTAACTTGCATGAACGCCAGTTTATGCCTGGTGATTATGACACTCTCCTGCAGACCAAACACCCCCAGCTCCCTCAGCCCACTCTCAGAGCAGAGGCGTTCCAGCTCTTGGAGCCTATTTATGGCCCTCCTCTGGACTTCTCCCCTCATGTAACAGCTCCATCCCCAGCAAAGCAACCCTGAGTAACCACCACAACCTGCTCCTGTGGGAAGGTTTTGTTTTCCCTGATGGCTTTTCTGTGGCCTTCGTGGTTTCCTTGAGAGGAGCCTGCCCCCCTGCTCCATGCCCTGTCGCCTCTGGCACACAGAGAGGCTTCACGCCACACTTTTCATTTGCATTCCCCAAGGAATATATGATTAGCAACTGCATTTATAATTAGTAGTTTTGTCATTTAAAGTTCACCAGTTTTGCAGCCAATTATTGAATAAAAAGCTGTTTATTATTTTCAATATATTATTACTTTATTATGGCTCATTGCTTTAAAATACTTAGTTTAATCCTTCGCAGGTCCTTAAACACAAATATGGCAGCTATTAGCAACCTCTTCAGTCAGGCATAAAATTGTACCCACAGGCCTCATAAACAACAGAGTGCTTTGGAGAGATTAAATCAGTGTATACAGCTGCGAGGGAGGCCATTAGCAAATACATTCTCATTCTGCCTTAGTGTTGTTTTGTTTTGCCACTGTGCTCTTGGCAAATCTATCAACTACCTGTGCTCTCCTCTCCATAAATAAGAGATGTCATCTCACTGGGTCCATCCATCAGAAACATTTCAGTCAACATACAATTACAAGCTGCAGCCTCCTGCTAATATACTAATTTCTATCATTTGTATTTCAAAGGGGACAAGCTGAACGGCGTGGCCAGAATGATGGATCTGCTCGGCAGGCTGGACAGGCGCTGCAGCTCTCGGCGAAGCGCTCCTGCGGCACACTCAGCTCTAAGCTCCAAGCATGTGTCACTCTGGGCAGAATCAGAGCCACACAGGTTTGAAGTGGCAGAGGGGAGATTGAAAGTGGATGTTAGGAAAGGGTTCTTTGGAGTGAGGGTGGTGAGACACTGGCACAGGCTGCCCAGGGAGGTTGTGGAGCACAGAAGCACCCAATGTGATCTTTGATCACATTGGGTGCTTCTGTGCTCCACAACCTCCCTGGAGATGTTCAAGTCCAGGTTGGATGAGGCCTTGAGCAACTTGTTCCAGCAGGAGGTGTCCCTGCCTATGGCAGGGGGTTGGAACTTGCTGGTCCTTGAGCTCCCTTCCAACCTAAACCATTCTCTGATTCCATGCAAGAACTGCCTGCAGCCCATGGAATGAAGACAACACACTTGGTTTTGCCCACATATCATCACTGCACGAGTGCCAGGGGCACCTAGTGCCATGGTCTAGTTGACTGGCTAGGGCTGGGTGATAGGTTGGACTGGATGATCTTGGAGGTCTCTTCCAACCTGGTTGATTCTATGGTTCTATTCTATCCCAAACATCCCTCCAGCAGCTCTCCCTCTCACCCTCTGCAGTGCTTCAGAACAAAAAGAGGTGTTGAAAGACAGGCAAGCCAATGATGAGAGAGTGCAATATTTGTTCTGGTCCAGTAGTGCCTGCTGGAATTCCCCTCTCTTTCCTATCCACCAGATTATTTCCCCTAAATCTGTAATCCCCTTGAAATCATCAGGTGAGCCATTTTTCCATTATATCCCTGACTCAAGATTGCTGAGAGCTCCCTGCAGAGCCAAAGGTAAGTGTGCTATTTGCTAAAGGACAGAACAATCTCAAACAAGGAGGAACTTGTAAGAGGAGTAAAAAAATATGACACAATTAGAATGTAAATTATAGTGGCTGTTTTAAATCCCCTGCCAGCGAGACATGAGGTTATACCACATGTTTCTGAGGCAAAGGGAGAATTGCTTTCTTGCCTGGAGACAAGAGAGCAATATTAGAACAACTGGAAGGAGAAGAAAAAAGGAAAAACCAACAAAGCAGATCCATATCTGTGGTGTAATAAACATTGGCACTACTTGGCTGTTTCCCTTGTAATGCTTTTAATGTTGACATGCAGAGTTGCAGATTCTGGGGTGCAACGTTTCCTGTATAAGGTGAAAGTTGCAGAAGCAGCAAAGGCAAAGAAAAACTTCTGTGAAATACAATAAACCCAACCAAAGAAATAAACAAAAGCAGCATATTCTGCCTTTTCTGATTCACATCTGATTTGGCCAACCTATCGAGTTTGTTTCTCTTTCACCTACCTGCTCTGAAACCATAGAATTGCAGAATCAAGCAGGTTGGAAGAGAGCTCCAAGCTCAGCCAGTCCACCCTAGCACCCAGCCCTAGCCAATCAACCAGACCATGGCACTAAGTGCCCCAGCCAGGCTTGGCTTCAACACCTCCAGGCACAGCCACTCCACCACCTCCCTGGGCAGCCCATTCCAATGCCAATCACTCTCTCTGCCAACAACTTCCTCCTAACATCCAGCCTGGACCTCCCCTGGCACAGCTGGAGACTGTGTCCCCTTGTTCCAAGCCCAACCCCACCTGGCTACAATACATAACGCAGTGAAGCAAAGAATAAGTATTTAGATAAAGAACAATATTGAAAGTCTTTTAAATATATTATTATGGCATGATCATAATGTGCACTGAACTGTTTCTCTCCTTCTTCTTAGCAGTAGTAGCAGTAACTGTAGTGAGGGTGTTACTGTTACTATTGATATTGCTGCCATTATTCTAATTGGTTTTAGTTATTAAAAGCTGTTCCTTATCTGGTGCAGGGAAAGTAGCACTTGCTGGCATTTGTCTCCCCATTGCCATGCCTGGTCCCAGCTAGGACATTCTGCACAGCACCAGTCTTGCTGGACTTGCTGTGACTATCTTCTAGGATGTAAGTGAGGAACACAATAGCTTTCAAACCTCTTATCTCACCTCTTGCTTTACCTCCCTTCCTTAACCTTTTCCCCTTTTACTCCAGTAAACACTGCACTTAGCCACCCTTGCTCCAATCAGTTGACATTAGATCTAACACCCACCTTCCCTTAATGTAATTTGCTCCTCACAAGCCAGCCAGATCTGGTTGGCCATAGCCAGCTTCTCTTTTTAATTACACACCTTGTCAGCTGCAGGGGAATTCAAACAGAAACACTTTCAATATGCATTATACATAATCCATACTTAACAGCTAAAACTAAATTCCATGTATTAAAATCTCACCAACTACTTCATCAGCTGTGTACTGCATGCTGCAGTCCCTGTCTCCTTCCATTCTAAAGTGCCTGAAGAAAATTAGAACTGTGGCTCAGGAGCAAATGCCAACCTATTCTCAAAGCTCAACAGTGAGTCTCAGGCAGTTAAGGAGCTGGAGGAAAGATCTCAATTCAAATCATACAATCCTAGAATGGTTTAGGTTGGAAGGGACCTCAAAGCTCAGCCAGTTCCAAGCTGCTGTCATAGACAGGGACACTTCCCACTAGAACAGGTTGCTCAAGGCTGCATCCAACCTGGACTTGAACACCTCCAGGGAGGTTGTGGATCACATTGGGTGCTTCTCTGCTCCACAACTTCCCTGGGAAACCCGTGGCAGTGTCTCATCACCCTCACTCTAAAGAACCCTTTCCTAACATCTACTTTGAATCTCCCCTCTGCCAGCTTAAACCCATTCCCCCTCATCCTGTCATTACCAGACCTTGTCAGTAGTCCCTCCACAGCCGCCTTCTAGCCCTCTTCAGATACTGGAAGGCCATTCCATATCTCCTCCAAGCCTTCTCTTCTCCAAGCTGCAGAGCCCAAACTCTTGTAGCCTGTCCTCAGAGCAGAGCTGCTGCAGCCCTCTCAGCATCTTGGTGGCCTCCTGTGGACTGGCTCAACAGTTCCATGTCCTTGAAAGCCATCTTTAGAGATGACCTGGTCAGGACACAGACCCCACAGAGCACTGCTTTGCAGATCCTTTGATCTGAAACTTCTTGAGCTATGTACCAGTTTGGGCTCAAAACATCTTTCAAGCATTTCTCTGTGTTGGTGGCATTGGATTTGTTTTTTGATCTGTGTGTGTGTGGTATGGGTTCTGTTGTTGTGGTTGGTCTTTGTTTGTGGGTTTTTGAGTTGGTTGGTTTCTGAGTTTGTTTGGTTTGAGTTTGAATGTTTGGAGTTTTCATGGGTTTTGTTGTTGTTGCTGTTTAGATACAAAAATAAAGCCTGTTGTAACTTTAGTGTGCCTCAGTCAACTTCTGCTCATTTCAGGCCAACTCAAATCCTTCCCAGCATCTTTGCTGCCATTCTCTCACCTTCACTCTATGTACTCATTTAAATCAAATGTAGTTATGCTCCACTTTGTCAGCCTAACAACCTCTAAAGAGAAATCTGAAGCCAGGTTACTGTCACCCAGACAACTCTTGGGATTACATCAGGAGATAAAAACAAGTATTCAGTAGTACTCAGTAAGCGCTCAAGTGAATAATATTTGACAGTATTCCCATACTCTTGATCCTTCATTTGCAGAGGCCTTACTGTGGCTTGTCCCTAAGTGACTGAGTGGTAAGAAGGAGGGGATAAAACAGTCACAAACCTAAGTTTCTTAGGAGGAAGACAGCCAGAAGGACTAACTCTTCAGAACTTAACAGACCTACCAATGTTAAGTTTCCAGCAGAGATGCTGAGTGAGAAGCTGTTTGCTGTTCCTATGGGAGCTATGTTCTTATGGGTAAAATCCAGGAAAACAAACTATTGCTTCACATCAGCCTTCCACCTCCCCCAGACAGCTTCTTCCACTTCTTAAGATGCCACCACTCTGGTTAGAAAGTTCATCTGCAGGAAGTGGCAATCTATTAATCAGTACCATCGAATGCGGACGCGGCACTGCGCTAAGGGAAGAACAAAGTCCCACTCCACAACGATGAGTCAATTAACCTTATGCAATTTAAATGAACTTGGCATCGATAATGTTTGGGCAGAGCCAGCCCTAGTCCCCACCACAAACAACAAGGCTTGTTTGCTAAGAAACACAGCACCCAAGAAAGGCACTCCCTAGAAAACAGGATGAGCTGGGAAGGAAAGACTTCAGGCTGTGATTGTTTGGAATGCCACTAGCTCAGCTTCTCCAGAAGAGAAGCAGAGTTTCAAAGAAGAGGGAATTCACATGCATGTTGCTACTGGTTCTGCTCATTTTTCCAAACTGGAAAAACCCAGACTTGCTGGGTGGAGCACTGCTGGATGGTGGCACACAGAGGGTGGTGATCAAGGGCACAATGTCCCTGGCAGACCAGTGCCAGGGAGCTCCTTCAGGGATCAGTGCTGGCACCAGTGCTGTTTGACATCTTTGTCAGTGCCATGGACAGAGCAATCAGTGCACCCTCAGCAAGTGTGCAGATGGCACCAAGCTGTCTGGCACAGTTGACTTCCTAGAGGGCAGAGATCCCTCCAGAGGGACCTGGACTGGCTGCAGAGCTGTGCCCAGGCCAACCTCATGACATTCAACAAGGCCAAGTGGAAGGTCCTGCACCTGGAGGGTGCAATCCCAAGCACAGCTCCAGGCTGGGTGGGCAATGGCTGAGAGCAGCCCTGAGGAACAGGCCCTGGGGGTCTGGGCTCATGAAAAGCTCAACAGGAGGCTGCAGGGTGAGTGCAGCCCAGACAGCAACCCTGTGCTGGGCTGCAGCAAGAGCAGTGTGGGCAGCAGAGCAAGGGAGGGCATTCTGCCCCTTGGCTCTGCTCTCCTCACACCCCACCTGCACTCCTGGGGGCAGTTCTGGAGCTCCCAGCACAAGCAGCACATGGAAGTATTGGAGGCAGTGCAGAGGAGGCCACCAAGATGCTGAGAGGGCTGCAGCAGCTTTGCTATTAGGACAGGATACAAGAGTTGGGGTTCTGCAGCCTGGAGAAGGCTTGGAGGAGACCTTGGAGTGGCCTTGCAGTATCTGAAGGGGCCCACAGGAAAGCTGGGGAGGGACTATTGACAAGGTCTGGTAATGAGAGGATGAGGAGGAATGGGTTTGAAGTGGCAGAGGAGAGACTGAAAGTGGCTGTTAGGAAAGGGTTCTTTGGAGTGAGGGTGGTGAGACACTGGCACAGGCTGCCCAGGGAGGTGGTGGAGCACAGAATCACCCGATGTGACCTTTGATCACATCGGGTGATTCTGTGCTCCACCACCTCCCTGGGGGTGTTCAAGGCCAGGTTGAATGAAGCCTTGAGCAACCTGCTCTAGTGGGAGGTGTCCCTGCCTGTGGCAGGGGAATTGGAACTGGCTGAGTTTCGAGGTCCCTTCCAACCTAAACCCTTCTATGATTCCATGGGAACTCAGAGTGGGTAGGAGAAGTACTCTCTGTAATACTGTTCCCTGCTAAGGCACTGGCAGGTCACCTTCTCTTATTCTTTTTCCCTTTTATTGTTTTCTTCCACAGCTATTAATGATTTGTGTATTTACTTTAGAAAGCCTGGGCAATAGGTCTTCCCTTGTGCCTAAGGAATAAATCTCTCTGCTTGGCCAGCTCTCAGATGGCCATGATATACATGCTAGGCTGCAGGACAGAGGGGAGAACGAAGGGAAAACACTTCCCCACAACAGACACACACAAAACCCCTACTGATTTATGATGGCAACACTTGGGAAGTGTTGAGCATGCAAATCAAAGCTGCCTTGGAGCAAGCTCATTTTATAGCACCCACACTGGTATGGCAGGTTAATCACAATGATGCTGACACAGCAAAGCCAAGGTAACTTTAATAAAGGTTTGGGGCTTGCTTTTTATTCATTTATTTATGAAGGTGTAGTTCTAACTCATTTAGGTCCCAAATTCAGACCTGTGAGTCTGAGTTTTAAAAGGTGGATAAGCTGGGTGGGTGTCAAGAAGGGACAACCTCTGCTCACTTGTGTCCCGTGATAGGACAAGAGGCAATGGGAGAGATCTAGGCTGGATGTGAGGAGGAAGTTGTTTCCAGAGAGAGTCATTGGCATTGGAATGGGCTGCCCAGGGAGGTGGTGGTGGATGGAAACTGCAGCAGAGGAAGGTCCACCTCAACATGAGGAAGAATGCTTTTGTTGTAAGGGTCTCAGAGCACTGGAACAGGCTCCCCAGAGAGGTTGTGGTAGGTCTCCTCTGAAGACTTTCAAGGCCTGTCTGGACGTGTTCCTGTGCAACCTGTGCTTGATGGTCCTGTTCTGGCAGGGGGGTTGAACTGGAAGATGTCCAGAGGTCCCTTCCAACCCCTAACACCCTGTGAGGTAAAGGAATGACCAGAGACAGGTGGTGAAAATGAGAACAAATCCATTCAGATGTAGTATTTCTCTGCACTGTAGGACAGCCAAGTCACTGCAGCAAGGCACTAAGAGATGAGCAATGGGATGTGAAATCAGTGAATGAAGTCATCAGACTTAAAGACAAGCAGAAATAGCACCAGTGGCAGAAAGTAAAACCCTCTTGTAATATCCTTAATATCCTTCTGGCATTACTAATGCAAGCTGCTGCCCCAGGAGGAAAGGTCACTTTCTGCCCTGGTGCTTCCCATCTCGCTATGTATCTTACAAGGGTTCGGTTACAAGGCAGCCTTTGGAAGGGCCTGCTCGGTGGAATATACTGATGCACACTTCCTCTGTGTCACTCTCTACCTTATCCACAGCTGGCTCCAAGCTGTCCTTCAGGCAAGAACCCATCACAGGGTGTCAGGGGTTGGAAGGCACCTCTGGAGATCACCAAGTCCAACCCCCCTGCCAGAGCAGGATCATAATCTAGTGCGGGGCACACAGGAACATATTCAGACAGGGCCTGAAAGTCTCCAGAGGAGACTCTAGAACCTCAGTGGGGAGCCTGTTCCAATGCTCCACGACCCTTACAGTAAAGAAGTTCTTCCTCATGTTGAGGTGGAATTCCCTGAGCTGTAGTTTACATCCACTGCCCCTTGTCCTATCACAGGGCACGACTGAGAAGAGTTTGTTCCCTCCTTCTGAATCCCAGCCCCCAGATGTTTAACAACATTGATTAGATCCCCTCTAAGTCTTCTCTTCACCAGACCAAACAGCCCCAGGTCCCTCAGCCTCTCCTCACAAGGCAGTGCTCCAGCCCCCTCATCATCTTCACAGCCCTTCGTTGGGACTCTCTAGATCCCTGTACCTCTTCAACTGGGGAGCCCAAAATTGAACACAATAGTCCAGGTAAGGTCTCACCAGGTCAGAGTAGAGGGGCATGAGAACCTCCCTCAATCTGTTGGACAAACTCAGCATCACAGAATCACAGAACAGCACAGAAGTACAGAATGAAGCAGGTTGGAAAAGACCTTTGAGATCATTGAGTCCAAGCTATCACCTAACACCTTCTAACTAACCAAGTGCCTCATCCAGCCACTTTTTAAACGTCTCCAGGGATGGCAGCTCCATCACCTCCCCAGGCAGCCCATTCCAATGCCAACCACTCTCTCTGTGTGAAGAACTTCCTCCTAACATCCAGCCTGAACCTGCCCTGGCACAGCTTGAGACACTGTCCCCTCATTCTGTTTGCCATCTGTTGCTGTCTCACTCCTCTTCATGCACCATTGGCCTTCTTGGCCACAAGGGCACATTGCTGTCCCATCTACTGACTACAGTCAATGCTTTAAAGCTGTAGGTTCCTTGGACACAGACAAGCACTAAGGTGTTCACCAAGGGAGTGTTTATCACCAGCACTGCATTAACAAGCTGGTTCCATCAAACTCTTATCAGACACCTCTAAGATACTGTAACTGCACAGAGTCTCTTACAAGAAAGATGATTAATGACATCCACAAGCATGGACACACAGAGCAGTTGGGACTAAAATCCTGGCCCCAAACATCTGTCCAAAAGCAGAAATGTCACACAGCTGAGCTAGAGGAATTGCTACAGGAATTACAACAACCAGTTGGTCTTCCAACCATGACTGGAAGGCATTAGCACTTAAACACATACAGACAAGCCAGTACAGCCCCCGAGGACTGAAAATTAGTTTGTGGCATAGCTCAGAAAGATGTAGGAAGCACGAGAAAATGTGTCTTGTCTGAGAGGTTCACCATCCAGTGTGGTACCAGAACACCAAGGCATGCAAAGAGCTGGAGTTCATGGGAAGCTTCAGACTCAGATTTGTCAATCCCTGAAACCTCATCAAACATAAGCCCAGCTTGGTTAGGTTAGGCTTAGGTTGCCAGCTGCTGCATTTTCCTAGCCTCTGCTAATTGAGGTACTCAGTGTGACTACAGTCTCATTTGCTTTAAAGTACTGGTGAAAACAAACCTTGACAGAGGACAAATGCCATTGTAATTCTACAGGCAAGAAAACCACTTAAGGACGTGAAGGCAGTAACTGCTGATGCTGAGGTGGTGATGATGCAAGTCTCATCCTTCACACCTGCCAACACACTGAGCTTGACCTCTGCAGCCAATGGCATCCTGGCCCGTATTAGGAACAGTGTGGCCAGCAGGACAAGGGAGGTTCTTCTGCCCCTGTGCTCAGCACTGCTCAGGCCACACCTGGAGTGCTGTGTCCAGATGTTGAGGTGCTGGAAGGTGTTTGGAGCAGGGCAGCAAGGCTGGGGAGGGGCCTGGAGCACAGCCCTGTGAGGAGAGGCTGAGGGAGCTGGGGGTGTGCAGCCTGCAGCAGAGGAGGCTCAGGGCAGAGCTCATTGCTGTCTCAGGCAGCTACCTGAAGGGAGGCTGTAGCTAGGTGGGGTTGGGCTCTGCTGCCAGGCAGCCAGCAACAGAACAAGGGGACACAGTCTGGAGTTGTGCCAGGGCAGGTCTAGGCTGGATGTTAGGAGGAAGCTGTTGGCAGAGAGAGTGATTGGCATTGGAATGGGCTGCCCAGGGAGCTGGTGGAGCCTCTGTGCCTGGAGGTGCTGAAGCCAAGCCTGGCTGGGGCACTTAGTGCCATGGTCTGGTTGGTTGGCCAGGGATGGGTGCTAGGTTGGACTGGCTGAGCTTGGAGCTCTCTTCCAACCTGGCTGAGTCTATGATTCTATGATACTGAATGCATTGTTGTATCCACTTCTGGTCTTGTGGCATTGTTGGTAAGACCTCAAGAAAGAACTGTGACTAGAATTAGACTGGATGTTGTTAGGAACAAGTTCTTTACCATGAGGGCAGTGAAACACTGAAACAGGTTTCCTGTGGAGGTAGTTGAGGGGCCCATTCCTGGAGATATTCAAGGTGAGGCTCAACAAGGCTTTGGGCAACATGATGTGCCTGCACACTGCAAAAGGGGTCAGACGAGATGACCTTGGGAGGTCCTTTCCAACCCCACCCTTTCTGTGATTGTACAGAGGCACAGCACATGCTGAGTGCACGAATCACCAGTTCAGTCCAGTGTACCAGTGCAGAAGTGCTGGGAAACAACAATTTAGTTACTACATCCACAGCCCCCAGGTGCAAACAGCTTCCTCGCTCAAGTCTCACTGCTCTATCCACCTTAGCAAGTAACTTCACACAGCACAAGTAAATCATTCGATTCAATCTGGTGCTGAGGTTTCTACATCTACACTCTATGTATTGCAGGCATTCACTAGGGACTCGATTTAATCTGCTCCCCTCAACCAAACATGCCCACCACGCGCCTGGTTCAAAACTTATCACTGTTTCAGACCTTTTATCTCCATTAGAGGCTGGGATGCATTGCCTGGGGCAGTTTGTGCACAGCAAAACAGAGCTGCAAACTGAAGCCGCACGCAATCAGTGGGGACAATGAGAGGACTGGCTTCACAGCCACGCTCCAGCTCCGAGTCACAATGGGGACGGAGATCTCCTTCTATTACCTACACTTCAACTAGCAAATCTGCGGTGAATGAATGCACAGGCTTCCGCTGCCTCGCTGGCATAGGCGCTGGGTTTCATTAATGCAGCTCCTGCAGCAATCCATTCACGCCGAGGATACACAAACTGCAGCAATGGAAAGTGAAGCCCCCGAAAGCTGCTGGGAACATGCCCGATGGACAGCGTTATGTAACTTTGCATTGTACCCACAACTCGGGCTCTAAATGAGGGGAAAATTAAACTATTCAAGACATGCCTTGGTGTTTGCTGGAAAGCTGCAGGTTGGCCAACCATAGCTGGATGTCTGCTGCAGCAGCAGCTAGTTTTGGTCTAGTTGCTTTGTATCCCATGGAAGAGGTTTTTCTTCTGCATTAGATACAGAGAGTCTATAGAATGCTTCTTATTTTTGTTACAGAGGCTACAGGCCTGGCCAGGATTCCCTTTTAACACAAACTATCTCTTTCAATTAACTTGATTGGACATGTTAATGTTTTGGGACTTGATTAATAATCCTGAGAGATAGTTGTGCAAAGGTCCAGAGGCACTAAGATGTCTATGCAAATAGGGAATGATGGAGGAATTGCAAATGCAATCTATAACGCTCAGCACAGCGGCAAGCCCAGAGCTGTCGCTCTGCTCAGCTGCAAAAAACAAACAACCCATATGCCATAAGTATAAACTAGCTGCTAGCTCAATCTATCACTTCTCACATGCAGCTCAACGAGGAACAGATTTCACAGTGTAATACCTTGCTGAAGGAGTGCTTCCATCCTTTGGGTTCATTAGAGATGTATGGGAAGTAACCCTGCAAGCACAAGCACACTGAAATCTAGATACATTATCCTTTGGTTTCATCCTGCTCTCCAAATAATGCTGGAGTTAGCCAGCAGAGAACCTGCACCCCAAGCAGAGCACTGGCTTTGGGAAGCAAGGATTCCTCTCCTGTGCTGTGAGACAGACCAGGCACTCGACTGAAACAACCTGCAACACTGATGCCTTCTGTGAGCCCAGGTCTGGAGGATGATTTCTGCATCTGCTCCTTGTCTGGTTTGCAGAGAAAGAAAGACCTCAGGAAAATGACTTCCAGAGAGTTATTTCTTCATCATTGCTCACTTGGGCCTGCTCCTGACAGCACACACAGAACAAAGAGCCAACAGACCATGCAAGGGATGTGGGGCTAGCTGTCTACTCATCCTCATGGAATCAAGCAGGTGGGAAGAGAGCTCCAAGCTCAGCCAGCCCAACCTATCACTCAGCCCTGGCCAAGCAACCAGACCATGGCACTAAGTGCCCCAGCCAGGCTTGGCTGCAACACCTCCAGGCACAGCCACTCCACCACCTCCCTGGGCAGCCCATTCCAGTGCCAATCACTCTCTCTGCCATCAGCTTCCTCCTAACATCCAGCCCAGACCTCCCCTGGCACAGCTTTGAGGTTGTGTCGCCTTCTTCTGTTGCTGCTTGCCTGGCAGCAGAGCCCAACCCCACCTGGCTACAGCCTCCCTGCAGGCAGCTGCAGGCAGCAATGAGCTCTGCCCTGAGCCTCCTCTTCTGCAGGCTGCCTACTGTCTACCAGCACTCCCAGGCCTCTTTCTTCCTGTCTGCTCTCCAGAGACTCTGTCCCCAGCCTGCAGTGCCCTCAGGCTTCAGTGCCACTCAGCCAAACCACTGGAAGGCCAGTGACCCTTCCTGCACTTTGCAAACCAAGGCATGTCTTCTTACCCAAAGACCTGAGACCTAGAAAAGAGAGAGACATGAAAAAAATCTATGCTGGGATCAGTGCTGGATCTTTCCAGACAGCATCTTCTAACCTTCACTAGTGAACTGTTACAACTTTCCCTTCGTTTCCCAGGCCTAGGGACTTGGTGGATTCACCCAGTGGGCAGAGAGACTCAGTGCATCTACCACTGCATTTCAGTGCACTAACACTCTCAGCAGACAGCCACATTTCCATCTTCAGTCACATCTCCAACTCCCATTCTGTTTCATGGTTACAATCTCACAGATAAAGTGATAAAATATTTACAAGTGGATGGCTGCTAAATTTACTCCCCAGTGCCCACATACATCTTTAGCACAGCAAGTCCTTTCCAGCTTAAATTCTGCAGGCTGAACCTTAATTTCTGCTGTCTCACACAGGGATAAATTGCACAAGAACTACTATTTTGAAGAGCACCAAAATGAGAGAGGTGACTAACAAGCACTTTCAACAGCAAATGTATGCAGTATCTCACATAAAACAATTCAGAACTTGCTTTTTTCTTGAGCTGATTGAGCTACAAAAGGCAGAAACCTAAAAGGGACCAGACTGGGTTGAGGGTTGAGACTGGAGAACGTCACTCCTGTCTCTTATGTGGCAACCAGCAAGGCCATCAGGAAGCCATTCAGCCCATTAGGCTTCTGGACAGATGCATCTGAGACTGCTTGCTGATCTAATGCACAAAATCCTCACCAAGCCAGTGACTCCCTTGAGCAGTGATGCTGTAACTGCAGGAAGAGGAGCTGCAAATGAGTTCTTGTTCCACCCATGTTCTGGGCCAGAAAGCTGTTAATTCCACACTTGGACAGAAGCAGAACTGTACAGCTGCTGGAAAAGTTGCTTTGGAAGAGCTGTGAGCCCATCTTCTGCCTAACCCTGGACATACACAGGAGCTTCCCTCTGTCCTCCTGCATGCATGGGCACAGGGCTTATGAACAGCAGCCCCAGGCTACTCCTTGTGCCATGTGCCTGCTGCAAGCAACCTGGCATTTACCATTTAGAGTGAGGATGCTGAAACACTGGAGCAGGTTGCCCAGGGAGGCACTGTGGATGCTCCTTCCCTACAGCTGTTCAAGGCCAGGTTGGATGAGGCCTTGAGTGACCTGTTTTAGTGGGAGGTGTCCCTGCCTATGGTGGGGGGTTGGAACAGGCTGAGCTTTGAGGTCCCTTCCAACCTAAACCATTCTATGATTCTATGATTTCCTTCCTTACCTCTATTCCTGACCTTGTAGGTCTGTGGACTAGTCAGAAAGACTGAAGTGACCTTACATCCATCTCTGAGACATAAAGGGCCCACACATTCTCCTTTTGCCTGCTTCTCTTTTACACTTTCTGACTCAATAAAGAGTTCTGTGAAGCCCCCCCAAAGCTAGGCTTTTAAAGATGGTGGTAAGTGGACCTCAGCTGCAGAACAGAGTTGCCCTCCCATCAGCAAACACAGGGGGCTTCACACTATAATTTCTTGTCCTTCTCCATTCCAGCTTGCATTATCCTGCAATTATGATTGTGGGAGATTAAATAAACTGGGGAATCATTTTTAGTAGTCAGGGAAGTCCATTTTCCTCCTCCAAATAAAGCAGTTGAAATGTTGCTGTTCTTTTGGTTTATGTCAATTCACTGTAGGCTGACAGCACACATGGAGAACCACAACCTGACAAAGATGCTGAGGAACAGAAGAGAAGCCAAGACAGAAAGGCTGGGTTACTACTTTCCTCAGTTTCCTTCCTCAGGTCTTCCACAGCAACAGCCTAACCCTTCACCTTGTACCTCAAAATCCTAACCATGCAGCAATGCCATCTTTGCTTGCCCCAAAGCCAACTCCTCCAGCAGAACAAAACCTAGGTGGGGTGTTTGATAAGACAGCTGAGGGTATTTCACAGCCCTGTTCTTTGGGGAAAGCTAAAGGAGAGCTCAGCATCTGGATGGTGTAAGGCAGGATCAGGATTCACCTACTGCAGTGGCAAGGACCCAGTCCTCGCCGATGACAACGCAGGGCACATAATGCTCCTGTGCAGTGAGGGGAACTCAACTGTCCCTTGCTAACAGGCCCTTAACTAGGACCATTAATCACCTAAGTAGCCAAAGCACTTCCACTGCCCAAGAGGGGACTGTCTGCCAGAACAGAACCCAACTCTGCTGCCAGTGGGTTAAAGGGAGGATGGAAAAAACCTCCTCATAAAACAGAGGCCCTTCCCATTAGGAAGTCAGCAGGAGCCACAGCCTCAGAAGCAGACCTTAGAATTGAATGATTTAGAAGAGTGCTCCCCTCCCTACACTTCCAAGCCTGGGTTACACAGCACAAACTGCCTACAACTACTGGGTACTGTGTGCTTTCCCTCCTAGCAGGAGGTAGAGCTCTTGGGACCCAGGAAAATGGATGGCAAAAATGCAAAAACCTCAGGAGAAAAAAGGAATCTTGGGCACTGCTGCCTCCAGTTCTGCTGTCTCCAGCACCAGAAGGACACAGAGCTGTTGGAGAGGGAGGAGGGACACGAAGATGAGCCAAGGGCTGGAGCAGCTCTGCTGTGAGAAAAGGCTGAGGCAGCTGAGGTTGTTCAGTCTGGAGAAGAGAATACTCTGGAGGCACCTTAGAGCTTCCTGCCAATAGCTGAAAGGAGCCTACAGGAAGGCTGCAGAGGGACTTTTCATCAGGGTGTCTAGAGACAGCACAAGGGGGAATGGTCTGGAGCTGAGGCAGAGAAGGGTTAGACTGGAGCTGAGGAAAAAGTACTTCATTAGGAGGGTGCTGAGACTCTGGAACAAGCTGCCCAGGGAGGCTGTGGCTGCTTCCTTGCTGATGGGTGGAAAGCAGCACAAGTAACAGGTGGTTACAGCAAGGCAGAGGTTAGGAACTCAGCTATACATTTACAGCCACAATGATGCTGAATTTTTGGTAATGCTGTATTTGACTACAGGCAACTCAGAGAGCAATCTGGGAGTTGCTCAAGAGCCTAAGACAGAGGCAAAGGACTTCAGTCTCTTAGGTGATGACCTGACTTCAACCAGAGAGACTTTCAGCTCTCCCATCAGGACTGTGATCATCAGGCAACACAACATACTGACACAAAAGAAGCCATCAGCCACAGTAGCAGATCTGCTGAGCACACAAGTGCAGGAAGCCCTCTGTCCATCCCTTCCACCCCATGCCCCACAACACACCAATTCCCACCTGAGCTCTCTACCTCTTTCAGCTTCAGAGCACTCCATGGCCCAATCCCAGCTGAACACATAAACACAAAGACAACAATCTGATGGCAAACTTTGCAGTCAGAAGGAGAGAGAGTTGGTCAGGGCAGGAAGGGTTTCTCTCTGGGCACAACCAGCATGAGTTCTTGCTCTGCTGGAGAAACTCAGTATCACAGCACAGAATAAAGGACATTCTCCATGGATTTGTTCATGATGTCACATCCTCACTGAAGGGACCAAATGTGTGCTTGGTTTTGAAATTAAGGGTTAGGCTGTTGCAGAAATATTTACATTTCAGCCCAGGCCCTGCTAAATGGCCTTAGATAATAGATCATATTTTAACCTAACAAAGGCTTCATTGATTCTCCTGGAATTCAGAATTAGCTGGATGCATTTCATCTGACTCACTGCTCCTGTATTGTAAAATAATGATGTAATTTGTGAGAAATTGCCAACACTGAGTTGCAGCAGTGACAAATTGTTTACTTAATTCAATAAAATAGTGTCACTTTTGTAAAGTGCATCATCTTAGAGAACTCAGCTGGTTGTGAACTGCAGGTTATGAAGAAAAACATCCATGTCAGTCCAACGTACAGAAGAAATAAGATCTGAAGCAAACTAACTGCATTCCCTCAGATTACTCTTTTGCACTTTAGTGTCACTCTCAATTTGAGTTTTTCCTTGCAATCAGCCAGCCTGGAATAGGCAGGATCATTCTCGCTCACTGAGCCTAATATGACATGACTAACAAAAGCAGACACGATATGTCACAGCCATCAGTGACTCACCAGGCTGGGGAATGCAAAGAAGCCACCATTTTCCAACAGACCACTTCTGACCTTTACACTTACCCCCAACTGGCTGGGGAATGGCTGAGAGCAGCCCTGAGGAACAGGCCCTGGGGGTCTGGGCTGAGGAAAAGCTCAACAGGAGCCTGCAGGGTGAGTGCAGCCCAGACACAACCCTGTGCTGGGCTGCAGCAAGAGCAGTGTGGGCAGCAGGGCAGGGGAGGGCATTCTGCCCCTTGACTCTGCTCTCCTCACACCCCACCTGCACTCCTGGGGGCAGTTCTGGAGCCCTCAGCACAAGCAGGACATGGAAGTGTTGGAGGCAGCCCAGAGGAGGCCACCAAGATGCTGAGAGGGCTGCAGCAGCTCTGCTATGAGGACAGGATACAAGAGTTGGGGTTCTGCAGCCTGGAGAAGGCTTGGAGGAGACCTTGGAGTGGCCTTACAGGATCTGAAGGGGGCTACAGGAAGGCTGTGGAGGGACTATTGACAAGGTCTGGTAATGAGAGGATGAGGAGGAATGGGTTTGAAGTGGCAGAGGGGAGATTGAAAGTGGATGTTAGGAAAGGGTTGTTTGGAGTGAGGGTGGTGAGACACTGGCACAGGTTGCCCAGGGAGGTTGTGGAGCAACCTCCCTGCAGGTGTTCAAGGCCAGGTTGGATGAGTCCTTGAGTGACCTGTTCTAGTGGGAGGTGTCCCTGCCTGTGGCAGATGCTTTGAACTGGCTGAGCTTTGATGTCCCTTCCAACCTAAACCATTCTATGATTCCATGATTATTGTACACAGGCCTTTTAAGAAACATCTGTGAGAGCAAGATGCAATCAAACTTGCCAAAGTGAAGGAAAAGGATGGGGCAAAGGGATGGTGTTTAAAACTATCACAGAATATGTCTGGTCGACCTCCAGGATCACCCAGTCCAACCTTTCACCCAGCTCTGAAGGCTCAACACTAAACCATGTCCCTAAGCACCAGGTCCACTACCTGCTTGAACAGCCTCAGGGATGGTGACTCCACCACTGCCCTGGGCAGACCATTCCAATGTTTGAGAGCCCTTTTACCCATCTTTGGCTGTGTTTGTTAGGAGACAGTCATCAAGGAAAGTGCCTCCTCAGCCTTCCCACATGTTTGGCCAGAAATTCCTCTCTCTGTTGCAAATCCTTCCCCTGCTGTCAGCTGTTCGAGGGCCAGGACAAGTGATTTATCCTTGCTGCCTCACTTTCTCCATCTCTATAATGAGGACAAAGACACTTGCCTGTGCTGTGTGGGTCCTGTGACAATTGATTAGTTAATGCCAGTGAAGTGCTCTGATGGTGGGCAGCAATATTAACTGACTACGTTTTCTGTACCCAGTCAACCTCCTGTCCACCCATCCCCACGCTCTGCAGAAGAACCCCAACTGTGCTAAAAGGGAAGAGTTATCACAGCTTGTCCTGCTCAGCCAACTTAGCCAAAGATTAAGAAAAAAGGAGAGGACTAATTGAATCCTTTTCAGGCTGATTTGGATTCTAGTGGTGATTAAAGCAGGAATCTTGCTACATATGTGTTTCCACATGAAGCCGCTTCGGAATTAATGAGGTTCTTGATCTGTTTAACCTAAACAGTACAGGAAGGAAAATTAGGACCAAAGTAATTTTCCAGGCTCCTTGTCGTAATAATTTACATTTCATTTCTTCTTCCACAACTTACATCTATGAAATCTGCTTTAAGAACAACACTGAGAAAGAATTTGGAAGGAGAAAGAGATAGCAAATTGAATTAGTACACTGGAATAACGGGCAGCAAATAGCCTCCACATGCTGTATTTTAATTCCTATTCATAAAACAGAATTGCAGTTTTCAGATGATCAAAGTCTTGCTTTGGTTATGTGGATTTTCAAGCAATGAAACCAATTTTCCTTGAACACAGTGTTTGAAAACCAAAACATCAAGCAATCTGCTCTGTTTTCCCCCACCGGACCTGCTGAGCAGCACACGTACGGAGGGGTAGCGAGGAGAAGAAGCTGCCAGACAGCTTGGAAGTCATATCTCAAGAGATGAGAGAAGACTGCTAAAAGATAGAAAGGAAATGAGGGAAGATCTGAATGCCAGAATGAATACAGGATCTGTGTGTGTCACTGCAAACAAAGCCGAGCAGAAGATCAGGGGAAGCAGTGTTCAGCCCATCAAGAAAAGCAAGGCAGGAAACCAAAGCCTGGAAACAATCAGATGAAAAAGTAGCAATGACAGATCCGAGCTGTGCTAAGTAAAAAATAGGAGGGAAGGAGGCAACAGTGCAAAGATTATGAGGAAACCTGAGGAAATCAGTGATTAATTTTCCTCCCTGGCCTGGCTTTCAAACCTGCCTGAAATGTTGAAGAGATGAGATTTACCAATCCCAGGAATAGGAAACACTGGAAGAAAGAAGAGGAGTGGCAAGAGCATGAGATGCCATTACTGCTTGGACATGGTCTTCAGAGCAGGGAAGCAGCACAGAAAGGGAGCAGGGACAGCTTTTGCTCTTAAGGCTGCCACCTCCCTGGAGGTGTTCAAGGCCAGGCTGGATGAGGGCCTGATCAACCTGTTCTAGTGGAACAGGCACTATGGCAGTGGAATGGAATTGGATGATCCTTGAGGTCTCTTCCAACCTAAACCATTCTATGATTCTATATCCTACTGTCCACAGCCCACCTCACTTGGACACTGAAATGAGATGCCACCTATGAAGCTCAGTTTAAGGTCCTCTCCTGTTTTGGAGCTTGCTGTGAAGTTCCCCTTTTTAGGAGCATGTCTGACAGCCAGCTTGCATGAACACCAAAGGCTCCAGCTAACCATGGCAAAACACAGCACAATTCCTTGTCCAATCCTGCTTTCTTCTACAAATAGCTTCAGCACCAGTGCTGTGGTGTTTGAGCCAAGGGAGACCAAACAGGTTTTGCAAGCCTGGCTTCTTAGAGCTTCTGAACCTTCCCTCACTTGGCTACAACATCTACAGATGAACCAAAGCTTCAAGACTCAAGGAATACACGATCAAAAAGCAGCACCAGCCCTGCCAGCTGCCTCTTCACAATACTGTCATGCTTTCCTCCCTCTATTGGTAAAACAGCAGCTCCATGAGAAGCAAAGTTGTTGCTGCACCTGAAGAACTGGAAACCTGTTACAGAGCCATAACCAGCATCAATGTATGTACCTAGAAACTGGGGGTGCTTGGCTTAACTTTCACTCCAACACACAGTACCTCAAGAGGTAGGGAGGCTGGGGAAGGTGGGTAAAGCATGAAAGGGGACACCCTTCACACTTCTGTGCTACCTACAAAGCATTCTGATTTTTTGCCCCTTCTCCTGTGGAAAGTGAGAAAAATATTTGACCATCACTGTTAGTGTGACTGAGCTTGAGGGCATTAGGTTCACTCCTACACATACTTCAGGCAGTGGCAGGACTAGGGGGAATGGAGCAAAGCTGGATGTGAGGAGGAAGTTCTTCACCATGAGAGTGATGAGAGCCTGGAATGGGTTGCCCAGGGAGGTGGCTGAGGTCCCATGGCTGTGGCCAGCCTGATCTAGGGCAGGGTGTCCCTGGGCATGGCAGGGGGGTTGGAACTGGCTGATCCTTGTGGTCCCTTCCAACCCTGACTGATTCTACGATTCTATATGGGCTGATATGCAGATAATGTCATAGAATCATAGAATGGTTTGCTTGCAAGGGACCTCCAAAGGTCATCCAGTCCAGCCCCCTCTGTCAGCAGTCTGCAGTCAGCAGAGACATCTCCGCTAGAGATCAGGTTACCCAGAGCCTTGTCAAGCCTAACCTTGAACGTCTGCAGGGATGGGGCATCCCCCTCCTCATGGTGCAGAACTTGTTCCTAACATCCAAACCAGATCTGTTCTTCTCTAATTTTAAACCACTGCCCCTCATCCCATCACTACAAGCCTTTGTAAACAGTCTCTCTCCATCCTTCTTGTAGCCCCTTTCAGATGCTATTAGGTCTCCTTAGACCCTTCTCTTCTTCAGACTGAACACCCCCAGCACCCTGAGCCCGTTTTTGTAGGAGAGGTGTCCCAACCCCCTGATAATTGCTAGGCTTATCTGCTGTAAGCTACTAAAAGAAGGCAAGAAGAAATCCTAATTCTATCCTTACATATTAAATCAGATCCTAATCTTTCAGCAATTTGATTCTTAGGAAATGATAAAGAACACATTTACTGTAAGAGCTCTTTTCAATAAATCATCATTAATTATACATGCACACTAAGTGCACCAAACAAGTTTGGGCAGATAATTAAGTAACTAATTACACTGACTCTGCAAATTCCATTCTTCAGTGGACCTACCTGCTCCCAGACCCACTGATCATTTCTGGGGGGTTGTTTACTTGCACAATGCTTTCTTTGCTCCTAAGCACCAACTGTTGCAAATGTTCAAAGAACTGCACTTCTATGCCTAATTAATCATGTAATTGCCATCATTATTTGGGCACCTTTTTGTTAATGTAGCCTTTGCAATGCTTCAGTTGCAAGGGAGGCATATGGGAGAATTGAGAAGGAAGTGTCACAGCCGTTCATGATCTTGATCATCCATGACCAAGGTGCTCAGCTTGCACCCTCAGCTCTGACAGCAGCCCTAGGAAATCAGACTGTTCAGCAGCTGAGCTCAGCTCCTGTTGCTGAGCACCCCTCAGGATCTGCACCCTTACAACTCACCAGACACTGCAAATCATGACAGCTCCACAGAAAGGACAGCAAAGTACAGTCTGCTGCTTAACAGAGTGTACAGGCTTTGCCATTTACACCAGCACAACTTTCTCCTGAAGATCTGGAAAAACCTGGTATGGCTCCAACAAAGGTTCTTCCCTAGTTAAATTCTGCCTGTGCCCCCCAAACATCTCATTCTGCTGAGCAGAACAAAGTCCACCTTGTTCAGGCACAAGCATGTGTGGGCAGGGATCAGTGCATACAGTAACAGCCGCTCAGATCCAGGTGACTTCAGCATGGTTATCATCCTCTGGCAGATCATCAGTGGTTGAGCACAACCAGTATTTCACTGCTGCTGTCTCTTACACCATGTCTTACACATTTCTAAGCATATATATACATATAGTCATAGAATCAACCAGCTTGGAAGAGAGCTCCAAGCTCAGCCAGCCCAACCTAGCACCCAGCCCTGCCCAACCAACCAGACCATGGCACTAAGTGCCCCAGCCAGGCTTGGCTTCAACACCTCCAGGCACAGCCACTCCACCACCTCCCTGGGCAGCCCATTCCAATGCCAATCACTCTCTCTGACAACAACTTCCTCCTCACAGCCAGCCTCAACCTGCCCTGGCACAGCTTGAGACTCTGTCCCCTTGTTCTGTTGCTGTGTGCCTGGCAGCAGAGCCCAACCCCACCTGGCTACAGCCTCCCTCCAGGGAGTTATAGACAGAAATGAGCTCTGCCCTGAGCCTCCTCTGCTGCAGGCTGCACACCCCCAGCTCCCTCAGCCTCTCCTCACAGGGCTCTGCTCCAGGCCCCTCCCCAGCTTTGTCGCCCTCCTGTGGACACCTTCCTGTACTTCAACATCTCCAATTGAGGAGCCCAGAACTGGACACAGCACTCAAGGTGTGCACACAGAGAATACATACACCAAAAAGCAAACTCATCCAAATGTTCTCCATACTCAAACCTGTTTCAAAGCTGAGAAGAACAATGATAACTTTGATTTCTGCTCCCCCAGTTCTCTTTTGTTCGAATCTCCAGCAAAGCTAAAAGATGAAGTGCAAAATGAAGGCAAAAGCAACATCTGTCTTGGTTGCATTTCCAGTCTAGGTTTGCAGACTCAAGAATTTCCCATCAGGTTGGAGAAACCATCACAGCTGTTTGTTGGTTCTCCATTACTCAAATGCCAGGCAAAAATTCTGACCACGTTTTTCCACCTCCAGGCTGAAATCTCACAGAACCTTTCCTACACTAGGTTGCAACAGTGGCTACCCCAGTGAAAAATGAAAGGAAAACAATGAACTCCTGTGTCATGCTTGCACTGGACACAGGCTGCTGCAAATACACAGATGATTTCTGATGCTAGACACAAAATCTGAAGCTGTGAATCTAAAGGAATGCCTTGTGCAGACAAAGTCAGCAGTGGACTTTCTTCAGAACCCAGGCATTTAGCAGCAGAGAAAAGGGCCTGCTGCCTCTTTATTGCCTGCTGTGCTGCTTTGAGGCTAAGTGGAATATTTTAATGAGAAAAGTTAGATTCTGGGCTGTGAAAAGGAAGCAGTGGTGATGGCTGCTGCACTCATAGGCTTGCTGAGATGGATGAAAGCAAGGACACAAACAGATAAGAGTGTTTCTCCCTGCTGGAGTCTGTGCTTGTCCCTGGGCTTCTTCTCTGTAACTTATCCCTCTGCTTCTAACCCCCCTTGCTGATTCTCCAAACTCACTGTGCATGTAAGGTAAACTTTGGGATAAGGCAGAGGAGTGGAAAGAAGGTGGAAGAGTGGTTGGGAGCCCTCCTGGGGACTCTGGTTTCTGGGAGGGCTGCTGTGTTTGTGTGTTACTTTTAACTTGTCCATTGCTGCCTATAGCTTTATATATAGTAACTATCTGCTTGATACTGTGCTAAGCTGTGAATATAAAGATACAAAGCTTTATTCCTTAACTTCCAGCAGGCTGAGTCCAGTCTGGGTGATTTCATAATAGTAGGGGGGGGGAGTGAGTGACTCCCAGACCATCACATCTGTTTAGAGGAGCCAATGACTGTTTCCAGCAGCCTCCATCTGCAAATTCCACTGACTGCAGTGTGATTTGCATAAGTCTGCCTGTGAGAGGAAATATTTGCCAAGGATTCAAAGAGCAGCATCTCAGCCTAATACCTAGAGGGGTTTTGTTCTAGCTGGGTAACATTTGGGGCAACAACTGAAAACTCTTTCCTACTGATGCAGCAGTTTACCAGTTCATTCTCCCTGATGCACGCGATAAATGGGGCAGCTTCAAACTTTTAAACATATTAAAGCTTTCATGGCTAGGAGTGTGACAGCCTTGATTAATCCCATGCAGACAGCCAGAGACAACGAGTGCAGATAGCTGCATTCAGGACTTTCAAAGTTCTGAGAGTTTTCTTTGATAAAGGTAAAGAAGCTTTGTAAAATATGGCTTGTGACATGCAGCTCTGGAAGTGAATTTCAGTGCTGCAGTCGATGCCATAGCTCACTAGAAATTGTAAGAACAAAAGGGGCTTGTCTGACTGAAAATCACTTTTTTTGGTCTTATGATCAGCCAAAATGGTGTTGGTGGGCCTGCCCAAGCACAGAACAGAACAACAGAATGAAGGGACACAGTCTGGAGCTGTGTCACAGGAGGTCCAGGCTGGATGTTAGGAGGAAGTTGTTGTCAGAGAGAGTGATTGGCATTGGAATGGGCTGCCCAGGGAGGTGGTGGAGTCACCATCCCTGGAGGTGTTGAAGCAAAGCCTGGGTGAGGCACTTAGTGCCATGGTCTGGCTGCTTGGCCAGGGCTGGGTGCTAGGTTGGGCTGGCTGAGCTCGGAGGTCTCTTCCACCTGGTTGATTCTATGATTCTATAGCTTGATAGGTATCTTATTTATTTTTCACCTACAATTTGAGAATCCTTCAATGCAAAAAAAAAATCCAAACTAAAACCTGCCTCTAGGTGCTGTGAGAGGTCTGTTGGATGGTTGTCAGATACAGGACACATGAAGTGAAAGCAGTAACATGTAAACCCCTGCTCTTTGGACCATAAAGAGAACTCCTCGGCACGCAGGTGCAACACAAACGGCTGACAGTGTGTGGCTGTGGTGAGCCTGATGCACGGATCCAGGGCAGCACAGTCAGCTGGAAAACATGGAAAGGGAGCTGATCATTCACAGAGGTGATGCTGACGAAGTGACTCCTCAAAAGCACGGGAAAGGCTGAGGGAACTGGGGTTGTTCAGCCTGGAAGAGACCCCTTCATTCTCTACAACTACCTACAAGGAAGTTAAAGCCAGGTGGGGTTGGGCTCTTCTCCCAGGCAACCTGTGACAGGACAAGAGGGCATGGTCTGAAGCTGTGCCAGAGGAGGTTTAGTCTGGATACTAGGAAGCACTTCCTCACAGAAAGAGCGATTAGGAACTGGGATGGGCTGCCCATAGAGGTGGTGGAGTCACCATCCCTGGAGCTCTGTAAGAAAAGAGGGGATGTGGCACTTGGTGGCATGGTTTAACTGATGTGGTGGTGTTGGGTTATGGGCTGGACTTGATGGCCTCAGAGATCTTTTCCAGCCTTAATGACTCTCTGATTCTGATGCTGCAGAACAGGATTAAGGCAGGTGCAATGGTCTTAATGAAGGTTAAAGTTAAGGTTAAGTAAGGTTAATCAGGGCAGCTTCCTGCACCAATGTCTGCTGTCAGCAGTTGTCTTTGGACCAGCTCTAAGAAAATATACTTGGTTAAGTCAGTTAAAGACATGCCTGCCCCATCCCATTCTTGGCAGAGGAAAGCAGGAACATTTGCTTTTGGAGCACAGCGAGATTCCTCCAGCTGATAAATACCCTGAAGGTAGGAGGCTGCTCAGCATTTACTTCACATCCAGTTACTCAAAGGCACCTCACTCAGATTTTGGTGCTCGCTCTGGGGCTTTGTGCTGGGTAGCTACAATATCAAGCAATTATTCCGTGGGTTTAAATTCAGAAGTCAAAAAGGAGAAATGATTTTTTAAAGAACAGGAGGTACCTGTCTCAGAGAGACCACAGGGCAGGTTGTTATACTCCAGGTCCAGCTTGGTGACAATGACAAATGGCAGAGGAATCCTTCTGGTGCACCCAAAGAAAGATCATCCACTGTTGTTTCAAGTTTCCATAGCAATGTGATGGTCCAGCACAAGCAGAGCTCAGGGGGGCAGGGGCAAACAATACAATTCAATTATCTCCATCATTTCAAATGGCTGATTGGGGTAGGGGGCAGCCTCAGGAAGCCATCCCATTTTCAACAGAAGAGAAATAGTCTCTTTATCTTTGGGTTTTTAATTCTGTCAAAGCTGGCCTAAATTAGGGAGTGACAACTTGCAAAGCAGGAGCATATTCTCTTCTTAAATCAGGTCTGGAAATGCCGTGAGATGAACTCCGATAAATCAGCCTGCAAGCCCTGGCAGCCAAAGCTGTGCAAAATTGTTTAATATGGTCAAATCCTTTAATCCTCATATCTGCTGATGCAGAAAACAGAATATTTCTGCCATTTATTACCAGAAACATTATTTTCAGACCCCATGAATGTTGCTTAAAGATCTTGTGCAGAGGCCTGCATTTCCTGTGCTGGACAATTTTGAGTCTAATTTCTTTGGGCACGAAGCGATACACAAAAATGAGGAGACGCTGATTTGATTTTCTTCACCCTCGCTGATTTGTTTCAAGAACAACTCCACACCTTTTCATCTCCTCCTTTACTATCTGTAAAGTTCAGGAACTTGAATGCCCTGAAAAAAACTTAGGAATTGATCAGCCCTGTAATGAAAAAGGATCTTTCTCTCCCTCCTGTAATACAGGAAAATAAAATATCGTTAACTCTGCAGGGCAAGGTACTGAAGATTGATCAATCCCTCTCTTTTCACACCATCCCATAACAGGGGAGCAAAGGGGTCAGTCAATAATTGCCAGTAAATTTGGAACAAATAAAAGGAAATAGTGGTGCACACGACCAGCCTGAAGAATTTCCTACCACGGGAGGCCAGCGAGGCACAGGCTTCAGCTGGGTTTTAAAGAGGCAAGAGGATTTCTGTAAGCAACGAGTCCCGCGCCAGGCGGATGGGATAGAGGGCACAGCACCCAAGGGAGATAAGAGAGCAATAAGGTAATGATGATTACATTTCATGCTTCAAAGCACAAGACAACGGGAGTCAGGAAGAACGCCCAAAGCCCATGCTGCACTCCTTGGCCAGATGAGTTAGCTGTAGCTGCATGTATGTCCTGCTCACACACGAGCACTGTGCTTCACAAGGAGAACTTAGTCTGTGCCCAGAAGTCAACACCTTCAAGGATCAGAGAATCACAGGATGTTAGGGGTTGGAAGACAATCATAGAATCAACCAGGCTGAAAAAGACCCTCAAGATCATCCAGTCCCCCTTCCTAAGGCAGGGTTATCCACATCAGGCTCCTTTAAGGAGCATTGTGGTTTCTGTTGTCCAGGAGAGTTGGTAGAAGGAGATGCTGCTTGTTTGGAGTCACCATCCCTGGAGGTGTTTAAAGGGAGGCTGGATGAGGCACTTAGTGCCATGGTTTAGTTAATTAGAAGGTGTTGGGTGATAGGTTGGGCTCGATGATCTCCAAGGTCTTTTCCAACCTGCTTAATTCTGTGACTCTGTGAGCGGGCACAGGTAACAAACCAGGCTCTACAGACAACTTGTCATCAGCCAAGCTCCTCATTCTTTTGAGCAAGAACTACCTGAGAGGCAGCAGGGTTTCAGCAGCACCTTGCAGGGACATGGCTCCTGGACTGGCCCATGGATCAACCTGCCACAGCAACAGGCACATCTCTGTGCTTCCCACTGTGCTAAAGCTGCTAGTGATAAGGTGGCATTTAATCCATCCTGAAACACCAAGGGCTTTAACGCCTCCGAAAACTCCTCTCTCTGCTGCTGCTACTGGAAGGCAGTGAGTCCTTTCATCACAGATGTTGATCCTTGCAGGTGATCAAACAAACTCCTACAGAATAACTGTTTATTTGCTGTCAGCCAGCTCCCTATCAGCCTGGCCCATTAAGAAGGCAGCCAGCGTCATTTGCTTCAGAGAGCAGAGCCGAGATAGGGGCGCGCAGGAAGAGGGACATCATTTGTCCAGATGCAGCCAGGAGCCCGATGACTAATTCATGAAAGTGCAATTGATTGTGATGAATCAATGCATTAGAGAGGCCTGGGGAGGAGGGGGAGGCACTGGGCATTTGACAGGCCCAACTACAGGATCACACTTTGATCTGAGAAACAAAGACAACCTTCTTCTGTATCAGAAGGCCAGCCCTGAGTGGGTTTTTTTCAGCCAACAGACAAACATCCCCTGTCCCTAGACTTCCCAAGGCCCAGGTGCTGTAGGTTCCACTCCCACGGGCAGCATTGTTCAACTCTGTTCAAACTCCCAATTGTAAGGAATTTTGCCAGCGACCAATTTAGATTCTGCCCCAGACAGGCACCAAAATCAGTTCTGATGGGGAAAAAAGTGATGCAGATCAGCAACAGCAACGTCAGCTGTTAAGATATTCCCAGCTCTAAACTGTGAGACTTACAAACAATCTGGTTCAGAAGGAAGCTCTGTGTGTGGGTTTCAGAGAAGTGTGGGCAGCAGGGCAAGAGAGAAGATTCTGCCCCTTCAGCCTACTCTGCTCTGCTGAGACCTCACCTCCAATACTGCCTCCAGTTCTGGTGTCTCCAGCATAAGAAGGACACAGACCTGTTGGAGGGCATCCAGAGGAGGCCACAAAGATGAGCCAAGAGCTGGAGCACCTCTGCTATGAGAACAGGCTTGAGAGAGCTGGGGGTGTTCAGACTGGAGAAGACCCTGGGGGGACCTTAGAGCTGCCTTCCAATAGCTGAAGAGATCCTACAGAAAGGCTGCAGAGGGACTTCTCATCGGGGATTCTAGAGACAGGCCAAGGGGGAATGGTTTGAAGCTGAAGGAAAGTAAGTTTAGACTGAAACTTAGGAAGAAGTTTGTCAGTACAAGGGTGGTGAGACTCTAGAATAGGCTGTCCAGGGAGGCTGCGGATGCCTCTTCCCTGGGCATGTTGAAGGCCAGGTTGGATGAGGCTTTGAGCAGTTTAGTCTAGCTGAGAGGTGTCCCTGCCCACGGCAGAGAGGGTGGAGTAGATGATCTCTGAGGTCCCTTCCAACCTAGGCTATGACTTTTTGAAGCCTCTTCAAAAAGATAATTACGTATTTCTGTTTTAAAGGGGAAGAAAAGATACATGAGAAATGTCCCCACTCAGGTAAAAAGGAAGAAGAAAACCTTTTGTTTGCCCCATACTTCTCCTAGGGGTAGGTGGGAAAGCAAATGCACCACCAGCTTCACATTGCCATCACTCCTCATCTACCACCTTTCACAAGAGGCACTTCCCAGCTGTTCTTTTGTTGTTGTTTTCACAGAGCATGAGCAAGACTCAGACCCTGCCTGGTTAAAGCTAATTCAAAATCACTTCTCTACTGGGAGAGAACATCAGGATATGGAAAGTTTATGGCAGGTGACGGACTCCAAGGTTTAACAGTTGCTGTCAGGCAGAAATGCACCTCCACAAACACACTCTTAAGACTGACAAATTGCTCCCTGATTCCTATTCCCCAGGCACCATTCTGCAGGCAAAACTACTACTGTTTTTTCCTCACATGCAGAGTAAAAAGTATTGAAAGTAGAAGCAAACAAACTCTGACTCTCTGCTTTGTGCCTTCTATTGAGCCAACCACATGGGCAATCATTAGCTTTGACCTTTTGGAGGAGAGAAGAGAAGGAGAGGTGCATTTATCAAAGAAGGTGGTTTAGCTCTTCGGGTCTCTGAATGGATTTTCACGACCCAACAAGGCTTTCAAGGATCTGTGGCACTTAAAAACTGCTCACCTCGATTGGAGGTGAGAGCACGAGTTCTACCCAGGCCTGGAGAGCATCTTCTCCTCTTGAGAAAGACAATGAGGTCAAGGAAGAAAATCAATCCTGCTCTAAAGCATAATCATGACTTCAACTAAGACAGACGGCTGAGCAATCGAGTGCATGTATTTCAAACCCTGCCCTTTGATAGCTCCTGATGATTTAACCTGCAGATTTGAAGGAAAGAAGTCAGAGACCACCTTGATGCAATAAAATGAATAATTCTTCTCTTATTCCCAGGCACAAAAAGCCCTCACAGAAGGTTAAGGGACACACGTGGGTCAGAAACCGTATCGGCAGATTCCTGTTCCTGAGGAAGAGTGCTTCAGGAGAGGCTCAGAAAGGAACACTCTGTGCCTAACTCCTGCCCTCTCAGGGTCACCTCTTCCTTCTGTTTTAATAAAACACACATTGCCAAGACCAAAAATCTCTTTCTCTCCTGGTAGTGCTCATCAGACTGGCGATTTCAGTGCTGGCTCTTTCCCTCCCCACTTCATGCAGTGAAGACCACAGGCACTCCCCAGAGCACACATCAGAGGCACAGCCTTGCCAGGTGAGCAGCGAGGGTTCACAGCAGCAGTGCCACTCTGCCAGGGGTACTGCTCCAGCCTGGGCTCACCCTGCCCAGCTCTCTGGTGTCCTTCCCCTTGGCGTGCCAGCAGCACGGAATCTTCCAGGACACGCTGAATGCTGACCATCCTGATGATGCAGGTTCCTACCTGACCTCTACAACTAACACACACCCTGTGAGCTGTCAGCAACTCTTGCCTGCAGTCACTGACTTGCAAAGCAGGATGTCCAAAGGATTGAAGCGTATTTTTCTCTAACTAAAACATCTAAAAACCATGCATAAACCACCTGAAGCTGGAGCTGACAAAGAAAGCAGAACACCACTCAACCCTGCTGTGACAAGCAGAAGTAACCAGAGCAAAGCACTGAAAGCTGGACTGATTTCCAGTCCACCTGCCTGATCAGAGGACAGGGAAGGCTCTTCCAGCCCTGCACAAACTCTGGGATGAATGAGAGCCAAGTGTACGGTTCCTTAGCCCAGCCACATCGCAGAGAGCAGGCGATGCAAGAGCCTACCCTGCCGAGCAGCCAGCATACTTGAACCCAGACTGGAAATGGAGAACAGCATGTTGAAGAGGTAAATTTAGTTCTCCCTCATGACAGGATCCATGATCTGAGTGAACAACCACATCAGTGTGAATGTCCAGCGCCGCAGCTGGAACAGTGGTGGGAGAAAACAGAAGGATGGTCAAAAGAGAGAAGGTGTTGTGAAAGAGTGGGAAGAAGTAAGAGAAGCGAATCACCTTCCTGTAAAATGAGGAACACCATCACCAGAATGAGCTTCAGCCTGGGTGGGTATTGTGTAGAGGACATGGTGTGACCCACTAACATCCCTGGAGATATTCAAGGCGAGGCTCAACAGGGCTCCAGGCAATCTGATCTAGTGGAGGATGTCCCTGTTAACTGCAGAGGGGCTTGGGCTAGATGATCCATGGCAACCAGACAACCAGCACCAGAACAAGGGGACACAGTCTGGAGTTGTGCCAGGCGAGGTCTAGGCTGGATGTTAGGAGGAAGTTGTTGTCAGAGAGAGTGATTGGCATTGGAATGGGCTGCCCAGGGAGCTGGTGGAGTTGCTGGAGGTGCTCAAGCAAAGCCTGGCTGGGGCACTTAGTGCCATGGTCTGGTTGCTTGGCCAGGGCTGGGTGCCAGGTTGGGCTGGCTGAGCTTGGAGCTCTCTTCCAACCTGGTTGTTTATGCAGTTCTATGGTCCTGGAGGTCATTCCCAACCCAGACCATTCCAGGATTCTACCAAGTGGCAGCCACTCACTTTCACTGTTGTCATGTTGCTTCCCAGAGATGGCTGTTTTGTCCCAGGCTCCTGTCCCCACTTGTGTTTAATAATCCAGATAAATCCAGCTCCCACCTCTGCCTAGGACCAACCTGCTTTGCTTTCCCTCTCGTATCTCTCTCCTGCAGTCCCTGCCCTGGCTTCCCCGCATGACTGAACCAGGCAATGAAAAGAAAGAAGCCAGCACCCCTCGGCATGGGAGGAGCAGGGACAGGCACCAAGTGACAGACAAGATGCACAAACATAACTCACTGCTGTGAAAGCAATTAATGGCACTGCTGAAACATTTTTCTCTGTAAGAGACATTCAAATTCAGCCAATCTGTCACAATCCTCCATTTGTCATTGTCATTTTCTACCATTGTCGTGTTACTTGATGCTCTTAAACAGACAGGAGCTACTCGTCTGAGCAACTGAAATAAGCAGAAGTTGATAAAATAAATTAGCTCCTAAATTTGTATACAGAGATATTAAGGAAAGAAGAAAAAGGAAAAACTGTGTCAAGGTTGAAAGAATGAGGAATTGAATTTTAACCAGCCCACACGTTTATGGCTGATTTCCTGATGAATATTTTATTGTTAATAACCTTCCTATCACATTCGCTAAAAGGTCTCTTACCTAGGATGGATCAGTAAACAAATCTGAGAGGGGGAAAAAAAAAGCCTTCTCTGAAACATGAAACACTTCCAAAGCTCAAACTCCCTTGGGAGTAAGAGTCAAAAGGAACAAAGACAACTCTTAGCATGAAAAGGGAAGACACGGTATGACTAAATGAAAGGCTGATATTTGATAGGTACAAATTGGATGCGTTTCCTGCTGCTTAAAAATGTCCCTGTGCACATTTGCCACGACAAACATCTCTTATGGGATGGGCAGGGGCTCAGACTCGGGCCTAGCTCTGAAACCAAACCCTCCCACTGGTTCTTCAGAGCCAAGAGGTAGTGGAGTGCTGGAGACAAGCCGTGAAGAGCACCACCAGCACCGAACGGCGTTCGCAGCGCCGCAGGGTGTGATGTGCTGGTAGTCAGGAAGTCTCCCACACACACTTTTGTTTCATCAGAAGATAATCTTCAGTTTCACCTTCAAAAAGGGTAGGTAATTATAAATGCACTCCTTTTACTCAAATATTTTAAGCAAGTAATTGTTGCCCATGGGAGAGAGTTTAATTATTTCTGATGAACAGGCAAGACACAGAATCAGGAGAACATGACAGGAAGAGTGTGGAAAATGTGTTCCAGTGCTTAATTGTGTGGCTATCTTGCCTTTTCATCCTGAAAAACCAGGCATTGATTTTTTTTCCCCCTCCCAATTGATTTCACACAATCTTCAGTTTAGTAATACAAAGCGTATTCAAGTGGAAAAGGATCACAGCTCCCTGGGCCAGGGCACCTCTGATTTCCCATCACGACTAGGCAAATCACACGCAGGTCTGCAGGCAGCTCAGCAGCAGGATGGCTGGGGCTGGTCTGTGCGACACTGGGTGAACAAAGCAGCCACCTCTTGTCCTCCCCCCCACACCATGTGCTCAGATCAACCGCAGATGCAACGGCCCAGACAGACCAAAATTCCAACAGTTTATGAGCTTTCCTAAACAGTGAGTGCAGAGTGAGGCAACTACACCTCCAGGAGACAGCAGCCCACCCCTGAGTGGACAGGAACAGACAGTCCAGAGGATCCACAAGCCCCCTGACTTCTAGGGAATGTCTTGTCCACAAAAGACTGATGCTTCTGACTTCCTGTCAGCTGGGGCTTGCTGTGCGACCTGGAGCACATGGGTTTAAAATCAATTAACCACTGCAGGCACTTCCCAATATTTCCTTTCAATTCTTGCTCAGCAGCAGGTCCAAAAAGGACTGTCATTTAACTACATAAAAGAGCACTGCTTCATTTCTCTTCTTTAACCACAAGTATTTTGCATCCTTTGCTCAGGTGGCAACAAAGATTTTTCTACTGCACCTCCTGGATACAGCACTTTTACCACACACTGTACACTTGGAACTTATTCATGACGCATGATTTAAGGGCTGATCCTGCATTTATACATTCAAGATGCCTATACAGAGGGCTGCAGGTATAGAACTGGCAGGACAAAGGCAGCCTGTGTGAATGGGTGCACAAGGCAGGAGATTATGGGAAGCGAACGCGGTAGCAGGTTGGACTTGAAAAGAAGAAAGATCAAAGGCAAGAGAGGGAAAACACATCTCAGCACTCTCCCTTACATAGGCATGCACCAGCAAACAGCATGTTTTGCAAATTCCCCCATAGCAGCCATGGAAATAATGCAGAGCAAGCAAGTGTCACACATCCTCCCATACCTGCACACCCTCCTCCTCCTCCATCCCAACACGCGGTCTGCCACCACTGCCCTCGCAGCCTCCTTCCATCACATTTGGACAGAGCTTTTCCCTCCTCTCTAAGAAAACACTGAAATTAGGCAACTGTGGTGGTAGATTGCTGATGAGAAAGGCTCCACCAGAATGCATGCAGACACTGATGGTGTTTGCTCAGGGACAGCCCGTGGCAGACAGAGGAGCGTGGCAGAATCGTGAAGGTGCAGCAGTGCCATGGATACTGACCTCGGGATAAGGCGGCAGAAGCAGAGTGGAGGCAAGAGCTACTCCAAAGGGAGCAGGAGGCTGGCCCTGACCCCCATCAGCTCTACCTGCTACCAGCATAAACCTTGCCTCTAACTGGAGTTAACCACTTCCCTTTCTGTGGGAAAATGCCTAAGACGAGGTGGAGACTAGCACAGAGGAGCAGCAAATAAAACCTGCAAAGTACACTTGCGGCAAGCCTGGGTCAGTGCTAAACGCTTCAAATTGCTTGGAAATTACAGGGTGGTTCACATCCTGCCTCTAAAGAGCCACTCAAACCCAGGGTAACTCCAGCTCTCCAAGCAGCAATGCCAGGAGTCTTAAGGAGCCATTTGCACATCATAAATTAGGAAGAGAGAACAATTCACCAGCACTTCCAGACCAGAGCAGCTTGAGGGAGATTAGAAATGCATTCCCCAAAGCTGGATTGTTTATATATGAATTCGAGTAGCCCATCCTCAGTGAGAACGAGGGTAAAGAAATGCAACAGCTCTCTAAGGCCAATTGTGCATCTTCCCAGAGAAAACCCAGGGTTAGCCTTCACCCCTGTGGTCACAAAACCTGCCGCGGGATTCATTTCGGTGGGTTTGTTCATGTTCTTATCAAAGCTTATACCTGCCTTGCGAGCTCTCTGGCTGCTCAGCAAATCATTCCACTTAATGAAGTATCTGGATAAATACTCCCAACGTGCTGATGAAAGGAGCTGCGGGAGCACAAAGCACGGCGTGCAGGAGCTGTTGTTTCTCCATCCCGCAGAACCTGCGCGTTCATTAGCACCCGGCCCCTCGGCAGAGAACAAGAGGAGCTCGCTCGCTCCTCTCTCGCCAGCCATCTGCAACCAAAAATAACATTTTCGGGGCTTTGATGGTCTCTTTGAACTATCAGTTGCCCAGAACTGTTATTTCCATTTATCTCTACCCCTTCCAAAATAATTTGTTCTCCAGCCTTCCTGAACGTAAGCCTAATTTAATGAGGCACCTGTTCCACAGAAAACCCTGAACCCTTCACAGTCACACAAAGAGGTTCTGCAGCCCGACAGAAACACCCCCAAAGCAACCCTCTTAGCCTGCAGAGGATCTCTGGGTTCCCCCACATTTAAGTCCCCCTGTTGTGGCTGTGTTTTCTTCCATGTTCCCAATGAGTTCAGATGTCACATCAGGGTGCTCATCAGCTGGGAGGCAGCACAGAACACGTATGAATAACTGTATGTGAGGAGAAGAAGTCAGTCTCAAGACCTGGGAGCTGCAGTTGCTAAGCATAAGGCTTTGCACCTCTTCCTCTCGGCATCATCTGTGCCATGTATCGCCCGGGTTGCATTCTGCACCGCTTTATGGCACAATAAAGCCAGGCCACGACTATTTGTTTCTTGACTTCAGAGAAACACAGAGCACAGGTGAAAGATCAGTAGGTCATTTGGACCATCCACCTGCCAATAGAAGACTATTTTTCACAGTGCACATTTTAATGCTTCCTCGCTTCTGACTACCTAATGCCCTAAGAGTGGTGATTCAGTGCTGCCACAGCCTCTGAACCACGATGAAATGCTGTCAACTACTACCCAAATGTGTGTTTATTTCTATTACTGGCTCACTCCACTGCAAACTTTGCTCTAATGTGTTTCCTTCTATTGTCCTCTTAGTCTATTATTTCCATGCCAGCTCTGCCTTCCCAACCAGCTCTCCTAAGCTATCTGTACCCTGGGCACAGTTCAGGAGCCCTCAACACAAGCAGGACATGGAAGTGTTGGAGCCAGTCCAGAGGAGGCCACCAAGATGCTGAGAGGGATGCAGCAGCTCTGCTATGAGGGTGGGATACAAGAGTTGGGGCTGTGCAGGCTGGAGAAGAGAAGGCTTAGAGGAGACCTTGGAGTGGCCTTGCAGTATCTGAAGGGGGCTACAGGAAGGCTGGGGAGGGACTATTGACAAGGTCTGGTAATGACAGGACGAGGGGGAATGGGTTTGGACTGGCAGAGGGGAGACTGAAAGTGGATGTTAGGAAGAAGTTGTTTGCAGTGAGGGTGGTGAGACACTGGCACAGGTTTTCCAGGGAGGTTGTGGTTGCCTGCATTTCTTATTTCTCTCTTATTTTTTTTATCTGCAGATTTCAAACTGAGATCATTCATTTGCACACTTACTCCCTCTCCCAGCTCATTAATGAGGAGGTTAAATAAAACTGGACCTAACACCTCTCCCAAAAAAAACCCATTAGGTACCTCTCCTGCTTGCTGTACTTGGCTATCCATCATCCAGCTTGTGTTGCACAGCCTCTCAGCCGTGCCTCACATCGCAAGCCTCACTAAACTAATTTGTCAAATAGATTTCTTGAAATGTGGTATCAAATGCTTTGGAAAAATCCAAATTTATGACATTAGTTGTGTTACCTGCTGCCAGAAGAGATGGTGATTCTGTTTTAAACCACAGTGTGCTTTCTTAGAGGGATTTGCTCTTTACAAACCTCCATTTTTACTGCACTTAGCTTCTAACACCAGTGATTTTAGCTCCACTTATTTTACTGATGATAGAAGATATTTTTCAAATGGAACTGCCAGAATCACTTTACATACTGCTTTCAAACTGATAGTCTATTAGCTGCTCACCCCAGAACCCACAGCTCCTCCAATTTTATCAGCTCTGCCTTTACAATACTCTGCCCGTTTGGTTTACCCAGTGACTGCTAATTAAATCCCTGCAGGTGAAGTTCATTCCTCTGCTGAAGAACAATCTAAGCATGGTTAGCTCTAAAGTTGTGTTCTGAATGGGAGAAAAGGCTTTCTTATTACACTACAGGAAAGAAGAAACAAGAGGAAATAAAAGAGCCAAGGCAGCCAGGGGAGGGCCTAGGGCTGCTGCAGGCATGTGTCTTGCTGGCCAAGTAACCCACCCCAAGGCTGCTGTCTTACACTCTTCAGTTACAAAAATGACTTAATGCCAACTTAGGCCTATTGTCACACTTTTAGCACTCCCCTAGATGTTCTCCACCACTTTAGACACACAAACATCCCTTGGCTTGCCCTGGCTGCTGCTTCAGAAGGTGCTAATTACATCAAGGCTTGTAACACTGCACCTCTAAACGTTAGACAAGCTCCTGCCATTGCTGCTCTGCCAGCTGCCCCAGCTCTTGGGGCCCTGCAACTCCACAGGATCTGGCCCTCCTGAGCTGCAAAGATTCAATGGCTCTCGCCATGCTCCTCCTCACCCTTCACCACTTACATCCACATATATTGCCTGTAGCCTTTCTAATGCATTCTTGGGTGCCAGATAGCATACACAGTGCCCCTTCAGAGCTGCTGGGCAAAACAATGCCCCATCAAAACCAAATGGCTGTTGCTACTACTTTCCTGGAGCCAGAAACTAATCTTTCTCTTCATTACAGAAATACTTACAATATATTTTAGCACCTTAGCAGTTTGAACTATTATTTCATAGAACCCATTTCCACTCAGAAATAATTCTCTGCGTGGTGCTGAGTTCAATTTTCTTTTATGTATGATTTTACCATAGAATCAACCAGGTTGGAAGAGAGCTCCAAGCTCACCCAGCCCAACCTGGCACCCAGCCCTGCCCAATCAACCAGACCATGGCACTAAGTGCCCCAGCCAGGCTTGGCTTCAACACCTCCAGGCACAGCCACTCCACCACCTCCCTGGGCAGCCCATTCCAATGCCAATCACTCTCTCTGGGAAGAAGAGAGTCCCTTTGTTTACTAGAGGCCTCCTCTCCTTCTTCAGCTTCCTTCTCCTTTGTTATTTCTAAGGTGGGTTATTTTTCTTCTTTTTGCTGACTATCTCCAGCTTATCTTTGTTCTCCAAGTTGTGCAGACTGCAGAAGAAGAGGCTAAGGGCAGACCCTATTGCTCGCTACAACTACCTGAAAGGAGGTTGTAGCCGGGTGGAGGTTGGTCTCTTCTCCCAGGCATCCAGTGACAGAACAAGAGGACACAGTCACAAACTGTACCAGGGCAGGTCTAGGCTGGATCTCAGGAAGTTCTTCATAGAAGAAGTGATTGGCATTGGAATGGGCTGCCTAGGGAGGTGGTGGAGTCACCATCCCTGGAGGTGTTCAGAAGGAGGCTGGATAAGGCACTGAGTGCAATGGGTTAGTTAATTAGAAGGGTTAGAGGATAGGTTGGATTTGATGATCTCAATTTTGTGATTCTGTATTCCTCTTTCACTGTTTTGGCTGTTCCAACACACACTTTCAGCCTCAGTCTCTGAGAAGTTTTCTCTTTAGGGCACAGCAATCATTGCCTGTTCCATATATCCCCTCCTGCCACTTTACCTCCTAAAACTTTCTTAATTCTTCAAAAGATGATTTCCTGACCCCTCTGTACTGCAGCTTTCTGTAAAGCCTTTCAGTATCTGAAGGGGACATACAGGAAAGTTGCTGAGGGACTTTTTAGGGTGTTGGGTAATGATAGGACTTGGGGGAATGGAGCAAAACTAGGAGTGGGTAAATTCAGACTGGATGTTAGGAGGAAGTTCTTCAGCATGAGGGTGGTGAGACCCCGGAACAGGTTGCCCAGGGAGATGGTGGAAGCCACATCCTTGGATATTTTTAAGGACAGGCTGGATGTGGCTCTGAGCAACCTGATCTAATGTGAGTGTCTCTGCCCATGGCAGAGGGATTGAAGGTAAATGATGCTGGAGGAGCACCCTTCTAACCCTGGCAGTTCTATGTGGGGAGGAGGTAGGACCCTTCGAACCTCACGCACTGCACTCCTGCTGGTTTGTCAAGGTGGGCTACTTTGTAGCTAAAAACTGAATTACTGTCAGTAGCCAAAAGCAAGAGGTTTGAGCCAGAGCACAAATAACCTTTTACCCTTAATTTGTTCTTCAATTTTACACTCCTCCTGCACTCATCTGGAAGTCCTTCAATAAATAATAAACTCACAGTGCCACAACAGACCTGAATGATTCCTTCCCTACCAATGAGTACTCTATAAAGAATCTCATTTTTGTCCAGCAGTCATTCTGAGAGGTGATTTTATCCTCCTCTTCTGCCCTAACTCCTCTCAACACAACTGCAATGGAAGCAGTTTTCTCCCCTCTCCCAGGGAGGTGGTGGAGTCTCCATCCCTGGAGGTGTTCGAGGAAAGACTGGATGAGGCAATTAGTGCCATGGTCTAGTGGGTGGGCCAGGGCTGGGTGCTAGGTTGGAGTGGCTGAGCTTGGAGCTCTCCTCCAACCTGACTGATTCTATGATTCTAATTTGGCATTGTTTAACGACGTTGCCTTTTGTGAAAAGCTGCTGATGTTGTGCAGAGCTAAGACACAAAGCCTCATTTCTGTTTGGTTTTAGAGCTTTTGAGAGTCATCTTAAGAATCCATGGCAGAAAAATACAAAGCACAAGCAAGCTTTTTCAGCAATTCTTTTTAGGCACTAGGACAAAGGAAAGAAACATCCCAGAAAGATTAATTCTTTCAGGTCACCATCTATGCCTGGAAGGCTTGTCACAACTGTTGTCATACTCCTCTTAGCACAGGAGGTTGATGATATCTCTTGAGAGGAGACTTGAATACCTCTCAATATGTAAAACACATTGTTGTAGGAGTTTGGCTCCTTCTGAAAGGCAGAACAGAAATACAGCTGTGATGATTCACTGATTTACAGAGATTTGTGGGGTGTTCAGAGGAGACAGTGACCACTGAGATGTGGCTGTTGAGAGAAGTTAACAGAAGAGCTGTGCTTAATTGCCTTAGGAACAGCTATTTATGTTTATTCCTTCTCTATTTTCATCCTGGGCTGGCTCAAGCATTTGTGAAAAGGAGATGCTGCCGAAGGAGGCACCAAAACCAAGAGGTTAAAAGCAGATTGAAAAAGAGCAGGGGAAGAAACTGCTCTTTCTTGTAGCAGTTGTCTGCTGGGTAATAAACGCTGCAGAATTTATGCCATTCTGGAAAAAAACACTGCAGAAAACAAAACATTGCAGGTTTAAGTATCTTAATTATGGAAATTTCATATTCAAGGAACTCTCGCCAAAACAAACTGTGCACATTAGCTAAAAAGCAAATGTTAATTAAAACTGTATCTTGATAGCCTGCCTGGCTCACAGGGCATCCTGCACGTGCGAGATTAACCAAGGCACTTGAGCTGCAATCAGTCCTCCAGCAACTGGCTTCACTTCATTTGCCTGATGGATGGAGGACCAAAAGAAGTCACCGTGCACTGCTGGCCCTTAGCAGCACCTCATCTTTTTGTCTGTAACACTGGGGATCTGCAGTGCATATTTCATGAACTCTATTATGGCTGAGAATGGTTTCACACAAAACTCTACAACAAACAGAAGAGCAAGTTCCAAACATTAATTAGCTGCTTAACACACAGATAGCCACTCGTCATCGCACCCACCGCACACTGTAATTAAAGCCATAAAGAAAAGAGGCTGCATTAATATGTCTGTTCTGGGGAGGCTCTGAGGAGGGATGGCTATGGGTTACTGAACAGGCCAGCAAACTCCCATCCAGCTTCAGATGGGAACGAGAGAAGTCACTTATCTTCTTCCATTTTCATGAATTAAAGAAGAACATTAATAAAACAGAGGCCAGAGGCAGGAGAGGGATGGGCCCCTGCCTGCGTTCTCGCCCCAGAGCCTCTGGGAGAGGCTGAGTGCTGTGATCTCCACACATCTCTGCAGGTTTGTCTCTTCACAGAGACACTTGAAAAGCAGATGTAATGGGGTGATGCAGGAAGCACAAGTACAGCACTGCTCCAGCAGCAGAATCCTGGAGCAGTAACAGTGCAGGGACGTGGCCTTGTTGCGGGACAGAAATATCCATCCAGGGATGCTGGAAATGCCTTCATGGCTGAGGTAAAGCCTGATGGACCCTAACTGCCACAGCCACCCCAGCTAAGGCAGTTAAGGAGGCACAGGTGGGCTTTCTGATACAAAGCCACAAAGCCATCCTTCTCTTCACACCCATGGCCTGGGATGGTGCCTCCTGACATAATGCACTTGAATGAGGTCTGAAAACTGAGAGCTCAGCAGAAAGAGTAAGCATTGAGCCACGGAACCCCAGGGTGGGTCTAGTCCTCCTCATAGCCTGTATCATAGAATAACAGAATCACAGAATCAACCAGGTTGGAAGAGACCTCCAACATCATCCAGCCCAACCTAGCACCCAGCCCTGCCCAAGCAACCAGACCATGGCACTAAGTGCCCCAGCCAGGCTTGGCTTCAACACCTCCAGCCACAGCCACTCCACCACCTCCCTGGGCAGACCATTCCAATGCCAATCACTCTCTCTGACAACAACTTCCTCCTAACATCCAGCCCAGACCTGCCCTGGCACAACTCCAGGCTGTGTCCCCTTCTTCTGTTGCTGATTGCCTGGCAGCAGAGCCCAACCCCAGCTGGCTACAGCCTCCCTGCAGGCAGCTGCAGGCAGCAATGAGCTCTGCCCTGAGCCTCCTCTGCTGCAGGCTGCACACCCCCAGCTCCCTCAGCCTCTCCTCACAGGGCTCTGCTCCAGGCCCCTCCCCAGCTTTGTCGCCCTCCTGTGGACACCTTCCAGTACTGCAACATCTCCAATTCAGGAGCCCAGAACTGGACACAGCACTCAAGGTGTGGCCTGAGCAGTGCTGAGCACAGGGGCAGAACCTCCCATGCCCTGCTGGCCACACTGCTCCTGAGCCAGCCAGGATGCCACTGGCTCTGCTGGGCACCCGGGCACACTGCTGCAGGGGACGTATGGCAAACCAGACTCCTGGTTTAAGTGTCCTGGGCAGGTGAGGCCTTCTCTTCTCCCACGCACCCAGTGCAGAATAAGAGGACACAGTCTCAAGCTGTTCCCAGGGCAGGTTTAGGTTGGATATTTAGGAAGTCCCTTCACAGAAAGAGTGATTTGCATTGGAATGGGCTGCCCAGGGAGGTGGTGGAGTCCCCATCCTTGGAAGTGTTTAAAAAGAAACTGGGTGTGGCACTTGGTGCCATGGTTTAGTTGATTAGATGGTGTTAGCTTGGACTTGATGATCTCAAACATCTTGTCCAACCCAGCCAATCCTGTGATTCTGTGGTTCAGGTCTGGGTTGAATCCAGCCCCTTCTCCCCCAGGAAGAGAGCTGCATTGTCTCCTTCCAAGTATTTTTTGAGGAGAAGGGCAAGAAAGACTTTGAGGAACTTGAGTAAAAAACAAAGGCTGGATTATTGCTTATAGACAATAACCACCAAAATATTAGAAGCCTGTCAAAACACAGCCACCAAAAAGTAAAGGCTGCCTTACACTCTGCTCAAGAAGCTGAAGGCAAACACAACACACCAGGAAAGTTAACTTACTCAGACTGGTAAAAGATGAATACATTTTCTGAGCAGAAGTAGTACATACATTAGTCCATCACCATAAAGCTGTGGCCAAATCATCCACATCCAGAAGGTTTAGAGCATCCTTGGTACCATCTCAGTTCTGCCTGATCCATAAAAAGCTTCCAGTTGAAAGCATACAAACACACACAACAGCAAATGCTTCCCAGCCACCTTCTCCATCACTTGAGTTTAGATAGCTGTTGAAGTTCACACACAATTCCAGACTTCTGGAGCTCAGCCACGGAGCTGCTGACACACATCAGCTGCAACCCTTCACACCTGGCCAGGTTCTTTGCTCTGGGGTTTCTCCTAACATGAATTAAAGCAGGCTGTGTACAACAAACTGAGTATTTCGGTGGCAGGGTTACTGAAAGGTCAGCCCAGAGATTTCGTGTGTCCAGTCTGCCTTCCTGGCAAGCCTGTCAGTAGCTAAGATTCCAAAGCAGGCACCTTCAGAGCTGTTTTCCCACGTGGATTTCCATAAAGACCATTACTAAACTGCCCTAGGGGTCTAACAGCTATATCCCAGGTGTTACTTTCCCCATGGCATATGAAAAGACTTTAAAGCCACCTCTGAAAAGGATGCCACGAGGCTCATTTATCTGGGTGCATGGCAAACACTGGCTGAGCAGCAAAGGCAGCAAGTTAGGCACCTGGGAATCCTGAGTGATTTTCCAAATGGCATAACTGAAGCTTCAGGCATCTAAACACCTTCTAAACTCTGGTCTGGGGTGCCTTAAATACTCAAAACACCTCCCTGAGTCACAAAAATGCTTTCCTTTCTGCAAGGCAGTCCAAATCTCAGAGAAAGCTGTAGCTTAACAGGTTCAAACCAAGGTGTTCCATGGCCTAGGGAAGTTTTCCAACCACTGCAGCTGGTCCAGAGTCTTTCTCAAGGACTGTATTAAACTGACTGTCAGCTTGCAAGAGAAATAGTGAGCTGAGAGCTTGAACTCATGGCTCCCACACGCCAATGATTAGCACAGCCACCACCTGACAAAGCTAACCCTATTTTATGTGATCTCAAAAGATGTTCCTAAATCTTGCCTCTCCTCCTGGTCAAGGGATAGAATTTAGTCAGTAGCAAGCTATTTGGATTTCATACTTTAGGACATCAAAGTATGAATGATGTTCTACAATTTTCTCCACTTAAGCTCATTAAAAGGAATATTTTAAAAGAGTAAAATTCCCTGAAGTTATTTGACACAAAAATCTGCAAACATCTTTCTCTCTTTCAGCTTTGGGTCAACACTGAACACAGACACAAAATGCTTCTTTGACATGTCACAGGATCGTGCATCTGTCACTCCAAGTGGCTAAAACACCACCTGAGACAAAGGGAACCTCACAGAATCACAGCGTATCAGGGGCTGGAAGTGATCTCCCAAGCTCATCCAGTCCAACCCCCCTGCCAGAGCAGGATCACACAGGGACACATCCAGGTGGTCATAAGGGGATAATCTTTCACAACAAGAACATTCAGCCCTTGGAAGGGGCTGATTCCCACCCAGGGAAGTGGTGGAGTCCTGAGCAGGTGACACCTTTCAAGGCTCATCTGCACAGGGTGCTGAGCCATCTTGTCTACACTGCACTTGCACCAAAAAAGGTTGGACCAAGTGATTCTCGAAGTGCCTTCCAGCCTGGTATTTTATGATTCTCTAACACTCTTGCTTCTGGAAGACATGGTCTGGCTATGCAGTACACACGTGTGGAAAGCTACCAAAACAGTCCACCTCTCAAAAGGAATCCCAGAAGGTCAAGTTCACCCAGAAGCTCCTTTGGATAGCACTTTCACATTGGTGCTCTCAGGGTTATACTTGATCCCAACCTAATGAATGTCCTGCTTGAAGACAGCAGAGAAGACAAGTACTCATTTACCCAAGCAACAGATACACACAACCTCCCTTTCCACCACTGCCTTTAGCCCCAGCACCTCCCACAGCCCACACAAAAGGCTGCAGACCCAGAGCTGGTGGCTGAAGGAAGAGACAAGGTTTTGAAACGTGGATTTCTGCATTCCCTCCCCAGCATTTATCCCAGGCAGCATTTGCAAGGCTCAGGTTATCCACACTGCGCTGAGCAAACAGCACACAGCTCATTTATCTGGAGGGGCTTTGTTCTGCAAGGTTTCACACTCCCAGCTCGAACACAATGTTTAACCCTCCAAGATACACCACTACGCTGTTAGATACCAATCACAGAAGCCATCATTTGAGATGCCTAAGAAAGTACAATTAAATACCAGGGGGATTCTATCAGAAAGCAGGTTTAGCTACTATTTCAGCTCTGGGTCATTATTTCCCATGTATATATCAAAGGAATGTGAATATGGAATAGGCTGAGAAGCAGATTGCAGATGCAAATGCCAAAATACAAGTAGACTAATAGATGGTTTTTAAGGAGAGGGAATAGAGTGAAAATATAGGAGAAAGTTGATGAAATAAATCAAAGGTGAGCAGATGCACTTGGCCAAATGGCTTTTTCCTTCCTAGTAGGGCCATTTGTTTTATCCTCCTGCTTCCCAAATCCAGTCAATAAGACTGCATTAAAAATGCATGGGCCAATTTGAGGTGTACAACGCCAGGCTTTTCAGCACAGCCAGGGCATTTGGAAGGGCACAAGAGCTACAGCTACAGAGAGAGAGGGAGAACAGAGGTTGGGAGAGGGGAAATACTTGTTAGACGACAGCTTCCCCGGGTAGCAATAATAAATCCCTCTTCTGTGGGAAGAAAGAGCATCCTTTATCACCAGAAGCTGCCACACTCACATCAGGCACCCACAGCGGGGCAGGAAGACTAATAGCTCCTACAAGAGCAGAGCAGCCTGTATTGTTACCACTTCTGTCCCCCACTAGCTCTGTTTTCGGACTCTGGCTGATGCAGGCTAGGGCTGGGCATTACCAGCAGCTTTCAGGAAAGCTGGCAGGCAATGAATTTTCATCAGAAAACAAAGCTGACATTTTCCAGTTCTCAGTCTGGCCAAAGAGAAGAAAATGCTCCATTTGGAGGGAGTGCCAGCTGAGCTGGGGCACTTCATCCTTCGTCTCAGCTGACACAGGTCAGCAGTCAGCTTCATTTGGCAGCACCGCTTCGTAGCTACTCATCTGGGAGCACCCTGGCTCCACAGTGCCTTCCTGGCAACAAGCACAGACCACCAACTCCTCTGCAAGGTGGCAGACCCCCTTCCAGCTAAGTCCCAAGGTTGCAGGGTCTCAGCAGGCTGCCAGCAGATCATGGAGGCACTTCCTGCTCTGCAGGGCCCTTCAGCACACCTGAGTTATCCTGGATTAGTTTCTGAGAGGCTGGATCAGTCAGAGGAGGTCTGATGGATGCACCTAACAAAGCTTGTCCACAATGGCTGCACTCTCCAGCATTCAGCTCACTGCAGTGAGCACAGCCAGGACCCAAGGAAGGAACCAGCCCACTGCCAGCACTGATCCTGCTGCAGCACTTCCTTTGCCAAGCCTTTTGGTTGGGTATTTCAGGTTTTTAAGAACTCCACCATGTAAGCCTTCAGGCTGAGAGATAAATCAAGGGAAAGCATCTCTGTTTGCAAAGGGAGTGCATTGTCCAAGGAGAGAAGAAGGAGAGAGAGGGGGATGGAGGGCCTGAGACTTGCGCTCCCTTCATAAAACCTGTCTGCAGATCCAGGGCTGATTTGCAGCTCTGCTTTCACCCTGGGACGCCTGCAGCCAGCGAGAGCTGCACAGGAAGGTCTTCCCCAGCAGGGAGGCAGAGAACACATTCTGTGACACAGTAAAACAGTGAAATCAAATTTAACAGCAGAGGAAAACAACTTCTGAGAGCTTCTCCAGCAGCAGCAAGAGGTTTCACCGCCATAGGAAGATCTGGATTGGCATGAAGTGTAAAGAGGAGGCACACAGGCACGCACCCCCCGCTCCTGTTTGCAGCCAGGGTGTTGAGAAAATAGCACAGGTTCTCTCCCTCACTTGCACCCCACTGGAGCCGTGGCAGAGGCAGAGCCCCGCGAGTGGCTGGAAGGAAGCAGGGCTGGCATCCAGCCGCGCCGCAACCACCCTCCGCTGGGACCAGCCTGTTCCAAACTGTTGTTGGGGCCCAGTCAAGCGGCAAAACATTAAATGCTTCTATTATTTAGTGCATGCAGCTGGTTAAACTGAGCAGCCCAGCAGGCTAATGGGAACACAGGAATAACCAGGTCAGCTAGGGAAGGTGTGAGCCTCTGTGTGTGTGTGTGTGTATAGATGAGGATCTGTATTGCTTGCTGCTTCTGGCATCAAGTGCAGCTTTGGGAACAAACAGCCTGCATTGTAGCACTTGTGCCTCTGAGAGCTGCACAGGGCACTGATTCACTTTTCAAAACCTACTGGGGAAGGGAAGGCTCTCTAGGAAGGTTGTGCTGGTTTGAGGCTGATTGGGATATTTTAATGAGAAAAAATAGATTCTAGGCTGTGAAAAGGAAGCAATGGTGATGGCTGCGGCACTCCTAGGCCTGCTGAGATGGATCAGAACAAGAACACAAACATAGATAAGACAGTGTGAGAGTCTCTGTCTTTTCTTCCTGGGCTTTGGCTGTGTAACCCAACTAATTCTGCTTCTGGACCCCCTTGCTGATTCTCCAAACTCACCTTGCACGTAAGGTAAACTTTGGGATAAGGTAGAGGGGTGAAAAGAAGGTGGAAGGGTGGTTGGGAGCCCCTCCTGGGGACTCTGGTTTTTGGGTGGGCTGCTGTGTTTCTGTATTACCTTTAACTGGTCTATTGCTCTCTATAGCTATAAATATTGTAACCATCTGCTTGTATCTTGTGCTGAGCTGTAAATATAAAGCTTCAGTCCTTAACTTCCAGTTGGCTGAGTCTAGTCTGGGTGATTTCATAAGGGGGGGAGGGGGCAGGGAACTCCCAAATCATCACAAAGGTTGTAGATGTGAAAAACTGCACTTTAAGGGAAATAAAATGTAAGAAGCTTCATGTGGCTCTAGGCAGACTGTGCAAAGTCTCAGGGCTGGGGGCTCCAATGCTCTGCAGAAGGAGGATGGAAATACATGCATCACACACTGCTGAGGTGCTGGTCTGAATCAGAAATCATTCCCTCTACAAGTCCACTGTCTCTGTATTATTTTTTGACTCTCTGGAAGCTATTTCCACCATCTGGAATTTTATCACTGCAGATCTCCTCCTCAGCATCTTTTCTGTAGGCAGAATCATGAGGTGTTTCACAGCAATTAAGAAATTACCATCTTAGAGTCTCTCAGATTGTTTGGCCAATCAGCCTGTAAACTATCCTAATATTTGGGGTGCTAAGTGGGAAAAAGGAAAGCAAGCAAGCAGAGGCTTTTCAGTAATGCCAGGACTAATTGCTCAGCTGTCTAGCATTCAGTTTAAGAAGCAGTCTGAAAAAATGCAGGTGGAAGTCTTCAAGCTTCAGGCATTTAGAGTGGGTGGCCAAAGCTCAGGGTAGGGTAGCAGAGAGCTGAGAACGTGGCACAGCAGAGGATTTCATGTCTTGTATATGTCATTCCCTTGGGCCTATGGCACCCTCACCACAAGTGCACAGGCACAGTTCTGCAGGGCACACAGCCTCAGCTACTCCTCTGGCTGCTCAGAACAACCCAGTTAAGAGTAAATCTTCCCTCTCCTGAGATTTCAATGCAGAGAACAAAAAACCTGTTTGGTACCATCAGCAAAACGTTGCAGGTTTGAGCTGTCCACTTTAAAAGGAGATGCTCAGTTGTCATAACAGCTTTACCTATGTTTCTTTAACATGAAATGATGGCAATTTCAGGGGATTTCACACAATATGCAACTGCAGGTCTCAAGCAGGTATGGCTTCTTACAGTCTCTGCAATTGAATTTACTTCAGAATGAATGGTTAGAATGAATCATAAAATGCTCTAAGTTGGAAAGGGCTTTCAAAGGTCACACAATCCAACCCAAACCTGCAGTGAATGGAAACATTCTAAGCCAAATCAGGTTGCTCAGAACCTCATCCAAGCAGACATGGAATGGTTGCAGGGATGGAGTACCTGTCACCACCTCTCTGGGCAACCTGGGCCACTGTTTCACCACTCCCAGTGTAAAAAAAATTCCTCTTGTGTCCAGTCTAAATCTCTCTTTTAGTTCAAATCATCACCCCCTTTTAGTTCACATCATCACCCCTTGCCTTATCACAATAGGCCCTGCTAAAAAAGTCTGTCCCCATCTTTTTGAGCTATCCCCTTAAGTACTAAAGACTACAGTAAGTTCTCCCTGGAGCCTTCTGTTCTCCAGGCTGACCAATCTCAACTCTCTCAGCCTGTCCTCACAGCAGAGGGGTTACAACCCTTGCACCACTTCATGGCCTCCTCTGGACCCACTCCCACAGGTCCATGTGCTTTTTGGGCTGAGTTAATATGCCCTACAAGGTTTGGGTTCATGCACCTAGGTTTGCCAGTTCCAAAGCCTGAACTCCCCCTGAACACCCACCACAGCCTCAGAAAAGGGAGACTTTTCCTCCTCCCCCAATGCTGTTTTGTTTCCCAGCTCATTATTTCTGCAGTCTGCTGTGTATTTTTGGCTCATGTGCCTGCTAAGGTAAGCAAACACAACTTGAAAGGCCTATTTCTGCTAAATCAAACTTCTGCCATGCATTCTTTTCATCTTTGCTTTTTTTTCCCCCGCTCTTTTAAGGCTCAGCTACTTACTACGTTGGATTTCATGGCCTTGAAAGCTGCTTCAGAAAGAGATGCAACATGGCCCCCTGTTGAGAATTAGCCTCGAGTTTGAAAGGGAGGTGAAGGCTGCCTCGCTCCCCTCTGAGGGCAGAAAACCTTCAGCTCTGGCATGCAAACCCCTTCATTAGAAACTGGCTCCTGCATTTTCTAAACGGAGCAAGAGTGCCAAAGCAACCTCAATGGGACTCACATTTTTGGATGTGCATTTTTTGCAGGTACAAGCTGGAATGCAGGAGGTTGCACCTCAACATGAGGAGAAACTTCTTCACTGCGAGGCTGCTCACTGTGAGGCTGCTCACTGGAGCAGGCTGCTCAGTCAGGCTGGGGAGCCTCTTTATGAAGCCTTTCAAAACCCACATGAATGTGGTTCTGTGTGGCCTGCCTTAGGTCCACAGAATTCATAGAATGATTTAGGTTGGAAGGGACCTCAAAGATCATCAAGTTCCAACCCCCCTGCCATGGGCAAGCACACCTTCCACTAGACCAGGTCAGGAGAGGCTGAGGGAGCTGGGGTTGTTTGGCCTAGAGAGGAGGAGGCTCAGGGCAGAGCTCATTGCCATCTACAACTACCTGCAGGGAGGCTGTAGCCAGGTGGGGTTGGGCTCTGCTGCCAGGCACCCAGCAACAGAACAAGGGGACACAGCCTGGAGATGTGCCAGGGCAGGTCTAGGCTGGATGTTGTTAGGAAGTTGTTGTCAGAGAGAGTGATTGGCATTGGAATGGGCTGCCCAGGGAGGTGGTGGAATGGCCGTGCCTGGAGGTGTTGAAGCCAAGCCTGGCTGGGGCACTTAGTGCCATGGTCTGGTTGCTTGGCCAGGGCTGGGTGCTAGGTTGGGCTGGGTGATCTTAGAGGTCAATTCCATGATTCAAGACCTCATGGTTCCTACAACCTATCCAGTACTAAGGGTTACACTGTACACAGGACATTTCTTACCAAGCTTTTAAGTGACCTCTAAACTATGCAAGACCATTTTGCTATTTGCAATGCATTGTGTTTTAAACCAATACTGATGGCAGGCAATCCTGCTTTAGCAGGGGGGGTTGGAATAGACGATCCCCAGTGGCCCCTTCCAAACTCTACCATTATGTGATTCTATGATTAAAATCCCTTTGGCATTTCCCAGAGGAAATACCCTAGGCTGGGGCTGGCAGTGACCGATGGTGGATGTAGGTTTGTAGGCAAACGACTCCCACCCAAAGGTGGGAGCTACATCCATGACCTCCCTGATCCATAGTGAGGGGAAAACAGCAGGAGAGAAACATTTCTGGAAGGCCTAATCCATAGCTGTAATCCATAGGTAACACAATGGGAACAGAAGAGAGTAACTAATTACATTTGGAGAGTGTGTGCAGTGCACTTTATTGACTAGACCTCTTAAATTGGTGTTTATGTTATTGCAGTCTGGAAGCCTGAGGCTGCCTTTGAGTGATATTAGTAGATGAGATAAATAGAAATTATTTTACAGCTACTGATCTGGTTACTGACATATATGTTTCTTGTTTGTAAATGTCAATTTATTAGCATATGAAGGATAAGCTCCTGTAATTACTTAAATAACCACATTTTCTGACAAAATCATTACACACACACACATACACACACAAAAAGCCAACATAAGAAGATGTTTTCACAACCTCTTAATCTGTTGTGAGGCTGCTGTGGAAAAGCAGAGACCAAAGCTGATGCTGAACTTGATCTCAGCCAGAAAGCCTAACAGCAATATCATAACCCACAATGTTTTACATCTGACAGCATAAAGATCCTCTTTGTGCCTTAACCAATTGTTTACCACCTTAATAAAAATTACCTGCCTACACAACCACACCTCATGCTCCCTGCTCACTCTGTGGGAGGAAAACTGCCACTTGGAATGGCAAAACCAGCAACCACTCTGCCTAAGTCAGAAGAGGTTTTCTTTACCCAGACTGATTTGCAGCCAGGCTGCTCCACCAGACTTGGAGAAATCTTGAAAGCGAGCACAGCCCTAATAAGAGAGGGCTGGAGAGCCAAGCAAAGAAACCATCTATTGTCCCCTGTCTCCAGAGCTTTAGCACTGCTCAAGGTTACTCCATCTCCCCTCTACTCCACGTTTTATAAACTGCATTTCCATCTGAGAGGGTAGATAATCCCTGTGCATTGCAGCTATTGGCAAGTGTAAGTGTTATTCAGATCTCTAAATCACAGACATCTGCTGCAGCTCTGCATACTTTAGCATTCATAGGTGGCTTTTTCCTTGCAGGATGGAGAGCCCAGTCTCGTCCCCTGCAGTGAAGAGGGTTTTTTATGGTATAGAACACTCTTAATCATTTCAGCCTCTGCTGAGCTACCTGAAAGCTGCTGCTTTCTGTACCAGTTTCTGTGTCCTGACCTAGCAAGTAGACCATATGGTGTAATCTGGGAACATGAAAGGTGGACAAAACAAAGTTCTATGTGAGATTTCACCTCCAAGTGTGCAGGAAGTGTCTTGAGCCCCCTGAAATGCTCTGAAATGGGCATGCAACCAACTCTGCATGTCAGGAAAATGGGAAGAGTGTCACAGTGCTCCCTTGGCTGATGACGATGCAAAAGGTAGAAGACAGCAACAGAGGATCACTTCACAGCAGCATCAGGAAAACTGTGTAAACAAGTGACATCAGAGCTCCAAAGAGCAAGAGCAATGACAAACCACACCTGCTCGCCCCCAAAAGTTACACAAATGATAAGTAAGAATCAGAAAAGGTTCCCCTGCTCTTGCAGATGCTTCCTCACAATCTCTGGGTGCTGCCAGCAGAGGAGAGGGGCAGAGGAAGGTCATCTGCATCTCAGATCCTTTTCTCTCCATGTTGCCTTGTCTCCATAAGTAAAAAACCACCCGAACCAGCATCTGTGGAGCGAAGCTGTGACTCACTCAGAAAGACATTGTAATATAAATATCTGGTGTCTCTTTTTTAACCAGAATAGACCTGAAAACATTTTCTGAAGGTAGAAGAATAATGAATTATCAATAGGCAGCAAGGGTGGACTCGCTTGCATTCCACCTGCCTTCTAGCTGCCTAAGCCAGCAGCTACCACAGTCCCATAAACGCTCTGCAGCTAAAGGATGTGACCGGAGAGACCCCATACATCTCCTACTGATTTATAGATTAAAACCCTGCTTGGAAGGAGCTACCTACCAAGAGGTGTTCAAGTTTTTACAGCCCTGATTCAACTGCTGCTGAAATCAGAGGGAGGCCAGCCACTGATCCTAACAGCACTCTGATCACATTTCCCACAGAGACTTATGCAGGAATTTCAACGCAGACATTTTTGTCAGGGAAAAAGAACACAACGGTAGAATGTCTACTGAAAAAAGGAATTTTATATTGGCAGGAAGACAGATAAAATACCCCCAATAGGGGTTCCTTTTCCTACTCTCATTTCTATTATTCATGGAAATCTAATGCTCCCTCTCTGCATCCAAGACAAAAGTAAACCGCAGCCTCCCGATAGCAAGCGTGGTGCTCGCTCATTAGTCTAACGTGGATATGTTAATGCAGTTGGTAATTGCCTACCCTGCTGCAGTCAAATCACCTGGCACTGCAAGGGTATCACTGCTACAGTTTCCTTTTCATTAAGATGACAAAAAGGACCCCAAGATGATTGTCTGGGTTTGTATCATGTTGAATATGAACAGGATTGGGGGGAAAGTAGGGAGCGAGCCCAGAAAGTAGCTAAGATAGTGCTCGACTAGAAACTCTTTGCAGTGAGGGTGGTGAGACACTGGCACAGGTTGAGGGTGGTGAGACACTGGCACAGGTTGCTCAGGGAGGTTGTAGAGCACAGAAGCACCCAACGTGATCAAAGATCACGTTGGGTGCTTCTGTGCTCTACAACCTCCCTGGAGGTGTTCAAGGCCAGGCTGGATGAGGCCTTGAGCAAACTGGACTAGGTGTCCCTTGGAATCAGATGACTTCTAAGGCCCCTTCCAAGCCAAACTGCTCTACAGCTCCATGATGACTTACTGCCTCTTTCTCAGGACCAGCCAGAAGGAGGATGAAGGCAGGTAACTCAACAGGCAGCCTGCACACCCAGGCAGTGCTAGCTCATCCTAAAACTTCCCGAACAGGCAAGCTGCTGTCAAATCAAGCAAACTCCACATCAACTGCAGCCCCTAAAAACAACTAAAAACTGAGGCAGAAGCACAACTTGAAAGCAATGTCGACAGCCAAGGAGAGCAGAATCCCTATTTGCATTAGGGCCGCATGCATCTTGTCACGTATCTGCACTGCAATCTTCTCCCCATTTGGCACAAAACTTTCTTACTTTTCAAACAGCTACTGAACAGAGTCCCTAACTAATTTATCAAACCAGCTCTCAGCCAAAAGGCTGAACTCTGTGGGCCATGGTAACAAATTCCTGACTTTGGAAAGAAAAGTTGGAGACAGATAGGATTAACTTTCCAAGCTGGAAGTGTGGCTGCCCCAAAAGGGCAAGGAGTGTTTAGAACTGCAGATGGTATCCCAGAGCTCAGTGATGAATCAGGAGCATCTTATGTTCCCTGGGGGGATGTTAGCACTGTGTCTGCATCTAGACCTGGAAGACGCCGTTGGAATGGCAGGACCCATCATCTGCTTGCAGTTCGTACGTGCTGTAACTCAGTAACTGGATGGGCTGCAAGAAGGGGATGCAGCAACACGAAATCCCACGTGAAAAGCAGCAATTAAAGAGGCACTGTGAAGGGTTTCTATCTCCAAAGAACCTGCTCGGTTTTGCAGAGGTTATCTGAAAGGCTACTCCTTGCCAGCAAGGAGCCAGCCAGCCAGGGCTGAAAGGCTGCTTTTTGAAACTTCCAGGTTACCAGGGAATAGTGCAGGCGAGGAGGGATGTAGCTGAAATCCAGCTCCGTAATGGAAACCTGGATGAAACAGCTGCTGCAGCCTTATCACCTCCCTGCCATTCAGCACAGGCGCTACCAGACTCACCGCCCGCATAAGACACTTGAAGGAGTTTACGTTAGTTTAGCCATGTGCTGCTGCTCTGATAAAGGACAAACTGAGTCGCCATTAGAAGCCAACAACAGCCTGAGAAAATGGACTGTTAAGCATGTTTCACGGCTTAGGGGGGGGAAAATACAGCTGATGCATTTTGAAATGATGAATAAAATAAGGCAAAGAAAAAAGGAGGCCTGAATATTCAGCTGTGTTTTGAATTGCAGAGTGCACACTCAACCTGAAAAGGAATCCATGCACTGCTGAAGTCATTCATGTCCAGACTTAAATTTTCCCTTCTTTAGTCAGTGGTAAAATGATGCTTAATATTTTGTCTCTTTTGTTCACAGTGAGGATTTTTTTTTCTTGTTTAGGAGAGCAAACATCTTTCCCCAGGGAGCAGTGCATCAAACAGTTCCTGAAGCAAAGAGTATTTTTTGCAGCTGTTTTGAAGAGGGTTCATCTGTTGTTTGGCTCAGAAGCGACTCATGCATCACTAGGGTCAGAGATCATACAAACGGAGAGAATGGCACACAAGAAAGTACAATGAGGGCAAAATAAGAACAGTTCCCCACATGCCAAGAATGAACTAATGCTAAAGAAAGGCTAATTGCACTCCTGAAATAAAGAATCTTCAAAATCAAAGTGGCATACTACAGCACATTGTTACCAGACTCCAAGAACAGGCACAAAGAGCAACACCTAAGTAAAACCAACATTCCATATCCTGCCTGCTCTGCTCTCCAAACTGAAGCATCTCCAGTACTACAGCAGCACTTTTGCATTTCACAGACTCACAGAATGTCAGGGGCTGGAAGGGACCTCGAGAGCTCATCCAGTCCAATAACCCTGCAGAGTAGGATCACCTGGACCAGATCACACAGAAACACATCCAGAAAGGTTTTGAATGTCTCCAGAGAGGGAGACTCCACAACCCCCCTAGGCAGCCTGTGCCAGTGCTCTGTCACCCTCACAGGGAAAAAAATCCTTCTCATGTTTACATGGAACCTCCTACACCTCAGCTTCCACCCATTGCCCCTTGTCCTACCATCAGGCATCAGCCAGCAGAGCCTGGCTCCAGCCTCCTGGCACTCAGCCTTTACGTATTTATAAATTCATGAGGTCACCTCTCAGGCTCCTCTTCTCCAAGCTAAAGAGCCTCAGCTCCCTCAGCCTCTTCTCATAAGAGAGCTGTTCCCTTCTCTTGATCATCTTTGTGGCTCTGTGCTGGACTCTTTCCAGCAGTCCCTCTTGAACTGGGGGGCCCAGAACTGGACACCGTACTCCAGATGCAGCCTCTCCAGGGCAGAGTAGAGATGCTACTCACCACAACCCTTCTAATCCACCCCAGAAGGGCATTGGCCCTCCTGGCCACCAGAGCACACTGCTGGCTCATGGTCACCCTCCCATCCACTAGGACCCCCAGATCCTTTTCCCCTTCACTGCCCTCCTACAGCTCACTTCCCTGCTTATACTGCTCCCTTGCAACTTTCCCAGAGGCAGGACTCTACACTTGCCCTTGCTGAATTTTATTCACTGTTTCATTATAGAGCCCACATTTGCCACCTTTCAGTGTGGAGAAGCCCAGGGACTGCAGTAAGTCAGTATAAGAGAACACAGTCCTGTAACAGGGTGCACCCAAAACCTCAACACAGATCTATCAAAGCACTGCAAACCAAAAGACAAAGAAAGCTCCAACAAAACACTGAAAGAGAAACCTGAACCTAACAAAATCTGATGGTTCTCACACATTTCTATCACTTGTGAAAGTGGGATGGTGAGGGAAATAAACAGTACTGAAATATTATCACCTTTTAGAGCTTCTTAAGGAAGCACACAGCTAGATCAAAGCACAGCTGATTTATGAGCAAATCCCACCTATTCTGTTAAGAGCTTTCCAAAATTACCTGTGTATATTGAGGCTTTAAAAACAATGGATGGAAAAGCAGAGGTGCAAGGGATTTCACTCTGCACACAAACCAATTCTCTGTGTGGAGCATATTAACGTTCCTTTGAGGGGCTCTATAAAAGCCTCTACATTAGAGAGATAAGGAAAACATATTGAAATTGGCCAAACTAATCCAGGGAGCTAAAAGAGGCCACAAAACATTCAATTTCTTGCTCTGCAAGTAGTTCTTTGGGGCTCCCCCATAAAACCTGGCTTATTTATAATCACACATAAAGAATAACGAGGCAAGGGCACATTGGTCCTTCTCCAGTGTCCCTTCATGCCCCTGTTTAATGTGGTGGTTTGTACCCAGCAGGTCCTGCTTCACTCAGACAAACAAGATGCAACAATATCATATGGCTCAAGAGATGGAAGAAGGAGAAAACCCACAGAAACAAATGTCCAGAGCTGTCATAATTAATGACAGCAAAAAATCTGAAGAGATATTAAACCCTGTGCCTTAAGGGTGAGGTCAGAGACTAAGTACTATAGATCCACTAGAGCCCATGCAGGGAATCACATTATCCCATACCTCCCTCCTGCAAGGCCCTTACATGCTTCCTACAAAAGAGTCTAATGAATATTGTCAGGAAGCAGATGCTGGAATAGATGGACCTCAGGTCTCCCTCAATTCCTGTGCCTACATTATTATTAGAAGAGAAGCTATCATGGCTATCTCAGTCATGGTGGAGCCCCTAAAAATAAAAGGGCATTTAAAGAAGGGATGATGCAGCAGCCAGTTCAGCCAGCAGCCAGTTCAGCCAGCAGCTGCTCCTCTTCCTCTTTTTCTCCAGCACAGCTGTAATACCTTACACAGTTTCACAGTTCTTAAGGCTAGGACTCCTGCCCCATTCCCAGGGAAAGAGACAGGTTTCTGTACATCATATTTCACTTCTGATAACTTCAACAGCAAGCTCTGAAAATGTAACTAATGCTGCTCCTCAAATATTTTGCTTATCTTAAACACCTTCCAGGAGAAGGCCACCTGGCCCACCATGTGGAAACAAGACAAGAAGCTGCAGAGTAAACCCCCCTGGCTGGCAGCAGAAGACATTTATTCCACGTGCCCACTGTCTTCAAGGAACTGGCGTTTGTGCATCATTTAGCAGGCAGTCACAGGATTTTAGTGTTCCAGGCTGAATGTCTGCTTTAATGGTTATGGATTCAGTCTAAGTTTTCAATCTGCTTCTCTGTTTCCGAAGGGGAAAACAATGTAAATAGCTACAGGAAAACCAGGACATAAATAATGAGGGAATGAGTGAGATTGGACTTTGTTCACACCAGAAGCTCAGCAGGCTTCTTGATAGGGAGTCCTTCTACTCCTGGCCACTGTGCTGTGTCCTGCCTCAAGCAGATGAATCAAAGAATGGCCTGTGTTGGAAGGGATCTTAAAGATCAGGTAGTTCCAACCTCACTGCCACAGGCAGAGACACCTTCCACTAAACCAACTTGTTCAGAGCTCCATCCAACCTGGCCTTAAGCACTTCCAGAAGGAGATATCCACAACGTCTTGCAGCAGTCTACACCAGTGCAGCTGTGCTGCCTGTGATGACCACTGCTGTGGCTCCAGCTGCATCCCAAAGCACAACTCACCACACAACAGTGGCTTCTCTGCAGACATCCAAAACCCATCTGGATGCGTTCCTGTGTGGCCTGCCCGGGGTTATGCTGCTCTGGCAGGGGTTGGACTCAAGGATCTTTGGAGGTCCCTTCCAACCCCTAATGTTCTGTGATTCTGTATGGCCTTCTCCAGCAGGAGCAGGGAGGTGGTTGTTCCCTTGTACTCAGCTCTGGTGAGGCCACAGCTCCAGTGTTGTGTTCAGTTTTGGGCACCTCATGACAAGAGGGATGTGGAGGTGCTGGAGTAGGTCCAGGGAAGGACAACAAAGACGGAGGAGGACCTGGAGAACAAATCTTACGAAGAGTGACCAAAGGAGCTGGGGAGAGTTAGTTTGAAAAAGAGAAGGCTGTCTGCAGCTACTTGAAAGGACATTGTGGAGAGGCTGCTGCTGGGCTCTTCTCACAGGTCATCAGTGATAGAACAACAGAGAATGGCCTCAAGCTGCAACTGGGTTGGGCATTAGGAAATTGTTTTTCACAGAAAGAGTGGTCAAGCATTGGAATGAGCTGCCCAGGGAGGTGGTGGAGTCACCAACCCTGGATGTGTTTGAAGGTCACTTAGATATGGTGCTGGGGGAGACGGTTTAGAGTGAACCTTGTAGAGACAGCAGTTGGACTTAAGTGATCCCAAGAGACTTCTCCACGCTGAACATTTCTGTGATTCCCTCCTCCCATCTCACCTGCATCATCCCTCCCAAAAGCAAATCCCAAGCCAGAAAAGGCATCTCTTGATCTTATGAAGGGTAAAGACAGAGCTGGAAAGTGCCAGAAGTTGAAGGACAGGAGCAAGTGGAATTAAAGAAGTGAGGGATGCTGAAGTGAAGCAAATGCCGCCAGCAGTTCTGTTAATCTGTGCCATGTTTCTAGTAACAGTTTCATAAAAGTGGAAGCTTAATAACACTGAACCTCCTCTAGAAAGTGCTCATTAAGTCACTGTTGCTGTTTGGTATCTCCTCAGATTGCTACCTTTAAAAACCTGAAGAAAACTTCAAAGGCTGTGTAAGGCTGAAGAGCAAATATTCGCTGGTGTCTTAAAATGAAATCCAAGGTAGGGCAACGAGCGGAGGAACAGTTGGTGAACAGTTGGTGAATGGATATTTTTATGCATGGAATGCCTGAAGGAAAGAGAAGGGGGGGGAAAAAAAACAGTGTAGGAAGAAGGAGCAATTAATATGCTCCTTTCCCCCCCCTGAAGCTTATTTTGATTTAAGAGTCTATTCTTTCACTATCGCAGATTAAGGTCGCTGTATGATTCACCATGGGGGGAAAAAAAAACCTGGTCACAATGGCTGATTCAAGGAATGAAAAGAGCCTAGGACAGAGTTTTTAATTATTCAGAAATGATCACAAAGATATTCTGCATTCATTTGCACTTCTCTTTTTTTTTTTTGGCATTCCTACATCTCAGATGACTGAGTATGGGGATCATTCAGTTCGCTGGGAAGCAGCGCTTGTCCTTAGCTCCCTCTTAAATGTCACCCTTAGAATCATAGAATCAACCAAGTTGGATGAGACCTCCAAGATCATCCAGTCCAACTTCTCATCATCCAGTCCAACCTATCTTGACCAGGAAGGCCACCAACTCTAACACCACCTTGCTTAAAACACTGAATGCTTCAGCGTGGGAGCTACTCGTACCAAAAAGCCCTGACTTCCCCAAAAAAACATATGCAGTGGCAAACCTTAGCTGGCAAAAAGCTACTTAAATAAATAGAAGTTTACAAATCACTTCAAAAAGTCCTCTAGATCTAAACTCCCTCTTGCATCCCCCTGATTACAGGGCATGGGCCGTTAGGTGTGCATCTCTCGTTAACTTAATGCGAGCTGTGAGGCCAATGCTTGCCACAGCACAGCTGAAACTGCACTCCAGTTGTTTCCCCTTCATTGCTGTTTTACAGCTGCAAAATAATATTAACTACAATTACACAATTGTTCATTTCCTGCTTTTTGCCCCCCCACATAACACTGCACGTAGCACCTCAGCAGAGGTAACTAAGCAAAACATCAGGGCAGGGAAGCTGAAGCAAGGCTGCTCCTCGCTGATGGTGGCCTCCTTTTGTGCTCTTTTACTCAGCACTGCATGTTTGATGGGGTTTATCCTAGCAGCAAAGTGCAGCCAAGCATCCTCCCCATGCCCACAGCTTCCAGGCAGTCTGGTGCACACCATGAGTGTGTAAGCGAAGCTGTTGCTGAAGTGAATGGGTTACAAGAGTGTAAATCAGCAGCAACAGCAGCCAGGCTCTGTGGCTCTCCTAGGCTGAATGTTCTGCCTGAAAATTAGACTGATAACAATCATTTCCCAATAAAGGCTGTGGCAGTCTTTCATTGCTTGCTACAGATATCGCTGTTGTACCACTTTGGGAGATTTCACACCCCTGCTCAAAGTGCCCAGGGAAGCCTTTAAGGGCTGCAGGGCCCTCTTAGGGCTTTACCTAAGCATGATCAGAAACAGAGGTTACAAACAAAGCCTCCAAAAGCAGCAGGTATCAAGTGAATGAGCTGGACAGGCCTCTCCCAGCTGAATGCATCATGGAGGTGATTTCTCAGCTTTCAGCAGTGATGAGGAGAAAAATCTTCATACCCTCCAAGTTTCTGTAAACCAGAAACCAAACAGAACTCCAAGGAACCTGTAGATGTGTGTGAAACATGGATAGACTGGGGGGCAATTGTCTGAAACTTGGCTATAATAAGAATTATTAGTACCATGTGCATAAGGTTGTGGAGGGTAGATGCAGAGAGTTTAATGGCTTATTGAAATCATGCTCCTACAAACAGCCTAGAAATATCAGCATTTTTAGAGGAGGTTTCACTTCTGAGAGGTACAAGATCACAACTGGAACAGAAATCAGGCATCCAATAGATGGGGAGAAGGAAGGAGAGAAGAACAGTTAAATAAAGATCACAGCATAAGAGATGCTTAAGAGTCTCTGCAAGAGCAGGACAAATATTGGCAGCAAATATTTATAGACAGTCATTCACAGAACCATAGAATCAGCCAGGTTGGAAGAGAGCTCCAAGCTCACCCAGCCCAACCTAGCACCCAGCCCTGGCCAAGCAACCAGACCATGGCACTAAGTGCCCCAGCCAGGCTTGGCTTCAACACCTCCAGCCACAGAGACTCCACCACCTCCCTGGGCAGCCCATTCCAGTGCCAATCACTCTCTCTGACAACAACTTCCTCCTAACATCCACCCTAGACCTGCCCCTGCCCTGAAACAACTCCAGACTGTGTCCCCTTGTTCTGTTGCTGGGTTCCTGGCAGCAGAGCCCAACCCCACCTGGCTACAGCCTCCCTGCAGGCAGCTGCAGGCAGCAATGAGCTCTGCCCTGAGCCTCCTCTGCTGCAGGCTGCACACCCCCAGCTCCCTCAGCCTCTCCTCACAGGGCTGTGCTCCAGGCCCCTCCCCAGGTTTGTCGCCCTCTGCTGGACACCTTCCAGCACCTCAACATCTCTCTTCAATCAAGGCCAAGGAGCTTCCTTCCAAGCATTCATCCTCTCTTTTATTCACTCACCAGAAATTCACTGCACGAGCGAGGCTGAGCAGGAGCAGAGCTTCATGCCAAATGAGCAAAGTTCAGCATGGCTGGAGCTCTGTGTGAAAGCTGCAGGCTTCCACACCCGAGGAGGATCTGCCATTTGTGAAGGCAGTGAGCATTCTGCTGTGTGTTTTACATACACTGCGACTTTACCCCAGCAGCCTTCTCGCCGATTGCAAAGCAAGAACAATCAGTTCCGCTGGCAGCAGCAAGAGCAAATCCTTCCTAAGCTTTCTTAAAATGAGATGGTTTGGGAAAACAAACAAGCAAAGCAGTTTCCCAAGTTACACTGAACAACACAGGCACTTCGAAGCAACTCCACTTTGAGGATAAATGCTCTATGGTGGCTACTTGCTTGGGCAAAGTTAATGAGGCCTTGAGCAACCTGTTCTAATGGAGGTGTCCCTGCCTATGGCAGGGGGTTGGAACTGGATCAGCTTTGAGCTCCCTTCCAATCTAAACCATTCCATAATTCTATGATTCCCATAACTATTTTACACCCTCACGTGTATGTGTGGACAAATGCACACACACAAATACAGTCTTCTATTTGTTTGATTAGCTGTTTGCTTGCTCAGACTTGTCATGTAGGACATTCCTCTCCCTGTGTGCACTCAAAACAACAGTGGGTTGCAGAGCAGTAATTTCAGGGAGTGTCTATGTGCTCCTCTGAAGAGAACAGCAAGGGATTTTCAAGGCACTCATCTCCCACAGCACCTAGTTCTTACCCACAGAGCCCATGGACACTCCCAGCATGGCTGCTGACAATGTGTACCCACTATTTGCAACTTAACTTCTCATGGTGTGGTTTTAAATACCTTGAATACTGCCTCCAGTTCTGCTGTCTCCAGCATAAGGACACAGAGCTGTTGGAGTGAGTCCAGAAGAGGGCCACGAAGATGAGCCAAGGGCTGGAGCACTTTTGCTGTGAGAACAGGCTTGAGGGAGCTGGGGTTGTTCAGTCTGGAGAAGAGAAGACTCTGGAAGGACCTTAGAGCTGCCTTCCAAGAGCTGAAGGGATCCTACAGGAGGGACTTTTCACCAGGGTGTTTAGAGACAGGACGAGGAGGGAACAGTCTGAAGCTGAAGGAGAGCAAGGTTAGACTGGAGCTTAGGAAAACATTCTTCAGTACAAGGGAGGTAGAACTCTGAAACAAGCTGCCCAGGGAAATTGTGGATGCCTCCTTTCTGAGGGTGTTCAAAGCCTTGAGCAGCTGAGTCTAGTTGAGAGGTGTCCCTGTCCATGGCAGGGAGATGGAAGGAGATGATTTCTGAGGTCCCTTCCAACCTAAGGCATTCTGTGATTGTATGATTCTGCAATAACTCAGACCCACAGGTATCACTGCACACATGCAGTGAACACTGAGTACCTTCTCCTTGTACTCTGTCATTAGGAGCAGTATTGACAGCAAACAAGTTACCAATCTTTTCTTTCACAACATATAATTTTGCTGTTGTTTGCACATTTTCTCCAAGACATATTTGATACCATTTGCTTTTCATTACAAAAACTGTGCTGACAACAAAATCACATGTTCCTGACACACAAAAGAAAGAAGAAACAGCTACCAAATATTTTTGGGGCAGGGGAGTTGTTAGATGGGGAACTTGATAGCTCATTCCCTGGAGATGCAGAGCCTGCCTGGTACACACACAAAAACACCTGTCAAGACACAGCGGAGGTGGTTGAGGCTTCTCAAACCTCTGTCCTGTCCACTCATATTGCAGTGTGCTTTTATTTTCAATGACCTGAAGCTAATGAAATCTGGATATCCAAGGGCAGCCAGGTGCAAACATGTCTGAAGACTGATGCAGTTAGGTTGCTACATTTGTAAGAGTGTTTATACTCATAAACCTACAGCAGAGGGGCCTGCATCTGATGCTATGTCAGGCAGGTTAATTCATCACACAAATGCCCAGTAGCAGAGGCAACATAACACCAACTAAAGACAGAGCTAATCTCCAATTCTTCATGTTCAAGACACATCTAAATCAAAGATGTGCAGACAGATCTAAATCCAAGATGTGTATAAGAGCCTTTGGAGAATCCAGAGCCACTATACAATGGTCTAGATCCTCAAGACACACCTAAGCCAATGATGTGCAGACAGATCTAAATCCAAGGTGTGTATAAGAGCCTTTGGAGAATCCAGAGCCACTCTACAATGGTCTAGATCCTCAAGACACACCTAAGCCAATGATGTGCAGACAGGCCTAAATCCAAGGTGTGTATAAGAGCCCTTGGAGAATCCAGAGCCACTCTACAATGGTCTAGATCTTCAGCTGAAGTGAGACATACTTCTCCCAGGGAGTCAAGGGGTAATTCTCCACCAGCTGGTCGTTCCCTCTCACTTGAACTCAGAGAATGCACATGTAGTCAATGCCCACGTGCTGCTCTGCTAGAGCACATTGGTGCCCCCCCCCAGCTGGTCTGGGACCAGGTAGTGGCTGCCTCTGACCAAAGCCAAGAAAAGGTCATGTCTGTGTATTCAGAAAACAGTACCTGAGAGGCACAGCAATACCCCCAGTATATCCTTGTGAACTTGCCAGCACATAGCAGAAGGCAGATCCAAAACACCAGCTCCAGGAGTCTGCAATTCTTTACACATTGCTGTTTGGTTTTTTTTCCTGGTAAATTTTACCTCTCTCCATGCATGCTTCACACACTGGCTTTATGCTCACAAGCTGAGCAGAGCAAATCCAAAGAGCTTCGGATGTGCCACTCAGTCCAAACCCTTATCTGGGTGCCCTGCACTGGAAATACCAGCACTATTTTGTCCAGCCTCTTTCCTCTAGAGCTTTCCAGACATGAAGATTTGTAACAGTTATCTGGGACTACAGAAAGAAAATATGTTGCCATTGGTTAAAAAGCTGGAGTGGCAGAAAAGATTCCCAAAAGAGAAGCAGGGGCCGTGGTGTTCCCAGTTCCCAGCACTTGGCTACCCCAGAGCTGCAGAAGGCACGTTACACTCACCAGCACACTGCAGCTCTTCCAGCTTGTGCAAGGAGGATGGAGACAGAGGAAGGCAGAAGCAAAGCAGCAAGAGAATTTTCCTGCTCTGACATTTTCAACTGTCATCCCTCCAGAAACCCCTCCAAAAGAGTAAGGCTGCTAAAGGCGAATGCAGCCACTGCAAATCTATTTATGAAGAAAGAGTCAAGCCCAGTTTCTGCTTTCTCCATGAGCTATATCTATTTGTTAGTACAAAAAAAAGAGCCAGGCTCATCTCTCTGGAGCTGTACTGTCAAAAAGAATGTACTTGGGTCTCAAATATCATTCCCATCTAGTGTGGTCTCTCTCCCTTGCCAGCTGGTTGGTAGCTAGTGCAGCTGGCAGTGGCACCAAGTGCTTCACTACAGAGGAGCCCTGGGCATTAGCCTGGATAACAACCAGTGGTCAGGGAAGCATGCAGTGAAGATGGCAGTGACACTGAGCAAAGGTCCACTGCTCTTTGTATCTTGTTCTCTGACCTGCAGAGTGCAGAAGAAACTGAACATCAGCAAGACTGAGAGGTCAAGCACCAGAAACATGTTAGCAGCAGCAGTGCCCCATCACCTGTCTCAAGCCTTTCAGCACAGATCAGCCTGACACCAGAGACGGCACTGAAGGCGGCAGCCGTGTGTGACTGCCGGGAATCGCTTGCGGTGCGCGGCCGCGGAGGTCACCGGTGTGCTCCTCCTCCCTGCGACCAGCACCGTGCAGGCAGCGTGGCCCACGCAGCCCATCGAGTCCGCCGGGATGCACCCACCTAGCGGCACCAGCGCCAGGAGCAGGAGCTCAGCCCTCCTCTCCTCCACTCTGCAGCAGGGAACTACACGACTGCACAGAGCTGCAGGCTCCAGCCATGCAGGCCACGTCAGGAAAACCTGCTGCCATGCCCAGCGTGTTTGATACCCCAGAGGACCGCTTCTGTGGCAAGCCAGACGAAGCCTGTAACCCCCACAACGCCCTTTCTAAGTGCTGTGCCATAAATGAATGCAGTGGCTCAGTGCTGCTGGTCTGCACAGGCTCAAACTGCAGCTAAAACAATGCCACAGGTTCCCATAACCCATAAGCAAAGCAGCAGCTTGCCTGAGCTGGGTGCTGGATGGTGGAACCACTGCCCTTGCATCTCTCCACCTCACAGCCATGCTCTGGCCTGTCCCACAGAGTGTGGAGCAGTAGGTTTGAGCATTCTGTTTTTCTCCTCCATGCTTCTGTTCAGGAGAACTGCAGTAGCTATATCTGGCACCTCAATATAGCTCAGTTTGCTGCCTTTCTAGTGACTGCAACATCTCCCCTCCTAGATGAAGGTACACTTTATACTGACAGTGGATTCCAGGTGGGTGCTTACTGCAGCACAAACCACTCATCCTGACCAAATGGATGAGCAGCAGACCTGCAGACCTGAAGAAGGAGCAAGGAGCAGACTCATTCGTTTCTACAAAAGGCTGGCTGAGAATTCAGTCATCTTTAGAGGCTCCTGAGATTACTTTTGTCTTTCTGCAAAACTGGAAGTCATTAAACTGATTTGCTTTCAGTGTCTCTTGACTCTCGTGCCTTGCTAAAGTGACCATTTCCCTCCCTCGCGTTTGTCCTCTCAAAACCAGCTGCACATCCACCACCTGAGAGCAAGTTCAGAGGCTAGTACAGTCTTTGGGACTGTGATGTTTAGCACTGCTCATCAGGGTAGGAATCACACCAACTACCAGCAGCAGGTTGGTAGAGCTCAAGGCACTGGATGAGTACAGCTCCAGTTTGACAAGACGATTTCCAAAGCGGAGAGGCTGACAAACACAGCAGCAGAAATTAAGTAACTTATCAGCGGTGAGTTAATCTAACAGTTAGTGGCCAAGAAACACAAGCTCAAGACCTGCTCCAAAGATCCCTACACAAAGCTGGTGAACTACAAAGAAGGTACAACTATCAAAAAGCCAGGAGGCAGCAGCAGCAGGCTTATGATTCTGCAGACCACAGCAATCTCACTGGCCTGCAATAAAACACAGTTTTTATTCGGGTAAGGCTCTCATTAAAATGTGGGAGAGTAGAGAGTAAGTAAAAATAAGGACCTCAGGGTCCAGCCTATCCCTTCTCACTAATGAACTCTTAAATAGAGAGGACAACATTTTGTCCAGGGAGCAGCCTCCCAGCTTTACTGTGTGATCTTCTGTGAGCTTCCAAGAAAGCCAGGCGAGTTCAGGAGGTTTAGACTGAGGTGCAAGCGGATTTACTGTTGCAGAAGAACCCGGGGTGCGTGTCTGCTTCGGGGTCTTTTCCTTCTCCAATGGTGTCTTTAACGTCTCTTCAGAGCAGAGGAAACATATGACACAATCTGAATATTTATGGCACGCTGTGTGAAAGCAGAAGTCCCTCTTCTGTACCCATCTCATTACAGGAGTTTACACTTTTGGAAAGGCTTCCCGCTGGGGACCGACCTGAGTTCGGTGTTTCCGCTCCGCTGCTGGCCCAGACTAACTAACACAGTGGTGCAGACTGCAGAGAGGCTTCCCAATCTTCTAGCAGCCCTTGCAAAACCAGAGCCCACGGAAAGAGAGTTCAGCTAGCCACTCTCCTTCATCTGAGGGGAAAGCTTGCCTTAGGCACAAACAAAGCTTCAAATTGATTTAATTTACAATTTCAAACTTCTGTATGCTGCTCAGCTTCCGACTGCCATCTGCTTTTCCAGCATGCCGTGACAGAGAGCACATTTTTCATTGTGTTTGCTCAAGCAGGTCCATCAGGACAATACTAATTTCCAGAGTTTGGGAGTTCTGTATGCCTTGGAAAGCCACCACTTATAAATCTGATCAGAAATGATCGGGTTTTTTAATTGCATCTTCACAGCCCAAAGTTTCTGAGTTCTGTTATCTCCTCGAACTGTAACCCATATCTGTTTGTGCTGCACCTATCACAAAGGTCCCTCCTGATATTGAGACCTTTTATACCAGCCACAACAGCAGTAAACAAATGCATTCTGATCACACCAGATGAAGATGCCATGCCCAGAAATGTGACAGGGTAATGAAAGTCTTCAGAGCAGGAACCCAGTTTATCCCAAATCAGACCCTGGATCCTACCAGCTCTTAGAATCACAGAATCATAGAATCAAGCAGGTTGGAAGAGACCTCCAAGATCATCCAGTCCAACCTAGCACCCACCCAGCCCTATCCAGTCAACTAGATCATAGCATCAAGTGCTTCATCCAGTCTTTTCCTGAACACCTCCAGGGATGGTGACTCCACCACCTCCCTGGGCAGCCCATTCCAATGCCAATCACTCTCTCTGACAACAACTTCCTCCTAACATCCAGCCTATACCTCCCCCGGCACAACTTGAGACTGTGTCCCCTTGTTCTGTTGCTGCTTGCCTGAGAGAAGAGACCAACCCCACCCTCTTGTCTTGACAGCCCACTCCAGGCATTCCTCAGCCTTTATCAGCCTTCTATTTTCTTGTAAAGCTTCTTGTATAAAAACGATTTTCCACAGAAAAGGGAAAAAGTCTCACCTGGGGCCTCTGCACTAAGTTACTCTACTTTTGCCAAGTGCTTCACTCCTCTGCTGCATTGTGCCAAGGCAAGAACAAGCAGAGCTCTTCTGCCCTTTGTAAATGCACTAAAATTAAGTTCTTGCCTAGGCTTTAGGCTTAAAATATGGATCTTTTGCATCCTTCCAGAACACCCTCCTTCCAACAAACACATTCCCAGAGACAGGCATATGTTACAAACATCCCCATAGAATGAACTTTGGACGAAACTGCAGCTTGTGCCTGTCCCTGCTGAGACGCCAGAAACATGCCAAGTCCTGGCTAGAACTGGAGAACGACATTAATAGACGGGATGTGGAACAGCCAACGCGTGAGCAGCTACAATTAGCTTGCAAGTGGACCCTCAAACTCACCCCATGCCACTCCAAGCTTTCCTTTCTGTCCAAAGCAGATGACTGCTCAGCCCTGCCTTCTCAACTCAAGTCCCAGACTGCTTTATGAAAGGAACTATGCAGCCATTCCTAATTCTTCGAGATGAAAAGTACAACTGGGACTCTGCCTGCACTGGTCCAGCACTCCTTCTCCAGGCTGCTCACTTTACTTCAGTTCCCCATCCTGACAGTTGTATCTTCTTCCACCTAAACTCTCCTCACAACCTCTGGCAGCCAGCCACCCATGGGGTGTTTCCTGCCCCATCCTCCTCTAACTGATTTGATTTCTATTCAGCAGCAAACTAACAACCCTAGATTCGTATTGACACTTGACAGAGTGCTCCCAGGTCTCCCTGAGAGGCACTACACAAATGTAAATTCTATAATTATTTGAAAGCAGAGTCTCTTCCAGCCTGAGTGAGATCTGATAGCATCTCTGCCTTATAAATAATGTAATGTGCTGGCAGGGTCTGCTTCTCTCTACGAGGCACAGAAGGCCCAGCTGGAGCACAAACAAGAGTACAAGAAAAACACAGTTGACAGGAAATGGAGTAGGAGACCCAAAAAGATGCTGTGTGCAGATCACAGCATAGATGGACAAGGGCGTCTACTTCTGATTTAGGGCAACATCTGCAATTGGTGAGAGCTGTTGTCTGTTTGGGAATGGAGAAAGCAGAGCTGAGCCACGCTAGAGATGTGTGGCAGATACCCCAAATACTTCAGTCAAAGCTCTTTTGTAGTCCCACCTTCAAAGTCACAGATTGTAAAATAATAAAACCTTGTTGTCAAGATCCTCAAAACAAACAGTCAGGAGAAAAAAAAGAGAGAGAGAGTAGCATAAAACCTGAGAGGTGTCTTACCAACAGCCCCTCACCAGCAGCTTGGGGGGATGGGACACAGATGTTGCCAGCCACGTTGGAGGTTCACACTGCCTGCAGCAGCTGCATGGGCAAGAGCACAACATTCAGTGGATTTTCCTTTTGGTTTTCAGGCACCAGAATCAGGCAAGGTGGATTCTGTACTTGCTGGTTGGCAAAAGGACTGAGACAGCTCCAAGAGAGCCCCTTGCCTTTTGCTAAGCCACTGCATTTGCTGAGAGAAAAGGCTGAGGGAAAAGATGGAGTGAGACTGAACAAGGCTAAGTGCAGGGTTCTGCATTTTGCCCACAGCAAACCCAAGCAAAACTACAGGCTGGGGACAAAGTGGCTGGAGAGCAGCCAGGCTGAGAGGGGGCCAGGGGTGATGGTAGAGAGGAGCTGAACATGAGCCAGCAGTGTGCCCAGATGGGCAGGAGAGCCAATGGCAAACTGGCCTAAATCAGGAGCAGTGTGGCCAACAGGATAAGGGAGGTTATTCTGCCCCTGTGCTCAGAGCTGGGCAGGACACACCTCGAGTGCTGTGTCCAGTTGTGGGCTCCTCCATTGCAGAGAGATGTTGAGGTGCTGGAAGGTGTCCAGCAGAGGGCGACAAACCTGGGGAGGGGCCTGGAGCACAGCCCTGTGAGGAGAGGCTGAAGGAGCTGGGGGTGTGCAGCCTGCAGCAGAGGAGGCTCAGGGCAGAGCTCATTGTTGTCTACAAGTACCTGAAGAGAGGCTGTAGCCAGGTAGGGTTGGGCTCTGCTGCCAGGCAAGCAGCAACAGAACAAGGGGACACAGTCTGGAGTTGTGCCAGGGGAGGTCTAGGCTGGATGTTAGGAGGAAGTTCCTGCCAGAGAGAGTGATTGGCATTGGAATGGGCTGCCCAGGGAGGCGGTGGAGTCTCTGTGGCTGGAGGTGTTGAAGCCAAGCCTGGCTGGGGTACTTAGTGCCATGGTCTGGTTGCTTGGCCAGGGCTGGGTGCTAGGTTGGGCTGGCTGAGCTTGGAGGTCTCTTCCAAGCTGGTCAATTCTATGATTCCATGACTTGGTTTACTGTACATAACCAGCTTGCTACTGGACCATTTGCAGCTTCACTGCAATTCCTGCTTGCTCTGCAATTGGAAGGAGACTTGCTTCCCAATGATGACATTGGGGATTTAAACCATAATCTTTAAAACAGATATTTTAAAGGTATTAGCTAATTATTCAGGCTGTAACTACTGCAAAACCAGCAAATAAAACAGAGCTCTTTGAACTGCTGGGTTTGAAGTTAGCGAGCGTTTGAAGTGAGTAACAGGTAAGAGCACTTGATTGACTTCTGCAGAGACGGAGTGTAAATGAGGAGAGGAAAAGGTGCCTGGCCTTTGCACAGGGGGGAAAATCAATGGCGAGTCAGTCAAAGAGAGCTCACCCAGGAGGTGACAGCCCAGAGGCAGCCGCAGCGGCCGAATTTCCCCCAGCACAGCAGGAGGCACAGCACAGCTTATGAACTGCTTGCAACACATCTGAGCTCGTCCATGGGCTGTCTGTACCGCAGGCACTGCGACTCTCCACAGCCCTGATGTTTAACCAACACCTTACAAAAACGGTCACTTCCCTCTCGTTATCTGCACTGGAGCTGGCACTGATGCCTGCTAATGTTCATCTCATGAGCAGATCTGGGGTTTGCCCTGATACATGTTTCCCAAGCATCCATTTTAAGGACAATTTTGAAAAGAGGATCTAAAGCTGAGTACTATTAACCTGGGGGGACAGCAGCACGAGAGACCCAAATCAGTATAACATCAGTTATATCCAAGTGCATCCCTGAGCACACTCTCCTCAGCAGGGGCCCTGCATGAGGCATCACACGACAGTGGCCTTCCTCTGTTTCACCTCATTCCTGTAATTACAGTGGCTGACTCATTTTCTGAGTGTCCAGTACCCACATCTGAAACAGGCAGCCCTAGGCACGCCTATAAGGGTGATGCTTTCGTGAGCACTGTGTTCAGGACCCCCCAGATGAGGCAGAGAGAGAAATCTGCCTTCTAGAAGATGCTCAGATAGCGCACAGATTGACGGAGGACAAAAACCTGATAGGCACCTGCTTTATCCAGCACCCACATCTGAAACAGGCAGCCCTAGGCACGCCTGTAAGGGTGATGCTTTCGTGAGCACTGTGTTCAGGACCCCCCAGATGAGGCAGAGAGAGAAATCTGCCTTCTAGAAGATGCTCAGATAGCGCACAGATTGACGGAGGACAAAAACCTGATAGGCAGCCATTTGTTACTATTAATGTTTAATTAAGAGCAGACGTTATTAGCTCTGCTTCAGAAACCCAACAAGTCTTTTCTGCGTGGATGGAAATTCCGAGTCTGTTGATAAATAAACAATTCATAAGTGACTGCAGAGAGCTTCTAAAAGGGAAGGAATGCTGCCTGGGAATCTCGCTGATCCCAAGGCCTGAAGAAAACAACACGGGTCTGACCTCTCTTCATCTGCTAATGTTCGTGCTGGGACAGACAGAACAGCAGCTGGATCTGCTTTGGGGTTTTGCCAGGAATCTCTGAACTGATACAGCCCCACCTTTTGCTTCCAGAGAAAGCCACCAGACTTTGCAGGAGTGAGTCCAAATCCTCACTTCCCTTTTTTTATTATTCCCCCACCTTTTTTTTTCAGTAAGATAAACCTGCTCTTCCCAAGTCTTTATATTCAGTATTCCATTTATTTGGTCAAACACACACTCAGATGAACTCTGCACCTAACTCATGCACTTCAGAAAGAAGATATCATGCAGCCAGCAAACCCATCATGTGTCTATTGTATTTTGGAACAGGGTTAGAATTGGATAAAGCTCTTGTGAGATGGATGAAAATATTCCTGAATGCATATAAAGGACTTTCAAAAAGCCAATAAATACAGTAATATTGTGAACCCCTACAAGGAAATGACATGGCTGGAAAATGATCTCAAGAAACAATTTTCATGGCAGTGTAAGACTTATTAATGAAGAGGAGCACACCGTTAAAGAGAAGGCAGGGACGGGAATGCATTGGCATCACATTTCAGTAACCAGGGACCCACTGGAACTGCAACTTCAAAATAGGATTTCTTAAAAGCTTTTTCTCTCCTAAATTCCCTTTACAGAAGCCTGCTTATTCTTTCATAATCACTTCAAAGCAATCCCCAGCCTTGCAATAAAGTAAATTCAAAGCAATTAGAGAGTAGATCTACACAGCAAGACCAAACAGTGCTTATAGAGCTTTCCTGTAAAGTGGTTCTGCATACATTTTCCTTGGAATGACATTATTTATATCAAGAAGCAGAGGTATATTTTGTGAAGGAGAGAAAACACAAAGTAAATTTATGATAGCAAACAGAAACACTGCATCTCTGGAGCGTGATATTCTATTGCTGTTTGCAAGCACAACCAATCTAGCGTCGCCCTGCTACGTTCAGGCGCTTTAGCGAACAATAACGGAGGGGTGGGGGGAAAGACAAGAATGGAGCCTCCCGCAGCACGCTGCCATAAAAGCCAACACGCAGCACAATAACAAGCTACATATGTTCAGGAATAAACAGGCCAGCTTTGCATTCTCCTGCCCCATCTCCCCAGCGGCCTTGCTTTCTGCTAGGCTGCCAAGTGAGGTTTGCAGGGAGGCAAGGCTGTGAAATGCAAAAGCGCTGCTTCCCTCTCGCTGCTGGGGCTGCGGCTAGGAGCGGAGCCGAGCTGCGCGCAACTGCGAGCCGCTTACTTCATTGTCATGCAAATAAATCCAACAATTAAGAATATGATTTTGGAAGATGTCAGTGGAGTAATTACTCCTATGGCTTCCAGCCAATTAAGCAGTAGGTGAATTAGCCCATTTAATTGGGTTTGGAATTTCAGCACAAGGTGTTCTACGCTTTGTATTCTGTCAACATTTTGCTGAACTGTATGTTTATAACTCTGCTTGCTCCCTAAATAACATCTGGGCAAAGCCGGGCTGGAGTACAAGAACCACCGCTTGAAAGGTTGCATACACCTGTGAACCCAGTTGTGCAAGCAGATTGACTCCGACAAAAGCTCCATTCAAGGAAGATGGAAGTCTTGATTTGCTTGTAAGCCCATTAAACACACTGAATGGCCATGAAGATGAAACAAGGAAGCGCTTTAGGACTCTGCCGTTCCAACTCTTGCAGCAGAGATGGCAACAATAAAGGAACACCACAAAGTGATTATTCCCAGCATAGAAAGACAAGCTTGTAACATCAACTGAGGAGGAAAAAGGGGAGAAAAAACCCCAACAACCACCAAGTGTCATATCTCTTGCTTGGGAGACTGCTGTGATTCAGCTAATCTCCTCTGTTAGCAGAGGAACACAATACACAATAGTCCTTCAGTCAGACGCGAAAACAGAGGCACTGGCGGGTTAGCCAGAAGTACTTCACAGCTACCCTAAGGAAGCACAAAACAGACACACTAACATTAGGACTGAAGATTACACTGTTAATGACAATAACAGCATGCAAATGAACCCTCCTTCACAGGAAAAGATTAGTTGGAGAACTAAAAATCCTCATTTGAAAAGGGTCTGATGAAATGAGAGCCAAACTAATAGGGCAGCGAGCATCTATTAGCCACAAGGAATGAGAGACAGTGCAAGACTTAGATGATGCTCACTGTACAGCAGGAGCTGGCTCCTTTTCACTTTCACACTGTCACTCCCTAACATCAGGAGGGTCCCTGGGTGTGACTATCATCTCTGACCGAAATTCAGTCCCTCTTTGCTCAGCCCCAATTGAGTCACTTTATTCTCCCCACTTTATTTTGAGATTTCCAGGAATAAGCTCCAGGCTTCAAGTTAGGAAACCTGCACTGGAGAAAGGAGCCTATCATCACTAAATACTGAAAACAGTGGCAAGGAGGATCTCTACTGAATGACTTTATTTTCACATCTACAGCAAGACTGCAATCCCAGAGATACTTCCAGAGGAATTAGTGCATGGGAGCCGGCTTGTTTTGTCTGTCTTATACAGCTTCAGACTTCTTGGAAGGGTCTCTTGCCCTTCCTAGCATCACAAGTGAGAAAGGAGAGAGAGAGAGGTACACATCTGAGCTCAGTGGAAATACTCTGCACATTTAGACACTCCTATGTGACTCCAGAGGCTGGACTGCTACACAGTATGTGCAGAGCCAGGGAACAGCCTGCAAACGTCTAAAACGCAACTCTAAGACCTGGACTGCAACCTTAAGACTCCTTTGCTTCTCTATTTACCACCTGTTACACGTCCCCACACCTCATTCTTCTCGTTCAGAATATCAAAATACATCAGTGACGCCTCTTCCAAAAGGGTTTTGAGCTCTTTGCATGTAGCATGCTCCTGTAACATTGTTGTTATTTGCAATTAACAGCAGGGTTACTCCACTATTAATATCACTTAGCAGCAGTGCTTTTCATCTTCAAACCACTTTCTGAGCATTAATTAACTTCAGGCTTCTGTTTTTCAGAGTGTCTTTCTTCTCATCCTGCTTCCCTCAGCTCCCTGTGTTACAGGGGCAATGGGGAAGACAACAGAACGTCAAGCAACTTCATCCTCAATAATTAACTTTAGGGGGACACTTCATAACTTTCACAGTGAGAACTGGTTCCACTTTGACAAATCTTCCCCTAAGCAGTTTGTAAGAGTGGATCCACAGTGCCCCTTTTAATCAGGACTGCACAGACTGAGCAGCATACAAGTGCTTTTCCACGAGTTCCTCACCTGCCTGACCACCGTCCCTGTGTCCTTGGTGTGATGTGAAATTAGCAGAGAATGTTGAGAGGTACTCAGGAGCTCTCAAAACATCTCAACACTTAGTGCAGCGGGGAGAGACCAAACCCATATTTTCTTCAGTCCACACTTTATCTCATCCAGAATTTCATGCCAGCAGTTACACCTCAAGGCAGTTGGTCCCACGTGTCCCTAAGGTGACAGAAAATCTGGCACACAGTCCGTTTTTAGTGAAGGACTTCTTGCTCAGCGATGCATTTTCTGCCTCTGCAAGGCAAGGCCACACACCATACCCCTCTCTGCACGACAGCCTGGTCAGCAGTGAGCAAGAGGACCTCCTGCCGGCTGGATCAGGCCATCCCACCCATCTTACCCACTCTGGCTGCAATGACTATTGCACGTGGGACATCTGCCATCACTCAAGGTGGGCTTTACCAGCATGACACTCGCGCTGCTGTTCAGGAACATAAACACGTTCATATCGATGCAGTGTTTTGTTCTCTCTATTGTTCTGGGGTTCACACTCTTCAGATAATTGGGTTTTAATTATACTGAAGGTACTTAGCCTCCTGGGTAATTTAATGGCAGTCTTCTTTTCTAAAGTGAACATGCCATTAATGGAAAATTGGTCAGCTCTTCCAGGGAACTCCCAGGCATCTGGACTTTCAACACCCTGACTTAGCCAGGGCTCTTCCTCACTTCCAACCAGCAGTAACATGTACCTACAGTGAAATAAATCATTCACAGTGGTGTCCCTTCTGGCAGCTACTACGTCTTGGACATTATATTGGCTCCCAGTGTCCTCAGAGCAAAGGTTGCTCTCCTCTTTGCAAGAGAAACTGAGAAGAAAAGAGACATAAGGGTAAAGGAATCTCTATAAATGCAACTGGAATCAAAAAGCAGCAAGCTGTTCTCTGCTGTTCTGTGCCTCCTTGTGAAAAAGTCTGTTACAACAGGGGCCCGACAGGCTACCCTAGGGAGCCTTGCTGCTAGAAAGAAGGAACAAATGCTATCAAACAAATGTTGATCCCTTCCTGAATCATTTTGGCTTGCTGTCCTTTGGCTCACACACTGGGGGGGTGGGGGCGGTGTTGGAGCAGCTATTTATTGGAGGGATGCTGATTCATTTTCATTTACTTGCCAAATTGGTCAGCATCAAACATAAATCAATACAAATGTTATTTATTAGGCTCAACTTTGCAAATTGCCAACTCCCTACAAGTTCCTTCCCATCCCTGTGTTCTACCCAAGAGACATAGAGGGAAGCAACGAACTCAACCACCAGATGCAATTAGAAATGCAACTACAAATGTATCTGTGTACCCTGGAGTACACCTCTCCTGTACAGCTTCATCATGAAATGGGCTGTTTGCATCACCAGGATTGCATGTCTGTGTAAAGGGAATGCATTAGCTTGCAATGAAGTATGGTTACAGTTCATGCAGCTTTATCTCATTCATCATACTAAAAGCACAGTTATTTATTCCAGGGATTCCTTTTAACAGCAGAAATCTCCCCATCAGTGAAACCATCCACACTTTTGCATCATGCTAAGAAAAGAAGGCATTACAAGTGGTACCCTAATTATTCCTGCTCAGCATATATTCAGCCCTGGGGGTAAAGATAACACAAATTCCTCGCTGAGTTCTCTTTTAATGTCCAAATATGAGCCTATCCCAACACTTTTGCAAGCTACAGAGTTTCAAGCACACTCTGCATTTACAGTGCAGAAGTGGAATGCATACATTGTTGATCTGAAACAAGAAAATGCTGTTTGCCAGCTGACAGAAGTCTCTCAGCCAGTACATTGAATTAATGTCCAGTGAAACAAATCACGTAGCCAGCTGCTGGAGTAACAGCCAAACATCCTGGACTACTGCACCATATAATTCAATTGATTGCCCTGAGAAACAATAATATAGTTATAATACTTCTACTAGCTTGATCCTCAGGGGAACAAATTTACTCTGGTCTCTCTAACTGGTTGATAACATATTTAAATGCCAGTCAGTCACTAATCCGTTGCTGCTCCATCCTCTGAGAGCTGCTTTATTGAACACTGTAATTGCCTGGATGTTGTTTTTCATTTCTGTAGCTGTTGCTGTTAATTAAATATTTTGTAGAAAGCTCTCTCTCTCTCTCTCTCTGACGTTTCTTGCTGCATTCTTGAATATCTGATAAGATGTGCAGACTGAGTATTTGTACCTGCTGCTCTCTGCTGATACTCTTGTCCTACTTTCAAACCCCCAAAACACTGAAGAAATGACATACTTTTAGTGAAATTAGGACTCACATTGTTAAAGGGCTGAGGGGATCTGAATGAAATAGAGGCATATGCTGTGTCTGTTAGATCACAGATGTCAGCTAGAGCAGGATGTACATCTGGACTACAAGAGTTACCTTCCTTCCCCCTGCATACACACTGTGGACATGAGCACTCCACCTCAGTAATGGCAGAATTGATTTTCTGGAGTCAAACCTTAACAAGCGACTTTCTTAGGGCAAAAAATCTTGAAGGCAGATAAGGTTCAGAATTAGCTCGTTTCATGAATGCCACAATACACCAGAAAGGTAGCAAAAAGAGAATTCTAGCAGCTCATGAGACTGGCAGGTATGGTCTTTAAAGGAGGAATGAAGGAGTAGATACAGCTGTGGACATTCAGTGCCCGGTGGCACAGAAGCATCAACAGCTTAAGACTGAGTTTGGGATCTGAAAACACCAAGAAGTCCTCTAATATCTTAAATAAAAGAACACTGTTTTCACACTGTACTCCCTGTTCCACTCCCTTCAGCATTTTTGTGGCTCTGTGCTGGACTCTGTCAAGCACTTCTCTGAGGTCCTTCTTGAACTCAGTGGCCCAGAACTGGATACAATATTCCAGATGTGGCCTCAACAAGACTGTTAATGAAAATAAAACTACTGTTCATGTTCTGAATTAAGCTGTCCAATGGTGTCCAACAAATACATCTGGGGCAGTAACAAAGAATCTGTCACAGGCAGATGTGGATAGACACAAAATCTACATTGTGTAACTCCAGGCCACGTGCATCCACAGTGGGCATCCACAGTGGGCACCCTGTGCCTGTATCCACACACACATCTGCCCACCTTCTTCAAGGGCATACATTAAGAGCTTCACTAACACAACTTTAAACTTGGATTCCTGTGTTTAAAACGTTTGAATAAGAAGGATGAAATCCCAGTGTTACTAAAGTATTTGACAAAGCCACTCTCAAATTCAGGGGAAGGCAACATCTTCGTGGGGTTTCTGTTCTGGTTGGATGCCACCAGGATGATTAGTGATCCATCACACTTACGGACTAAGGCACTGCACAGACAATCTAAGGAATGCTCCCTTAGGAGCTGTTCATTACAATCTCCTGCATGTCCCCTCAGCAAATGGCAAGCACTGGTTCTAGCCCAAGAGGTCCCAGAGCCAAAGATGCTCGGATGCCAACAGCTCAACGCAGCCAATGCAGAAGACAGCACATTGCAGACAACACACATAAAGAATAAAAGAACCTGTTTCTGGGACCTGATTTTGGAAAGCCCTGTATGTAATTACTTCAACAGCACATCTGCTGAATTCTTACTCCATACATTAGTCATGTTTTGAGTCAGGCATTTAGATTTACTGTTCTGGGCCTTCCCAATGCCCATGGGCACTGATACTACTGGGGGTGATCAGGAATTCCAGGCTCACTACAGACATCAGCCTGTTCCACTGCATCCTTCTTTCTTCAACACAGTCTGATTCAAAACACAAACAGATAAGCCTCTACATCACACTGTCCTTGCCTATGAGACATCAGAAGCTGGGGTGTCCACTCCCCTCTAAAAAGGAGCAAGAGCTGCATCACTGTGCAGAGGGAAACCACTGATTCCCTGTGCACCAAGACACCAAGAAGCATGCTGAACTTTTTTTCACTGCAAATGGAAACTAAGTTGAATCATTTTGGGTTTTACTGCAGGCTTAAAAGCTTGCACAAAGACTTTTCTGCTCAGCTGACAAGAAGTAACTTGATCAGTAGTGTGAGCCCAAGCCATGGGACTGAACATCTTTAACATTCTGGAAAACTCTCAGCTGTCTCTTTCTCTCCTACCTTTGTCAACTCCTCGTCAGCAAGGAGACAAAGAAACAGATGATGCTTCCTACCATTGTTCTACTCATAGAACATTTCCTTCTAGGTTCTCCCATGCAGATGAGTTATCTTTAATCTCTTTAGCTTAGTGATACCATCTTTTATGAAACCTAGTAGGAAAACAAGTTTTTTCTCTTTGTCTCTACCTTGAAACCTCTTCTTTCAGTCACTGATGATGTTTATGCCTGTACTCCTGTCTAATTTGAGCACATGCTTTCTGCAAACTCAAAACCAAAATAGCCTGTACAAAATACAGTTGTATTGCATGGCCTTAAGAGCTCTTGTGTCACCTGCACTAAGTAGGCAGGTGCCCACTCCCCTAGAGGGAGACCACAGTACCAAAATGCAGTTATGTCCCACTTGCAAGTGAAAACTCATTCCTGCCAAAAATATGCAGGGAGATTCCTCATGGGACACAGCTTATTCTCCTAAGAGTATCCCTGGGGGGCAAACATTAGAGCAACAATTAGAGATCAGCCTTCCTTCCTCCACATACAAGAGCTACGTGGAAGAATATGATTGGGAAGCACTCTCTGTGCTTCATTTGAGCTTTCTCTCAAATCAAGGGTGTGTTTAGGAGCATTCCGTTAGCTCAAAAGAGTGCCATGAGAGGGAAAATGGTGCACAGGCTGCTGTTTCCACCTCTACACACCATCGCCACAGCTCTCCAGGGAGACGAGGAGCAAACGACCACATATACTCCATTGCTTCTGTTTGGCTTATTTGTCACTCTTTGTAGGTTTATGTTTAGCTCCTGCTGGTAGCCCCTTATTTCTGTCTAGTTAAGGAAGAATCTGCTGGTGTATTGTTTCAAAGAGGAAATGCTTTCCTTTAGTGCACCGCAGGTGACAATCCCCTGGTGTCTTGAATGCTGGCAGTAGATGACTTGGAGATTTTTCCACAGACAGACATCCTTTTGGAGAGACCCTTTTTAGTTTTCCCTTCCCCAGTTTAACCTGCCATGTTTCTAATATGATTATGACTCTCAGCTCCCTGCCAGAGTGACAGCATGAGGCAAGTGGGATTTGGCAGTGATGCAGGAGGATGCACAGTGGCGAAACGAGGGAGCGTACGACCAAAGTATCAGGGTCCTTTGCATTCAAAGGAGCAGCATTTACATTTCCCAGTGACCACTGCATGGGCACACTGACAGCTACAAACTGCCAGATAACAACAGATTTGTTACAGATCTCTGGGCCAAGAATTAAGGGGAGATCATACTCTATTGCTACTATTTAAAGAGTGAGTGAACACAGAAGCAAGCAAGCAGAAAATCTAGTGGAAAGAGCCCACACGCTCCCATGTCAGCAAAGAAGGTATTTACAGGCTGACAAGAGCAATACAGGAAGGTTCTTAAACTACAGGTTTCTTTTTGTACAATAAAAATAACTGAAGAGCAAGATTTTAACCCTGGTTTGAGGCTGGTGAGTCTTCTTAAGCCTTCAGAAAGCCTTCTGGGCTGGATCTGCAAGCGTAAATGATCTGGTGATTTTAAAGCCAGATGAATTAGTTCAAGCAATCTCCCCACCTCTCCAATCAGAAATGCCCAGAGAGAGACTAGACCTAAATTTGTATTAAACATGTAAAGCTGTTTCAAAAGTCAAAATTCTTATACTAACACTTCAATTTTTTAAACATTAAGTGAATGTCCAAACTTTAAGCAAGCACTACAAGTCCTTCCTCCAGGCAGGCTGGGAGCCAGAAGGTGCATTCCACACTCTCCCTTCCCTGTCCCAAGCAGCCGCCTGAACACAGGTCTCCAGAAGCACCCCAGTGGCACATGTCTGCATGTTAACCTCGGTGGCTCAAGTGGCCAGTTTTGCACAAATACTCCAATCCAGTAATTGCCATCATAACAACTCTGTATTGTGCTTGATTTGTGTTTTAATCTCCGTAATTAAAGTGTCTAGCTGCCACAGCAACAGACGCTACAGCAGCACGGCTGCTGTATAATCATAATATTAATTAAAACCTCAAAGTAGCTACACAATAAGGAAAGGCCTGGATGGTGGAGCAGATCAGCAGCGTTAGAATAACTCAGTGACCCTCTCACGATGCTGTCTCTCAGCCAGTGTAGCTCAGGCAAGCAGCAGATGTTTTTCCTGCTATCGGCTGCGAGCCTGCAACCATGCAAGAGCCCAGTTTGGAGGCTTCGGTTCCAGCTCCCCGCGGTTGTGTCGTTGCATCCCCAAGTCATCAGCAGACTGGCCCCTTGTGGACACTTCCAGCACAGTAACTAAAACCCAAACAACACAGAAAATTAACAAATCCTCTCACCCTGAGAGAGGGAGCTGCTTTGGAGAGAAAGGCATTTCTGCTGTCTTTGCTAAATGGTATCTACTGAGCAGAGGAAGGTTCAAGCAGGCACCGCCACAAAGCCACAGAGCCTTCCTCAAGCATCCCACAGAGCTCTGATTCAGCTGATTCTTCCCCAAGCAAATTTGAGGACATTCACTTCTCTAACTCCAGGTTGCATGGCTCACCCTAGCTCTCCACCACATAGCACTAGAGCCTCCAAGTCACAGTTAACAGCATGCCAGAGGGTGGAGGTGGATTATCTGGCCCACAACAAACGTCCAACGAAGAGGGAAGTTTCTTGCATAATCCAACTGATGGCTGATCACAAAATGGTGTGGAGTCCTAGAGAGCACTGAAAGGATGTTTCTTCCCCCACTCATTTTGGGGGGTGAAGTAACCAAAGCCTGCTCACCTATTTGATTGCTTGTCCCAGGAAAGGTTGGACTGCTGTGAGGACAGCCTAAAGGAGATGAGGGTGTTCAGCCTGGAGAAAAGGAGACTCCAGGGGGATTTTAGAGCTGTCTTCCAATAGCTGAGAGGATCCTACAGGAAGGCTGCAGAGGGACTTTTCATCAGGGTGTCTGGAGAACAGGAGAAGGGAGAATGGTTTGAAGTTGAGGGAAAGCAGGGTTAGATTGGATCTTAGGAAGAAGTCCTTCAGCAGGAGAGTGGTGAGGTTCTGGAATAGGCTGCCCAGGGAGGCTGTGGATGCCTACTTCCTAGGAGGTGTTCAAGACCAGATTGGATGAGACCTTGAGCAGCTGAGTCTGGTTAAGAGACATCCCTGCCTGTGGCAGGGAGGTTGGAGGAGATGATCTCTGAGGTCCCTTCCAACCTGAACCATTCTAGGATGATCCTTGAGGTCCCTTGCAACCTGGTGTTTTATGATTCTATGAGCTTGTTAAAAGATAAGCCATGGAGGAGACCACTACCACAATAACCACTCAAAATTCAGGCTGTAGGAGTGGGTGAGCAGGTTAGTGGAGGAAGAAGGTTCAGTAAGGTCCCCTTCTGTTTCTAATCAGCAGAGAGACTAGAGTGGAGAAGCCAGCTGTGCACTTGTCAGATCTGCTGATGACACACAACGATGGGGGACTGTCAATACAGAGCCAAACAGCAAGGGAGCTTCAAAGGGAAACCACACTGGCCGTGTAATTGGGGTGAAACACAGCCAAGGAAAGGGAATAGAGGAGGATACCTGCTGGTGAAACCTGGGGCTCTGGGGAGGAGAGGTTGTTTTGTTTCGTTTCAAGTAGTAAAAGGAGAGGTAACGACACAGAGTAATATGTGTAGCAAAGCAGACTGGAGCCCAGCTAACAGTGAGAGCATAGGAAACGTGCCCTGGCTTTGGACAAAATGACTGTGCAGGAGAGAGAGCTTTAAACAACACCAAAGCAAGGGCCATGGGGATGAGAGTCAGATGCTGAGGAGGGAAAAGCCAGAGCAGACAACAGTTTTCATAACTCCTATATTCTGCATTAGGTGTGCTAAGGTAGTAACTGAAACACAGTTCACAGAAAAATAAGCTGAGCCCTGAAACCCATTTTTCACCTGAGGTCTCTCTAGAAAACGTGTGGCAGCTGGCAACTCAACTTAAGCTCCTCTTTGCTAGTGCCACTGAAAAACTCCAGGTTTTTCTTCTATCAGTACAAAGGACTGACACACTGCCTCAAATTCTTACATGGGCATCTATTAGCTGGAATGGGCCACTGAATGATTGTGCAATAATTAGCCCTCACAGTCAGCAAAGACTTCAAAGCTCTCGACAGAGGTTATTCCCCACAGCCAGCAGAGCAGGGACTGCAGGAAGCCAAGATGCACTCAACAATACTGCAAATTCATGGCATCATCAGGACCAGAGCCTGGATCTCCTGACCCCCCAGAGAAGTTTTGCATGCACAAAACTGTGCCACCTCTCTGGTCCAGACATTTTCCTCATCACTGGCTATTAATCACTTCTCCACACTCCCCAGAAACCACAATTAACAACACCAGAACTTCATGCTTCCTCCTTAGGACTCACAAAGCACTGGACAAAGACAAAGCAAGTATGGGAGTGACAGTTCAGAGCTTGGCAGAGTGAGATGGAATTTAACATTATTACCATCACAATCAAGCTGATATTGTCCAAAGATGGAAACCTGTATTCCTGCTAGACATCTACACTGCTGGAAGAAAGGGAGCTGGCAGTGTAAATGTGGGGTCTGGTTTTGAAGGCTGGAGAAGCTCCCAAAGCTTGAATGCAGATTGAAGAAGGAATTGCATTGCAGCAGTGGGAACATGCAGCTAACAGCACATAGCAGACCTGAATTCAATCCAGAGCAGAAGCTGGACAAACCACTTTGTGCACAGGTTGCTGTTGCTGCTCTTAGCTGTTTAAGTTTCAGATGCAGTTTTTCCAACAACTCATCTCTGTTGTTCAGTTTCCCACCCCTCCTGCACATTTGTTTCTGGAAACACTTAGATACCTAAGACTCTAGAAGAGATTTAGGTATTCCTGCTGTTGGGCCCCTTCCTTGCACCTAGAGCTGCAGCCATGTGCATTTACACAGTTAAATGAATCACATCAGACTGTCCTGTCATAAGCCATCAATTACTGTTACTAATAACGGCCTCATTGATTGGTTTGAATGGAACAATTGGCAGTGATTGAAGGTCAGGCTGACAAGGCCAAGCTGAAACATCAGTAAAATTATACAGGCTTTCTTTCCATACATGTACTACAAAGCATTTTGAAGGTGATTCATATGAGCTTACGATGAAGTCTAAGAGTATAATTGTCTTTCATTAATATGCAAATTATGGGGGGAAAAAAATCATCTAAGATCTAGTCCTACTGATGATACATTGCTTTATCTTCTTTTCCCTCTGACAATTCACATCTGCAGCATAGAGAAGTTAGATTATTATCTATACCATTATTAACTCCATTTGCTTTTCAAGGTGGTAGTTGTTTTTTTTCCCCTTAAAACAGCTATTTTGACATAGTGTAGTTAGAAGCTGTGGAATTCAAAGCCAAACAACACCAATAACTTCAACTTTCTTCACACACTTCCAAAGCAACATTTAAAACTTTCAAAGTCTGATGGGTAACTAATACATTTATACTCAACTTGGAAAGAAAGCAGATGGCAAAAAACAGGCAAATGAGATACAGACCAGAAACAGTTATCAAGTGAAAGAAGAATCACAGAACAGTCTGGGTTGGAAGAGACCTCCAAAGGTCATCCAGTCCAGCCCCCCTGCACTCTGCATGGACACCCTCCACTAGATCAGGTTGTTCAGAGCATTGTCGAGCCTGACCTTGAATATCTCCAGAGATGGGGCCTCAACTATCTCCTTGGGCAACCTGTTCCAGTGTTCCACCACCCTCATGGTGCAGAACTTGTTTCTAACATTCAACCTGGATCTAATCTTCTCTCATTTCAAACTATTTCCCTCATCCTATCACTGCAGGCCTTTACAAACAGACCCTCTGCAGCCTTCTTGCAGTCCCCTTCAGGTACTGGCAGGCTGCTCAAATGTCTCCCAGGAGCCTTCTCCTCTCCAGGATGAAAAACTCCAGCTTCTCAGCCTGTCCTCACAGCAGAGGTGTTCTGCCCCCTGATCATTGCTGCAGCCATGTGGGTTCTTTAAAGATGGTTTCTGAAAAAGATTCACTACCACATAGTGTTTTCTACTTAGGGGCTTGAGCCTGAGCATGCCCAGTGTCTGCTGAATTACCCCCAAAGAAATCTTGCATTTGACAGCTGTAGTCCCAGCCCCAGCAATGGTTCTTAAATAAATATATAGATGTTTTAAGGATCAACAGTGCAGACTACTCACCAAGCAGCAAATCACAGCCTGTCCTCTACATAAGTCACCTCTGAATAGAAAATTGTCACAACTGGCCATTAGAAGAGCTGATGCTTTATGCTTCTCTTCCATGGGGTCCCACGCTTTGGCCACACCTAGAGCAACTGCCCTAGTCATGCAATACCATTTCAAACAGACCATATCCAAAATGTCTCTTTGGCCTAGACCAAAAGTCCAAAGAAGAAACAAACCCAAGACCTCCTTCATGCAAAATGCTTTTTCCTCTCTTCAAATTAAGACAACGTCTATAGGCTGGACCAGTGTGAGACCTTCTTTCTGCAGGTAAGCACAGTCCAAAAACCACCACAGCAGTTGTGCCTTCTGCTCATCTTCACAACACACTAAGCACTTGAAGGAACAGATACATCTGAGTGCTAAACAAGCTCTTGTGATTTTGCCCTTGTTGGAAGGACATTGTTTGTTTATTAAAAGAATCTCTATTACTAGTATCCAAACTGTCTTGGGGTTTTGGTTGTGGGGTTTTTTTTAATCAAAAAGAAGTTTGTTTCCTATCAAGAGTCTTAGTTTTTTATTTCAGAGTCAAGACTGAACCATTCAAGCAAAAAAAAAACCCTACTTTAATTAAGAGCTGTGCCTTGGTAAGGACCACTGGTTTCAGACCTGAATTATTTAAAGCTGAGAAACTGCAGCCCAGGAGCATTTTACAGACCTTGTGAAATGATAAAAGAGGTAGAAGAAACATCTCACACAAAACACTGCTCTTCAAGTTTCCTACTAACCCCAAAAGCCATGGGTTGAAAGGATCCAAGAAGGTAACCTCCTCCTCTGAACTAGCACCCAGCACCCACACACTTCCATTTAGTTAACAGACTTTTCCATGGTCTCTCAGTGTGCCCAAGCATGGCTGTCGACTGTCTCAGCCTTGCTGAGATTGCTTCAGGGAGAGCTACTGACATCTGATACCAAGGACAATTTCTGGAGCAAGGAAGATTGTTTTTCTCCCCCTAAGGACCTCTATTACTTGCAGGACTGAGTTGTAGGCTTAAAAAGCAGCATGCCACTTCTGCTGATATGGGACAGCACAGGAAGGTAACTCGTAGGCACTCTCAGCTCCCCAGGGTGAGCTCCCCGCTCGGGAACTAACATACCTGTGATTTGCCCTTGTTCAGCGACTCCTCTGACTCCAGGAGACTCTTGTAATATTATTTCTGCTTCTTAGGCATCAAAGCTTTTTTTAATCCAGCTTAGGTGTGACATCTTGGGGCCAGGTGAACAGTGGGGTGGAAAAAAACCACCCACATGTATGCACTCTGCAGCAGGTCTTATCTTCTGCAATTCAGGCTTGATTTGAGTGTGCAGTTGGATGGAATGAGCTCATTCAGTATCTCAAAGATCAAGGACTTGGTAAATCCCAAATGTGAACATGTGACCACTTTGAATAAGGATGGCTGCCTCCCTCCTCACTAAGCACAACTGCATCTTCATTTGAACTCTGCTCACATACTCAACTCCATGCAGATTTAGCTTCAATTTTCCTTTTTGCCACAGGTAGAAAGTTGGCTCTCACACACACTGCTGAGGAAGTCACCCACTTTAAAATAAGGGACCTGATTTCAACTCTGTCCATTATGCAAATGCAATTAAGGTACATTATCTTAATTTGGTTTAAAACCTTTAGAACACCTTCAGCAACAAGCCTAATTATACTTTCTTCATCATGTCTTGAGTTTCAAGCACTTCTTGCTTTCGTACTGAAAACAGACTACCAAAGCAGCAGCAAACCTTGCCAGCAACATCTCTCAGGTAAACAGCAATAATCTCTTACACTCACCTTGCCCATTTATCCCAAGGAAATGCTTTACCAAGTGGAAAGCCAAAATCCTTTTACCTACCTCTGGGACACAGTTTAATGCCACAGCAACACCACGCAACATGCCAGGATCGGGCACACAGAACAATACTAACTCTAATTGAAATTACAGGGGGAATGAAGGCATGCAGAATAGAATTACCCATACTGGATTTTGGCCAGTGCAAAAGAGAGCACAAGCCAGGACATGAAGCCCATACACCTAGCTCCTGCCAGAAGTACCATGAGATGTTTAACAAACACAAGTGGCAAGATCCCACAATACTGCATCCTGTGGTGTGGCCTTTTCAAGAGAAAACAGCCACTGCACAAGCTCCAACTTCAATGCAGCTCTAGTGCTGAATAAGAAAAACCTTGTGTCATCTACTAAAGACAAACAAGTTTCTCATAAAAACACAAGCTCAGTACTGATCTGGCAGACCTCACTGTCTTTAAGGAGCATGCACCAAGCCATATCCCAGATTCTAGACAAACTAACCTCTTCAATCAAACTTCCTTGGGTCTTACACACATCAGCATCATTCTGTATGGTGGAAATAAACCTGCCCTAGTGAGCTCAAACTTCTCTGCAGCCTTGTAGACCAAAGTGCATGAGGAGAAGCAGAGGAAATTCCCAATATTTCATAAGATGCAGTCAGACACCTCTAAAAGTACTCAACATTTGTTCAGAACCAGAGCCATCTTCTCTTGTCTCTCCTTGCCTGGAGAGATGCCACAACCTCTGTCACAAGCCACCATTGCACATACTCCCATACTCGAGCAGTCCATTCACTTTGGAGCAGGCATCACCCTAGGTGGCACGGGGAGAAGCATCTGGAGTAGTAAGAGAAGTCAAGGGAAGCCACTGGCACTGCACAGTTGGGAGCCAAGGCACAGCCCCATCTTTGGTAACCTCTGCACCAGCATCACCCAATAATGGATCACCTGCTCTGGGTGTAGGTGGCCAGCTCTAAAGCAGGAGGTGTGATTTCCTACCAGAGATGTTTGTCTACTTTTGCAGATGTCCTTGGGATCTAAACCCAAAAAGAGTGCTAAGCACTGTCCTTATTAAAGCAAAAGACCACATCCTAGCACCAGATATAAAGAGGATTCTCAAAGCACAGAAAAGCATTAAAATAAGGTCACATTCCTTAGAGCCCCACGGGATCTGAGCTACAGATGCTGTGAGTAGCTAGCAACTAATTAGTAGCAAGCAACTAATACGTCGCAGAGTGCTAACGTACGGATACACAAACACAGCCTCATGTATACAGACAGAGCTTGATTGTGGTTTTAAATATTTCATGTTGCAGGCCAATTATCATAAGGGAAGTGACATGTAAAATTGCAGAATTCTTAATTATAATGTGGGTTTTTTGGACTCATTTCCATTTTGACCATGAAACACTCAGCAGCCTTAAAACAATTCATCAGATAGAGGAAAATGAAATTCAGCAGTGATGGGGGGAGGGAGGGGGAGGTTTGAGGGAAGAATAAAATCCATGGCTGAATTCTCTGCTATGAAGGATTAAAAACATAAGTACATGTTATGTTAAAAGATACATGGGGTATCTTTTAAAATGACAGACTAGCAGCCAATTCTTGCCTATTTATATCTCTCACCAAACCTCCATTCTGTCTTCTCCCTCGTTCCACTTTTCTTCACATGAAAACGTTACCTGTCTGTAGGTGGACAGAACAGCAGAAGCCACAGAGTGCCAATCCTGCAAAGCCCTGGTTGATGAAGCTGCCAGCCCCAGGACCTCCAGTTCAGAGATGCCTTGGCACACACATGGTGGTGTACTGTGATCAGAACGGTGCAGCCCAACACCCCTGCCCAGCAGGGCTCAGCAGGCTGCCTTTCACTTGCAGTACAATTGGTGGGCAAGACAGCTTTAGACTGCAGATACCAACCACCTTAAAATCTTGCTGTTTGAAGTGATGTGAAACACAACCATGTAAGCAGTACAACTGAGGTTATTCCTGAGACCCCCTGCTGGCAAAAGGCAGCCAGGATTCTCCTCCCCAGCCTGCATTCCCAAGTGCATGACAGCTCTGACTTTCCCCCTAAGCCCTCCCATTTCTTCTCTCCCTCCTCTGCCCCTAACCCTTCTCACACCTCCTTTTTCATGCCTCTTTAACCACCACTCTACTATGCCTGAGACAATTCCCATTGCCTTGTGTCTTTCCCCAGTGGCCTTGTTATCTTCTTCCCATCCTCCTCCTCAAGACTCAGTGCTCAGCCAGCCTTTCACTGAGAATCTGTGCTTTGCTCCCAGAAAAAGTGGATAACATTTACAAAAGGATATAAATAACTCCTCTGCTAAAGCTTTCCTGACTTTCAATGGGATTTCAGATCCTTGTGGGTTTGCCTCCTTGGTTTTTTTTCTTTTTTATTTTATCTTCTCTTTTTTTTCTTCCCTATGTCACCATTTTTTCATGGTGCTGCTGTGATGACAGTGGAATAGCATCCCTCCTACGAGATCAGCCATACTCACCCTCACTGCACACAGTGGCTTTCCTCATAACTATGGGTATAAATCCCACACATGCCAACTTAGACATCTGATCTGCAGTGGAAGTTGCCAGAACACAGAGAGTGAAAGGTTCCTGGAGGGCTGGGGAAGGACTATTGACAAGGTCTTGTAATGACAAGATGAGGAGGAATGGGTTTGAACTGGCAGAGGGGAGAGTCAAACTAGCTGTTAGGAAAGGGTTCTTTATGATGAGGGTGGTGAGACACTGGCACAGATTGCCCAGGGAGGTTGTGGAGCACAGAATCACCCAGTGTGATCTTTGATCACACCTCCCAGGAGTTTTCAAGGCCAGGTTGGATGAGGCCTTGAGCAACCTGTTCTAGTGGGAGATGTCCCTGCCTATGGTGGGGGGGACTGGGTGATGCTTGAGGTCCCTTCCAACCTAAACCATTCTATGACTCTATATCACTCATTTTTCTCCTGAGAAATGCAAGTAAGTCAAAATATAGACAAGACACTCCTGACACAGCTCTCAGTTCTGGTTCCTTCCCTCTGGCAGTCTGGATGTGTGGCTGTATCTGTCTTAACTCTTTAATGTGACCTAAGCCTTTATGTCCCTAACCTTCTTGTTGTCTTTTTGACATCTCATCTCGGGTGTCTCCAGATTTACCACGTGAGATATGCAGGGATTGGTCTGATTATTTCTAAAGGGAGGGAAAGAAGGCAGAGGGTGGGGAGGAGGTTTGAGTCAGGAGGCTCCTGGCAATCTGAATGTTTTGGGAGGGATTTTGTGCTTCTGTATTACTTTTAACTCATGTATGAGTGTAAATATTTGTGTATATTGTATATATATATATGCTTGTAAATTGTGCTAAGCTGCAAATATAGCTTCATTCCTTAACTTCCATCTGGCTGAGCCTGAATGATTTCATTGGGGGAGAGGGGGGGACAGGTAACTCCCAAACCATCCCATCTTCAACTCCTGTAGCACTAATAACACAGCAGCTAACCTGGGTGGAATGAGCACAAGAGGGAGCAGAATTATTTTTGCAATTGAGAAAATTACAGGATTCCCCCCCCCCCTTTCTTATGTGTGGAGGTTTTGAAGACAACTGAAATTGTTCAAGCATACTGGAAAGTGACCTCTTTCAGGTCTATAATTTTCTGAAAAGCCCTTAAAACAATAGACTTTTCTCTCTCTCACAAAAGGTAGTTATCCCATAATTGGCAGGCAGAGGTGGAATTGGGATTTGCCAGCAGCAGAAGTTTGCTCAAATAAATTCGGTGTGTCAGGTGCAACCATGAATCTGTTGGATGATTATTATTTAGCTGTTTAGTGCTGACAGAGTGCTCTGCCCAGTGTCTGCCTTAGAGAGAAAAAAAATCTCATGTAGGGAAGGGCCAAAACTGGAAACCAAAAGATCCAACGTCTTCTCCTAGGGCTGCCTCAGACATTTATTCTTATCTTTAAATATGCAACTCTCTGCTCCAGTCATTTATTTATAGGAAGAAAGTGGTAATATTTAACACACATGTAAGAGCTGAGGCATTTGAAGTGCAATGCATTCACTGTGACCTTCATCTGGAAGGAACTACAGAAGAACAACAAATTCATGTTCTTTGCTCTAACCCCATGTTTTCTTCTCATAAGTAGTCTCTGCTCAGGGGCTGGATATAGAATTTAAGTTTGTTCATACAGAAAAGCCAGTAATGGAGCAAATCAAAGCTTCACTTAATAAAACTTACTTTGATGTCACTACATTTCCCTTCCATTAACCTTTCAACTGCCACGGACGTTCTGCCTGTATGCATTCATTTGTCCGGCAAAGTGGAAAATTGCTGGCAGGGTGAGATTTAAAAAGGAACCATCACAGGAGATTAGAAGAGAAGATTTATGAAACTCTGCTTCACAGCTCCATGCACTAGAGCACCATAAAACTGAAAACTTTGCAAATTAGACTGGTATTTATGGCCTTCAACTTCCAGATCAGCAAAAGCTGTGGTACCTGTGGAGTTAGAGTTCTTGGAAAGAAAAGTTCACAGATCATGCCCAGCATCAGACATGACCACACAGAATCATAGCATCAAGCAGGTTGGAAGACATCTCCAAGCTCAACCAGCCCAAGCTAGCACCCAGCCCTGCCCAATCACCCGACCACGGCACTAAGTGCCCCAGCCAGGCTTGGCTTCAACACCTCCATGAATGGCAACTCCACCACCTCCCTGGGCAGCCCATTCCAATGCCAATCACTCTCTATGGCAACAACTCCCTCCTAACATCCATCCTAGACCTGCCCTGGCACAACTTGAGTCTGTGTCCCCTTCTTCTGTTGCTGCTTGCCTGGCAGTAGAGCCCAACCCCACCTGGCTGCAGCCTCCCTGCAGGGAGCTGTAGACAGCAATGAGATCACATGAGGCAGAGCACACTTGAAATAGAGCTGTGCTGCTTTCCTTGTAATCTGGTGCCTGTTACTGGAGTCACAGGTAGTAAAAGAAAAGTCATGGATGCCCCAAAAGACAAAGTAACTGTAATGCTTTTCATTGAGTGTAGCTTCACCCAGTGGCATTTCCTTTGCTCTTCAGACACTTCTCAAGCTCTGCAGCCCTCATTCCAGAGTGCTGGGGAGCTTTGCCCCATAGGACATCTCTCCTGCAACGTATTGACTCCAGCCTGAGCTCTGCATTACTGGATGGGAATTCTACTGTCAGCTCAACCGGCCAGGCTCCAAGCACAGCTTCCTGCACAGCCCTGAAGCTGGGGAGATGGCCTTTTGGTTCAAGCCACAGTCACATGCAGTTGTTGCCTGCTACAATCCAATAAATCAAAGCTATACCTGCGCCCTCAGCTCTGCCTCTCCGCATAAGTGTGATGCAGTTGCAAACACCGTCAGCAGCTCCATTTTATCCGAGGGGAGATGCTGCACTCATCGATGTGCTTGGCTTTTCAAGCTTGCTGCCTTCCCTGCTCAGCAGGCTGCCCTTTACCATGCTCCATCTGGCAGATCGGTGGTGACACCCTTCCCCCGCTGCGTGCTGGTAGGCTTCTGACGGCAGGCTTGGGACGCCCTTCCTCCCACCGCTTGCCTCCAGCCAGCAGAGGAGCAGCCTGCTACTCCCTATTAATTTTCCAGTGGGGGAAAAACATCTTGGGGCTCCCTTCCGAGTGCATTCTGCTGCTCATAAGCTGGCTTCTGCTTCACACAAAAAATTAACTATGCCTCCACAGGGTTTTTAAGAAGGCTTTGACCCAGGTTTTCCTCTCAATGCCTGATTTGCTCTACACCCCATCTACCTTGCTGATTCTTTCCAGGCACTGCAGAGGAGACAATGTGCTGTGGGTGGGGATGGGGACAAACCATTAACCCACTTCATCTGCTGCACCTGCACCCCTGCCACTCTACTCTTTTTTCTCCTATCCAGATTTAAAGTAGGTTTACCTCCTAAATCAGCCATATCCATCTCCCATTCCCGAGTGTTTCTCCAGGGTTTCATGTTAGAGTTCACTGGCTCCATTTGCCTGCTTTCCATTAAGCAAGCAACACTGCATCATTTGCCTAAATTTAGCATTGAGACTCTTTTATCATCCTTCTGGAACGGTGAAGGATCCATTTTAGTGAATCCACACAGAATTTCACTGAACAAAATGCAGCGATGAACTAAACCATGAGTTCATGCTTGGTAGTTCAAACCCTCACTAGCAAGCCCAGCCTCATCACGTCCACAAGAAGTGCTTTGAAGGAAATGAAGATGAGCATGGAAAGGCATCTAAGCAGGTAACAAAGAGGTAACACAAATGTCTGGGACACACAATGGAGTGAAGGGAAACCCCAGCATTCAGTTCCATACCTCTCGCTCACCGTTGACACTTAGCACCTTCCCAAAACTGCAAGAAGGAATAATTGGAAATTTGCTCCAATTCTTTCCTCAGCCACAATAAAACAGTCAAGAGCTGCAACGAGGCAGAAATAAAAGATGTTGTAAGGCCAATCCTCACCTTACAGTGCATGAAATTGCAGGCAGCCCTGCAAAAAATCTCTCCTCACTCTAGCAAAGGAGTCATTGGTAATTTATAAGGGCAACTAGAGGCAGAGAAGTTTTGAAGAACTGCCTGTTCAATATTTGGATTAAAACCCCTGTTTCTGATACCCACTGCCTTCATGGCAATAAAATAGAATTAAATAGAGCCTTAGCCTTCAGCCTGTCAAAGAGACAGCCATGACCTTAATTTGCCACAGAGATCTTTGATGAGTATGAAAGTATTTCACTCCAGTATCTGAGAAGGACAGCACACTGCCTAATGAGCTAGAGGTCTCAAACCCACAGGCACCACGGTAATTACAAAGGGGTATTTAATTATCTCACCCTGGCATCTAAAGAATTAACAAACCTTGATAATGAAAGGAAACCAGAGAGGAAAGAAGAATTCGTTGTCTAAGCCACAAAACGCTGGGAAAATCACCACAGAGCCAGATCTGAATGGATTCATATCTGGTGTTTCTGAAAGCTTATTCTGTGCTAAAATGCCAGATGTTCACACATTATGGTTGTTATTACCGTTCACAGCATTAATTGGGAGAGAGAGGAACTTAAGCCAATTTAATCCAGGAAACTAAGCGCAGAAGTATGTCAGAAAACAAATGGAAGTCTAAAAGGGCAAAACCAAAAGATACCCAATATTTCACAACGTGCATCCTTGATACATCTATTGGCACAGTCAGCCCAGAAGTGGCCAAACAAGGTCCCTCTCTAGGAACTAGTTCATGTAATTTTTTCCACCACGCAGAACAGCAAAATAAACACAGTAAAACAGCTCTTGATGTCTGGGGCCCTGCACAGCCTCTTCTCCCAGCTCTGGCAATGAAGCAGCTTTCTGTATAGTTCTGCATTCCTTCACTTGAGGTATTTCTTTCCTTTGCAGACAAACTTCTGCCTTCTCAGTGTCACAAACCCACTGGTTCCTCGAGTTTCAGCGCTCCATCAAAAATAAAAGGCACCATTACATGTAGACCCCCTCTCCTTGCAAATGTATGCAAATGCATCTGTATAACAAAGCAATTTACATCTGCCCAAAGCCTCAAAGTGAGTGCATTTGCTTTGATCAAAGCTTAAAATGGGATTTATCTGTAGGGCATAAAAACAATGTTTGCCTTAAAGAAAACAGCAGTGGCTTTAGATCGCTGCAATGAGGCTGCTCTGTTCATTGTGGCATTGCTGTTTGTAATGCTGCTAAGGTTGCCTGAGCATCTCCCTTATAATCCTCTGTATCCAGAAGCTTAGAGCTCGCCAGTGAAATGCCTCCTCAACTTACACTTCCCGTGTAAGACGTTAATCTGTCAGCCAACCTTTTATTTCCACACCAAATTATCAGGAACAACCCAGCCCCAATCCCTGGATTTCTCTGTAAATGATATTTTATTATTAGCATCCACTGCTAGTTCCTGCAAGAAGCAAGCTGAATTCTCTCAAGATGCTTTAAACCAAGGCCAAACAAAGCTAAGTTTTATCTGGAAGACATTTGTCTGAATAGAGAGGCCAGTAAGTGTATAATGCACAATAACAGAACATGCCTGTGCTGCGTTATTTGGTTCACTGAACAGTTACTGCCTTCAAAACAAAACAGAACAAACAAACCCCAGAACAAGCAGTGGAACAAATACGAAGTAGTGCACAGAATTTTTCTTTCCCATTGTGCCACTAGAAAGAGATCCACTTCCTGCTGAACCCTCTGAAGAAATGCAGCAACCGGTGATGATTTGGTAACTGCTCTGGAGATTCCCAAGGAGATTTTCCTATCTGCCACAGCAGGGAATCCTGCAGTGTCCAGGAAAATGAACAAGTCTGCAACAGCAGTGAGCTCATCTTCCCAACTAATGGCCAGCCACACTTCTCAGAAGATAAACACCTCCGAAATCGTGAGCTTTTCCTGCTCTTGGGAGTTCTGCAAGTCAGCTGGGAGGAGAGTGAAGCTTTAACAAGACAAGCAAGTAAGCCCATTAAAGAACTTTTCATGCTCTTACTGAAAGTAAACTGAGGATGTTTCCAGGTGTAAGCAGTTATGTCAAGCTGCTGAGAGCAGCTCTAAAGCCAAGTGGTAAAAAAACCAAACCAAACCCACATATAATAATTGTATGCTCTGGTTTATCCAGATGCAAACTAGAACAGAAGCCTCTTAGGATAAGAGGTATTCAGTGTTAGCTGTTTCTCCTTGTCTTCAGCACTGGAAGTTTATTCCACTCATCATGAGCACCACAACACAAGGGGTGATGTCCCTCACAGGATTGGCACCCAGGTAAACCTCCTGCCCACTGGCACTTATAACCCAGGGGCCGAATTCTGTCCTATAAATATGAATCTGTTCATTAGCATTTCCAGCATCATCTGCATTTTGCATGTTAAGGATGTCATTATAAGCAGGGAGTTTCAGCTAGTGCTTAGTTAACTCTATGCAACTGTTTGCCGTGCATGCAGGAGAAGACCGCTCACAGGCAAGGAACAGTAATTGCATATTCATAAGTATCTCAACACACAATTAATTGCTGAGTGGTGAAAAAGAAGTAATGAATAGAAAAGACTTCAACACTGAAGAAACTATGTATTAAGAGCACACTGTGCATGCTATACAGCACTTGACTTCACACCTGCCACAAGCTCATCATTGCATCAGAAATCCAAAAGCTTGAGTTGCTCAGTGAAATAGAAATAGTGTGTCCTTCTTAATCTACTGCTGCAGCCACATTAGATCTTCAACTAACTCATAACAAGCAGGGCTAAGTGTGGGAGACTCTTTTTGATGTTGCCTTGAAGCACTGGTGAAGTGCACAGTAACAGGCTGCAACATTCTCACGTAGCTTCCCACTCAGCTGCAATCTAATAAAGACGAGTCTTCTGATGGCTTTGACACTTCCATTTTCACTTTCTCACTTTTGATGCTTCTCATTATTAAATTACTTGTACTCTGCAATTGTTGTTAAATGACTGCCAGCAACAGAGCCAAGGAAAATTACTCCAGCTTTAGATTGACCTTATAAAGCCATTTAATTGGCAGGCGACTGTCAGACCAGATGAATTTTTGTTGGATCACAGATGATATCCAAGCATGTGAAGCCACAGCACCCCTGTGCTGGAGCAGTCCTCTTTGGCCCAGCTACCAGCTTGCTCAGATTTTCATAGTTAGATTTCCTGCAACCTTTAACCATCTCCATGAACACACTCTTCAGCATCAAGATCGTGATGGTGGTTTCCCAGTGTCATAGAATGGCTTGTGTTGGCAGAGACCTCAAGAAACCATCTAATCCAATCTCCTCACCATGGGCAGGGATGCCTCTTAACTAGACCAGGTTATTCATGGCCCCATTCAACTCAGCCACGAGCATCTCCAGGGAGAGGACATCCACAACCTCTCTGGGCAATCTGTTCCAGAGTCTTGATGCTCTTGTGAAGAATTTCTTCCCAAGATCCAATTTAAACCTACTCTCCTTCAATTTCAACCAATTTCCTCTTGCCTTACTGGTGGACATTCTTGTAAAAAGTCCCTCTGCAATCTTCCTGTAAGATCCCATCAGGTACTGGAATGCTGTTACAAGGTCCTCCCCCAGAGTCTACTCTTCTCCAGGCTGCACAATCCCAGTTCCCTCAGCCTATCACAGTATCACCAAGGCTGGAAGGGACCTCACAGATCATCAAGTCCAACCCTTTACCACAGAGCTCAAGGCCAGACCATGGCACCAAGTGCCACGTCCAGTCCTGCCTTGAACTGCCCCAGGGACGGCGACTCCACCACCTCCCCGGGCAGCCCATTCCAGTGTCCAATGACTCTCTCAGTGAAGAACTTTCTCCTCACCTCAGGCCTAAATCTCCCCTGGTGTAGCTTGAGGCTGTGTCCTCTTGTTCTGGTGCTGGCCACCTGAGAGAAGAGAGCAACCTCCTCCTGGCCACAACCACCCTTCAGGTAGTTGTAGACAGCAATAAGGTCACCCCTGAGCCTCACAGCATAGAATCATAAAACAGTTTAGGTTGGAAGGCAGCTCAAAGCTCAGCCAGTTCCAACCCCCTGCCATAGGCAGGGACACTTCCCACTAGAACAGGTTGCTGAAGGACTCATCCAACCTGGCCTTGAACACCTCCAGGGAGGTTGTGGAGCACAGAAGCACCCAATGTGATCACAGATCACATTGGGTGCTTCTGTGCTCCACAACCTCCCTGGGCAACCCATGCCAGGGAGGGAGCATCCCCACTCTGGATCCTCACCCTCCTCTAGACTTACTCCAACAGCTCTAGGTCCCTGTATGTCCAAACTCTTTGTTACAGTTGGCATTTAATTTTAATCACATAGCTAGAAAATGCATTTGTATCGAATTTATATTGCTCCTAAATTAATGCATACAAGGAGAGATGTCAGCATGGAGATTTAGTACTTTTTAACCTTGAAGGTAAGCCACATAATAGGTATTGATTTTTATCTTTTTTTTTTTTTATTACACAGAAAAAAATAATAAAATCTGTCTGCTGGTGAACTGTTCTCTGACTGAATAAATGGTTAGCAGGGTATGGTATAAAAAAAGCACGCTGCCACCACGTGTGTTTGCTTTAAAAGCTTATTAGGAAAAATCAATGATGAGATACATCTTGGTTAGACTCATTTTTTCTAATTAAAGAGACAGTGTCAAAAAGAGGGTTTCAGTAGTTCAAGCTGCAATTCTTCTTCCTCTTCGTCATCTGGAATATTTTCTCTCGCTGAAAAGGCCTTGCAACTAATATTACTCTAGAAAATGTTGTTCATTTCGTTTCCACTCAGAAATAATTCTCTGTGTGGTGCTGAGGTCAATGTCCTTCTATGTATGATCTTATCATAGAATCAAGCAGGTTGAAAAGAACTCCAAGCTCATCCAGTCCAACCTAGCACCCAGCCCTGGCCAAGCAACCAGACCATGGCACTAAGTGCCCCAGCCAGGCTGGGCTGCAACACCTCCCGGGATGGGCACTCCACCACCTCCCTGGGCAGCCCATTCCAATGCCAATCACTCTCTCTGACAACAACTTCCTCCTAACATCCAGCCTAGACCTACCCTGGCACAACTCCAGACTGTGTCCCCTTGTTCTGTTGCTGCTTGCCTGGCAGCAGAGCCCAACCCCACCTGGCTACAGCCTCCCTGCAGGCAGCAATGAGCTCTGCCCTGAGCCTCCTCTGCTGCAGGCTGCACACCCCCAGCTCCCTCAGCCTCTCCTCACAGGGCTGTGCTCCAGGCCCCTCACCAGCTTTGTCGCCCTCTGCTGGACACAGCACTCAAGGGGTGGCCTGAGCAGTGCTGAGCACAGGGGCAGAAGAACCTCCCTTGTCCTGCTGCCCACACTGCTCCTGAGCCAGCCTAGGATGCCATTGGCTCTGCTGCCCACCTGGGCACTGCTGCTTCCTCTTCAGCTCCTCTCTCCCAGCACCTGCAGCTCCCTCACTGCCTGGCTGCTCTCAGCCACTCTGGCCCCAGCCTGTAGTGCTGCTTGGAGCTGTTGTGGCCAAAGTGTAGAACCCTGCACTTGGCCTTGTTCAATCTCATCCTATGGCCTCTATTCACTCCATCCAGCCCTGTGGTGAAGCCCTATCTGCTGTTACTCTGCTCAGCATCCTGCAGGAGTTCTGGGATGCAGCTTTCAGAGCCAGGGTTTATTTATATCCCTCGTGGTAGTTAATGTGTACATAGCTTCTACAACAAGTCCTCCTTCCACCTTAAATATCCTTGAAACATGTTTGGCAGTAGTTGCCCCTTTGAAGCCATCTGGTCTTCCATCAAAATGAAATATATCAAAACTATTTTGTTATTCACCCAGAAAATTCACTTTCAGACACAATCATCTTTCTTTCCCTGAATCTCACCTAATTTGTTAACCTGTTCATATTAGCAAACTACCCGTAGATGACTGCTCCATGCTGAGGCAGAGAAAGGCTCTTTGCACAGAGGGAACACGAGCTCTCTGGCTCCCAGACAAAACTTCATTGGCATTTCTTGACTTCATCTTAAACTGCAAGCTTGGACATTTCTAATGCCCCACTCATTAAAGATCTCTGCATAAAACTGATGTTCAGACCTGCATCCTCAGCAAACGTGTGGACGGTATGGCATTAAGGGGACAGGTCAATGATAAAGAGCAGAGCTTTAATCCAGGGGGGCTTTGATAAGCTTGGAAGTCAACAGAAACTTCATGATCCTGAAGGAAGAGAAATGCAAAGTTTAACAGCTGCCACAGACTAATCCCACGTGTGAGAACAAGCTGGGAATCACCTGAGTGAACAGCAGCTTTACTGACAAAGACCTGGAGGTTTTGCTGGGCAGCAAATCAAACAGAAACTAATGGTGGAGACACACTGCAAGTAAGGGAAATGACAATGTGGGCTACATAAGGAGTTCAGAGCATAACTACTTCCCTCTTCTTGGCACTGGTGAGGCTCCACCTGGAATATCATGATCGCTTTAGGACCTCCCCATTCAGGAGCGACGCTTGCAAGCTGTCAACGAGGAAATTGTTATCAGGATGGGTCAGTGACCTACAAAACAGATCTGCATGGAAAGCCCCAGGGAGCTGGAATTGTTCATCTGGAAACTAAGAGTGGATCTAGTGGCAGCTACAATTACTGTAAAAGTCTAACACAAAGATAACAGCCAAATTCTCCTTGCCACTGACAGACAACACAACATAGAATCACAGAATCAAGCTCATCCAGTCCAACCTAGCACCCAGCCCTGTTCAATCACCAGACCATGGCACTAAGTGCCCCAGCCAGGCTTTGCTTGGACACCTCCAGGGACAGCGACTCCACCAGCTCCCTGGGCAGCCCATTCCAGTGCCAGCATGCTTCTGAAAAGGAAAGCAGATCCTGATCAAGGGAAGCAGAGAGAAAAGCCAAATGCAGTTCTTTATTGCTTCAGACTGCCTTTGCCCTCCTGGAACATCACTATCAGGCAAGAAAAGCAGTAGCTTGAGAAGCCTTCCTTTTTCATCTAGTCTCTACTTTCCTGTCCCCTCATATCGTTTAGATATCAGTCTGACAATACAGATAAGTAGGGTGACCTGTACAGACCTCTCAGAGAGAAAGAAAGAAAGAGCTACCCCAATTGTCTTACGGTACCCTTCATGAAAACTTCACCTCCATACTGCTCTATGGATTGCCCTCAGTAAGCTCTGATAATGAAGTCTTGCTACATCAGCGCAACACCACCACATATTAACGCTCCTCTCAGAGTATGATGATGGAGTTCATGCAGGCAATAAAATACCAGGTCTCACATACAGCAGCATTTTACCTTTTCCTGCACATCCCACATCCTGGTGGGATACACAAAAGCATGTTCCAAAATGCACAGAAGTATTTGCTTTCGAATCAGAAACACGGCGAATGTGTCCTTTTATCCTTGGCTGGGCCTTCACTGCTTGATTTAATATCAGATAGCACCACAGAGCCAGATCATGACCAATTTCCCTTATTCTGTCTCCTAAATCTGACCCTTCTGGAAGCAAAGGAAGGTTTGGAGAGTCTCCGAAAGGGGAAGCACTGTCATTAGGACTACAAGCCATGTTTTGGTGTGGTACTTTGTACATTTTGAGAGCTTACTTCCTCCTCCTGCTCTTAAATCTTTGTTGAGAAAAGACTGTGACTAGGAATGATGAAGTGTGTGAACTAAAGGGATTGTAGTGTCCTTAGAAGAAGAAAGGGAGGGGGAATGGGCACAGCATTCTTTGTAGTGGTTATATCATCAACAGCCATCCTTTGTGCTTGAGCACTCACTAAAGCATAAAGTAACTGCAATACATCCCATCTCTATTGATTCAGAAAAGAAAGGTAATTGATTCACCCTCGGGATTTCCTTTAAAAGGCACTGGGTAAGAATTATCTCTCCTGTATCATATCACAAAACACACTAAACAAAGCTGCTTGGGATTTGTATACCATCATCCATCACTGGAATCCCCCAGCTCTTTTCAAGTCTAATTGAGAGTAGCCAGCTACACTTTTGGGGTCATTGATGGGTCTCTCTTTTGGGGGTTAAATCCCTCCAATTGTAGTAGATAGGAGAGGCTTGGCTTGGAGTGGAGGATGCTTTTGTTATTGTTCTGGTGGATGAGTTTGAAGCTTAAGAAGATACAGCAAAACAACTAAAGTTAACACTGAAGGCTAAATAACATCAGGTAAGCTGTTTCCTCCCACTCCCCTTATCACAGTCTCCATTTGCATTTTTTATTTCAGTATATTAAAGCCTCTGCAAGAAGAGATCATGCCAAGGTGCTGCATGCTTTGAGACCTAGGTTACACAAAGATTTTCCTCAGCAAATGCAGATCCAGTTCTACCATGAGAACTGCTACAAAGGACTTGACTTTTATACCTTCTGAATTCTCTTTTTCTATGGATTTGCATGGTTGCAATGTATCTTGGACATACAACCTGAACGTGTTTGCTCTATATCTAAAATGCTGGCAATTTTCCTGCTGTATATTACAAGACATCACTCATGTGACAGGGATGCTTTGTTGGAGCCACTAGCACTTAGGGCCACTCATAAAACATATCTGACACTTGGACACGAAACTTCTAACACTAGAAAATTTGACCTGTGGAGTCTCCCTCCCTGGAGATATTCAAGACCCACCTGGATATGTCCCAGTGTGACCTGGTATAGGTGATCCTGCTCTGCAAGGAGGGGGTTGCACTGGATGTTCTTTTGAGGTCCCTTCCAGCCCCTGACATTCTGTGATTCTAAGAAACTTCATCTCCTAAGGGTAACTAATCAGGAGAGAGCAGTGCTTCTAGTCCACAGACCCCAAGAGGTCTTTGCTAGAGACTTTACTGAGCGGTTGTAGCGCTCGGGAACAAACCACAAGAGCCAAAGCCAGTAGCTCCAGACTTAGCCATCTTCCCACAGTAAAAATAGAAACTGCAAAGTTATTCTGTGCAGGACAGCAACTGATAGCCAAGGAACTGCCTTCCATAATTAACCTGCTGTTTTGCTAGAGGAGCCTCTTCACTAAAGTATTTTTACTTTGAATTTCTGACAAGTTAAAAAAAGAAGAAGGGCTGAGCACTCAGACTGGCAGATTGCCTGAACGTACTTAGAATCATTAACTCAGCTCATCTTGTCACCTGCTGCCACCTTCCCACAGGGGAACAGATGTCCCAAAACAAATGGTGCTACCAGAGGGGGAATGTGAGAGGTGAAACACAAAGGGCAGCTCAGAGCTACCATTTCTCAGGGGCCTAAAGCCCAACCACGCAACACTTTGGGATGATCCTGGGCTACTCTATCCAAGAGAGCAAGGAACTGTGAAGGTGAGTTTGCCACAGTCCATTAGACCTTGTGGATGTGAAAATTAAGGGCAACACCATCCCAGATTTGCCTCCAGATGTAGCTGCAGCTGAGTGATGGGTGAGGAATATCTGACGCACATCAGCTGCTGTTCTTTCTGCAAATTGCCTGGGAACAAATCATGAGAGTCTTGACTTTATCAGAGCAGACACTGACTATTACCTGAGATTAGGCACTAAATACTTTCTGTGAATACTTCCTACTCTGTGACATGTTTGCATGTATTTGATTGATTAAGATACCCGAGCGGGTTTGGTAAGATGTAAGTCACACAGCTCCTTGACTGGAAAAGACAAGCTCAGAATCAGATTTCCAGGGTGAAGAGTCACAACTACCTACCCAAAGTATTCCTGCTGGAAGTATTTTTCATTCCTCCTGCCTCAGAGCTAACTGCAGCCAGAAACCATGCTGGCTACTATGTTTACAGATAATTAATAGGAGAGCAAAATAAACAACTGATCCACTGTCATACTAAAAGAACATTTGGGCAAGTCCTGGGAACCAAACCAAACCCAGGCAGAGGAGCTGCCTTTGGAAAGCACACCTAGGACTGACCACAGCAGCCAAGCAGAGGCACAGGGTCTTTAACCTCCTTCAGGTGCCAGTGCAGGAACGACGTGTAGCTAAAGAGCTTATCCAGCTGAATGTTCATGTGTGTGCGAGAAACTGCTGAAAAACTGTGATAAAACTAACTGTGTTATCCTCAAAACACACACAGCAAATTTCTCCTTCCTCTCTGGACCCTGAAAAAAAGTAGGAGAAAACTCCAGGTGTTTTGTTGTAAAGCATTGGAACTCCTGCAAATCCTCATTAAAGGCCACGGAGAAACCATACATTTTACTGCCTCCAGTGTGCTGCTGCATTCCTCCTGGTTACCTGGAAATAATAATCCCACTATGTACATTATCTGCATGTAAGTGATCCATGGCACACCTCAGGCACGCCTTTAGTAGGTAGGGAGAAAATATCTAGGATAAAATAAGCCTTTTAAGCCCACACAGAAATGCTGGCCGAGGTTTGCCAGCAGTTTCTATCACTCATTCTCCTTCCTTACAGATGATGCAAATCGTTAATGAGCAAATATATTTTCCTGCAGACCAATACTTGAAACTCCTCCTGATTGTTACAGCAGGCATGGGAACAGGCCTTAAATTTACTAGTACCAGTATAAATCTGTCTTCAGCTGAGCTTTAGCCACTGCACAGTCTAAAGCTTGGCTTGCAACATTTTCAGGCTAAGGAAGAAGACAGTTGAGTCAAGGCATTAACAGCTCCTCACTGCAGAGGATACCACAAGGCACCATAATTCACCTAACCCCACGCAGCTGAGATGCTGATGGCTACCCATGCACACTGTTGTGTGCAACCACAGAACATAACAGACTGCTTGGCTGAGCTGAAATTTCATCACAAAAAAAACAACTCCACCTGATTTTGGATTTTCCATGTGCACAGATGAGAAAGGGTGGAAGGACACTGTCATGAGAATTCAAGTCCCTGCACGCACCTCTGTGCTCCATCTGGGGACAAACATGAGTTTTTAGGGCAAACTTGCACCTCTGAACAAAGGCCAGCAAGCAGCAGCAAGTTTGGTGATGATACAAACGCCCTCTGGCTGTGCTGCCATCTAGTGAGATCTGGACAGGCCAGAGCTGGGTGAAGGGAAACCTCATCAAGTTCAGTAAGGACAAGTGCAGAATCCTGCATCTGGGGAGGAATAACAGCAGGCACCAGTACAGATTAGGGGTTGTCCTGCTGGAAAGCAGCTCCTTGGAGTCTTGGTGGACATCAAATTTTCCATGGGACAGCAATGTGCCCTTGTGACCAAGAGAGCCAGTGGCATCCTGGGGGGCATCACCTGTCCAGCAGGTCTAGGGAGGTTCTCCTCCCGCTCTTCTCCATCCTGGTGACACCACATCTGCAATACTGTGTTCATTTTGGGGCTCCCCAGTTCAAGACAGACAAGGATCTGCTAGAAAGAGTCCAAGAAAGGATAATTTGGAGACTTGAACATCTCTCCTGTGAAGAAAGACTGAGAGACCTGGGGCTGTCTGGAGAAGAGAAGGCTGAGAAGGGAAGCTCTACCAATATTTGAGAGATGGGTGGCAAGATGAAAGTGCCAGGCTCTGTTAGGTGGTGCCCAAGTGACAGAATAAGGAACAGGCACAAGCTGGAATACAGCAAGTTCCATCTCAGTATGAGGAGAAACTTCATCATGGTGAGGGTGATGGAGTGCTGGAACAGGCTGCCCAGAGAGGTTGTGGAGTCTCCTTCTCTGAAGACTTTCAAAACCCACCTGGATGTGTTCCTGTGCAACCTGCCCTAAGCAAGCCTGATAGGGCAGTGGGGCTGGACTGGATGACCTCTGGAGGTGCCTTCCAAACTCTTAACATTCTTCCTGGCAAATTGTTACATCTGCAAGAACAATTTGTCTACCTAATCATGACAAAGACTAACACAAAAATAGAACATGCCTCTTGGTGAAAACAAACCACTCTATTTTCCCAATCATTTCTCAGTCTTCCCTCTGTGCAACTCAAATCCCAATTAACAAACTACTCATACTTTCCCTTAAATTCCTAAAAGGGTTTCACTGTGAGTTCACATAGGCTGTGGAAGGTGTGAGGCTATGCAAATGCCCATCTCAGGTTCTTCCAAGTGTCAGGGCCTCCCATGTTTCCAGCTGCCTCATGAAGAAGTGCAAAGTCCACAATAATTTTTAAGAGAGTGGATAAATAATGCATAGGAAACACACACTTGGCTTGCTACCTTATGGGAGAGCTGTGCTTGATACACACGTGACGGCTGCAGGGTCTAAGCTTGTCACGGCAGCAGCAGCAGCAGCCTGGGGTGGATAATCAGCTCAATGCAGAGATGAAATTCCCAACTACTTTTCTCTTAACATTAATGAGAATTATATAGCAAAGGTCTGCCTCCAAAAAAAGCCAGTTAGTCTTCATCAAACTCGAAGCAGACACATGCCAATGCTGTGCAAACACAGCCAGGAGGCAGTAAGAAAAGAGAAACTTCTAAAATAAGGAATTTTGTAGAAAAATGGCTCAGTGTTCCCAAGCCTGAGTGAAACACAATCATCCCTTACTCTGAAGTATTTTACTCCCAATGGAGCTGGGGAAGGAAAGCAGAATTGGAACGCTCTGGAAGATTTTCTACTGCCAAATGGAATGTAAAATCAGTGACTTTGGGGTAATTTTGTCAGCTTTGAGAAGCCATGGCCAGGAGCTCTCCAACTGTTCAACAACACAGAGATTAGCTCTCAGAGCTTTTCAGCTCATTTTCTCCCCTCTTTGCAGTATTACATTCTGCTTTGGGACATCTGGTCCCACTGTGGGAAGGTGATAGAGTCTCCTCACATGAGGGGAGGTGGTTTGGGAAACCTGCCAGCACGAAGGTCTGCTCTCCATCGCTGCTCTGTCAGGATAGCTATGAAAAACAGCTGCGTGTCAGCCACTGCTCTGGGCCACTCAGCACTGGCTGAACAACACAGCCCACGAGTTACTCTCCAAATGACACAACCTCACAAGTGCTTAACTCCTTTGGACAAACAGGTCCCTTGGTCAAGAATGGCCCTCCTGTTTGTAGCCAGGTACAAAAAACCAGGCAAAATACACAGCTAAGCTAAGCTGTTACCCAGAAAGTCATGTGGAGCTTCAACCTTCAACTGACACCCATTCATCTTTAGCAGACAGCACCTCTACCCAGGGGCTGCAGCTCTGGCTGCTTTTTGCAGGGGGTGCTGGATCAACACAAAGCAGTCTGCTCCTCCAGTTGCTTCTCGTTTGAACAAATAAAAGGGACCAGAGCAAGGCCTCTTCAGTCCAATCCCCCCTGATCCTAAAGCACAGTATCTTGAATTGTTTATCATGACCTGTTAAAATGGCATCCCAAAACTAAGCTGATCGGTATGAGACAGTTCACAATATGAGAACCTTCATTAAGGATGGGAAATACCCAACCCAGGGTCTGCTTCAAACACACCCAACCAGCACCCCAAGTCATGTCTCCATCTGACCACGTCCAAAGTTCATCATTTCGTTCCAGAGCTTTGAGTTGCATCCGACTCTTAAATTGCTATTAGCTTGATAACAACAACAAATGCTGTCTGTTTGGCTACTAATTAGTCAACAATGATGAAAGAAAAAGAAAATAAAGCAAAGCTCCTCTTCTCTGACAAGCTGTCACAAGGATATGAAGAGCAGTAACACAACAAGTTAACTCTTCTACAGCACAAGAGACAACACAGCAGCTCGTTTCAGAGTATGACTCATACTGTCTCGCAAAGGAGCAACCTATGAGTAGATAAGTATCACTCTGCCAAAGAAACATGAGGCACAAGAGAGTCCAAAAATCTTCCTAGTCACAGCGGAGTAGCTATTGGAGAGATGGTGAGAGAAGATGGAAAAAAAAAAACCAGTTTTCAGCAACAGTGCTGTCCAATGCTGTAGATGTTAGCAGCAAGGAAACATCATTAACAGTTTCTGGAGGTTTAAGAGAATGCTGTGGCTTGCAGCAGCCACTTTTGTGAACAGCAGCAGTAAAAGAAATTCCATATACCACTGTGGGTGAATAAACAAATCCCTAAACCTCTTCAACAAACGTTCCTGAGCCTTTGCCACTCCATGCATAAAGGACCACAGTGGGCATAATGCTCATTAAAACTGGTTCCCTGAAAGAGGCTGCAAAACAACATCCTTTTGCCTAGAGAGCCAAGCACCTGAGCAGAAAAAGAAAGAACACTGTCAGAGTATTTTCTCCTCTCCACTCGGAGCTACCATGTCCCACCACAGCCTGCTGCAGCTTGGTGTCCAGCCAGCAGGACACATCTTGTGGCAGAGGGAAGCACCAAGAAAATGCACAAAAAAGTAATGTGCCACACAGCAGCAAGCACAAGACTGGGCAGAGGAAGCCAGAACAGTTCAGCATGTCTCATGAAGTACAGATTGCAATATTCCTGTCATGCCAGTGGACCTCAGATCCTGTTCTTGAGCTCCCTAAAAGGTTTGAAACTGCAAATGCTTCCCAGCTGCACTGGTTACATCCCTCTTGGCTCCCATCTGTAAAGTGACCAGTCCCCTGCAGGAGAGTCTGAAAAGCCACACAAGTACACACCAAAAAAGCCACCAATTCCTGGAAAGTGAATGCCAGGCACATTGCAAGGAAGCACTGAGGGACCTGGCAGCAGAGCAAGTCTGATTCAAGGTCCTGTGATAAAAGTGAAACAGGCTCACATCTCGGTGCTGTACATGCAGTTCATGAGCTGACATATTATTTTACATGGTACACTCCCTCTATGCCAGATGAACACAGACCAAATAAGCTCCTGAAGGATTCCTATGAACTGTAGAAATAGTGGAATCAAATATGAGCAAGACATCAGCCTTCAGAAATGCAAATCAGAACTCACACACCCATCAACAGAGACTAAAAGCCACAGCATTTAATCAAGGCCACCATGCACATGTCTGTCACCTAAGTATATACAGGCTACTGTCCTACACTTTTTCCTACAGAACTGTTTTGCTGAGCTTGGGTCCAGCAGTCTGGGGATCAAATTCAGATTTTCCAGCTGCCTTGGCAAATTCTCAGACTGCTTAAGAGGAAGAGAACAAGGGCTGGGGCAAAGCCCTTGAAGCTGTTAGTGAAAACTGACTGTGCTTTTACAGTAAGTGGCACATTGCAGTTGCATCTCTCACTATCCTTTAAAATATGTTTAGTTTATAAGAGCTCAAATCCTCCTTTGTCTTCTATAACTCATAGACAAAGGCCTTTGTGAATCCAGGTTAATCCTTTAGAAAGCAAAAGATTAACTAATCTATATCTAGGGAAAGGAACTTCCCCTGCAGTCAAGGCTAAGGACAAACACCTTAGAACAGAATCACAGAATGGTTTAGGTTGGAAGGGACTTCAAGGATCAGCCTGTTCCAAACCCCTGCCATAGGCAGGGACACCTCCCACTAGAACAGGTTGCTCAAGGCCCGAACACCTCTAGGGAGGGAGCAGCCACAACCTCTCTAGGCAACCTGTGCCAGTGTCTCACCACCCTCACTGCAAGGAATCTTTTCCTAACATCCAGTTTGAATCTCCCTTCTTCAAGTTCAAATCCATTACCCCTCATCCTGTCATTACAAGACCTTGTCAATAAGCCACCCCCCAGGCTTCTTGTAGCCCCTTTCAGATACTGGAAGGCCACTATGAGGTCTCCTTGAAGCCTTCTCTTCTTCAAGCTGCAGAGCCCCAACTCTTGTAGCCTGTCCTCATAGCAGAGCTGCTGCAGTCCTCTGAGCATCTTGGTGGCCTCCTCTGGACTTGTTCCAACAGTTCCACATCCTTCTTGTGCTGGGGGCTCCAGAACTGCACACAGTACTCCAGGCAGGATATTTCATGAGGTTGGCCTGGGCCCACCTCTCCAGCCTGTCCAGACCTCTCTGGATAGATCCCTTCCCTCTAGCAAATCGACTGTGCCACAGAGCTTGGTGTCATCTGCACACTTGCTGAGGGTGCACTGATTCCTCTGTTTGCATCACTGACCAAGATGTTAAAGAGCACCTTCAGGGAAGGCACTGTGTGAAACACATTCCCAAAACGCTCCTGATACACCATCTGAGGAATATTCAAGGAAACCCCAACAAGACTTACCAAGCAGTGCTTCCCATCTGGCTACTTTATGTCTGTGTTGTTTTCATTAGTATGACAAACTTGGTAGAAAACCTGTCCTGAAACCAAACCTGAAGGAATAATCTAACAGTTGCCTTTGGGAGAGGAGAGGCAACGATTTCTTACCAAAACATCATTTTTATGTGACATTCCACAAGCAGCCAAATACACAGCTGGAAAAATTGGACTGCTGAATTTCCATCATTTTGGAGAAATTAAATGGAGACTGTTTTGAAGTTAATATAGTATTGACTTTCCACCAGTGGTGATTGAACTGTTTTGATACAGTAAACGATCCACTGTTCATATTTCACCTTTCTGCTGCACCTTTAACTTCTAAAGATACCCAAAGTTAAAGGATGTGTGGTTGCAGTGTCATGGGGCAAAACCACTGACCACCAGAGAGAGAACCAAAACTAGCTATGATTTACTGAGTGCCATTCTGGAGTCCCCCAGCACAGGAAGAACATTGAACTGGTGGAACAAGTCCAGAGGAGGCCACCAAGATGCTCAGAGGACTGCAGCAGTTCTGCTCTGAGGACAGGCTACAAGAACTGGGGCTTTGCAGCCTGGAGAAGACTTTGAGAAGACCTTGGAGTAGCCTTCCAGGATCTGACAGGGGCTACAGGAAGGCTGGGGAGGGATTATTGACATGGTCCTGTGATGACAAGAGAAGGGGTAATGAGTTTGAACTGGCAGAGGGGAGATTCAAAGTGGATGTTAGGGAAGGGTTCTTTGCAGTGAGGGTGGTGAGACACTGACACAGGTTGCCCAGGGAGGTGGTGGCTGCTCCCTCCCTGAAGATGTTCAAGGCCAGGCTGGATGAGGCCTTGAGCAACCTGTTCTAGTGAGAGGTGTCCCTGCCTATGGCAGGGGGTTGGAACTGGCTGATCCTTGAGGTCCCTTCCAAGCTAACCCATGCTATGATTTAACCTGGCACAGTTCACACAGGAGCTCAGATGCCACCTGAGCTGGCTCGTGCTCAAGGAGAAGCAAACTAAGCATGGGCAGCGTTACCACAAAGTGGTCATGGTTTAACAAGCAGGCAGATTGCTCTGCTGCTCCAAAAGGGGCAAGAGAATGATGCTCACACAATGGATTGGACAGTACTGGACAGTTCAAACGGAGAGGCAGGTCACAAGCTACAGTGCTGCAGCTGCATATAGTGGTGAGCATAGCAAAACATGTAAAAGACAAAGGAATCCATAGTCTGAGCTTGCACATAAAGCTCATTGAGCCAAAGCTCCACACAAAACCTAAAATCCCAGCCCCACATGCCCCCTCCCTACCCTGCCTCTCTGCTCCCCACCCCAAAAGCATCTGTGAGGCAGCACAACATTCAGCTCCAGGCCCAGCTAAGCCACAGCAACACCAAGGCCAGTTATGCCTCATCTCCCCCACCAGGGAGGTAAGAGCCTGCTTGTCCTTCCCGGGAGGAGACAGCAAGGGGGAAAGGGAAGAACCTGACTCTTCCAGCAGTTGTATGAAAAACAGAGATTACACTTTCTGCTACACCTCCTGGAGCCCCTAGCACCTGGAGATCTGCAACTTAATGGCTCTTAAAGGCACCACTCAGCCTCAAATGGCCACACAAGGTCACCTAAAAGCTTTTAGGCCTTGGGGGGAAAGGGAAGGATCTGTTCCCTCATCTGATAAAGTGAAGGCACTCAACAGACCAGAAACCTCTCTGCAGTGAGGCCTGTCCTCACTTGGGGGACCTCACAGGGCTGTGTTCTGTTGCCACCTGCAGCCTTACATCACTGGACCAAGCAACAGCACTTTTGTCTTGTTGATACCAAAACTCAAGCATATAAATCATTTTTACCTTAAATGTCCAGTTCTGGGCTCCTCAGTTCAACAGAGATGTTGAGGTACTGGAAGGTGTCCAGAAGAGGACAACAAAGCTGGTGAGGGGCCTGGAGCACAGCCCTGTGAGGAGAGGCTGAGGGAGAGCAAGGGGACACAGTCTGGAGTTGTGCCAGGGCAGGTCTAGGCTGGGTGTGAGGAGGAAGTTGTTGGCAGAGAGAGTGATTGGCATTGGAATGGGCTGCCCAGGGAGGTGGTGGAGTGGCTGTGGCTGGAGGTGTTGAAGCCAAGCCTGGCTGGGGCACTTAGTGCCATGGTCTGGTTGATTGGATAGGGCTGGAGTGGAGGATATTGGATGGATAAGTTGAACTAGATGATCTTAGAGGTCTCTTCCAACCTCATTGATTCTCTGATAGCTTGATTTCATAGCACAGGTGCTCCCCTGCTGACTCAGCACAAAGCTACCCCTCGAGTCAGGTACATCTCCCTTTTACAAAGCACCAGATGACCTATTTTTCAAAGAAAATGTGCTCTTCAAAATCTAGTTCCAGTCCCTCACTGCTCTCAGGTTTGTGGGCCCAGCTGCAGTACTTAGCTGTGTAGATCCTTATGCATCTGGTGAATAATTGGCATTTTATTTTCCAACACTATCCTGAAGAGGCTCTTTTTCTTCCCAGACAGAGTTTCTGGCAAATTAATAATTCAAGTGATGTTTTCACAGTGGTTCTTTCACCTTTATTTATTGCCTTGACTGGAAGAGACAAAATTTCCCTTTGGAGGAGGAAGGCAAAGAACCTATCAGTTAGAACAGCAGCTTCAAAAAAAAAAAAGAAGTGATTTTGAAGTTATCCCTGTAAATTTTATGCTTTAAATCACTTTTAGCTCTTCTGGTAATCTGTCTGCACTGTCAAGGGTTTGGCTTTCCTAAAGTAATGATAATAGTAGGAAATGTCAGATCTCAGGTAAATAAGGTTTTAAAAGATACCACACAAGTGTAACAAAGACCTACTGCTTCATATTTCACATTGCCTATAATTTATGTGCTTTCATAACTTCAAAGAGGCAAGGAAAGGTTGCACAGCAGCTCTGGGAAAGTTCCAGGATAGGGGCAGCAAAGGTACAAAGCAACATTAACTGGCAACCCGGATCATCTCCAAACCTGCTTCAGCACAGGGTACTTCAGTGCACACCTCACTCAGGCAGCCCATGAAATACTTTGCTCCATCAGCAGCACCATTTTAATCCTTTCAAAAGTCAAAAGGAAAAGACAAGTTGTTAAAAAATGACAAATAATTCCTTATGGAGATGAGCTAAGACAGACCTTGACAGAGGGACAAGTGTTCAGTCTCTGCTGGTTTGAGGCTAATTGGAATATTGTAATGAGAAAAATTATGGGCTGTGAAAAGGAAACAATGCTGATGTCTACCGCACTCAGGGGCTTGCTGAGATGGGTAAAAGCAAGAACACAAATGCAGATAATACAGAGTGTGTGTCTCTGCCTGTTGGAGTCTGTGTTTTTGCTAGAATCTGTGTAACTCATCCTTCTGCTTCTAACTCCTCTTGCTCATCCTCCAAACTCACCTTGCATGTAAGGCAGACTCTGGGATAAGAAAAGGAGGTGGAAAGGTGGTTGGGAGCCCCTCCTGGGGACTCTGGTTTCTGGGAGGGCTGTTGTGCTTCTGCATTACCTTTAACTTGTATATTTCTGTCTATAGCTGTAAATATTTTCACTATCTGCTTGTACATTGTGCTAAGCTGTGAATATAAAGCTTCAGACCTTAACTTCAGCCAGCTGAGTCTAGCCTGGGTGGGGGTGTGGGTAACTCCCAAACCATCACACAGTCCTCTAAAAGTGGGTAGGTTCTCCAACACTGTTTTCCTAAGATAGTATTCTGAACTGAAAGAAGTAACAAGGCAACAATCATCTTCCTTTTGAACACATTCTAAGTTTCTGTGGTTTTATTCATACATTTTGCCACATCAGAGTCCCTCTTCTCAGTGTGAAGCTGGAAACATCATTAATCTAAATGTAGCTAAGCGCTCTGACCAAGGACAACTTCAAACTGAGAAAGCAATGGCTGACAAAGAACTCTTCCCTGTGAAGTAAGGCTCCTGAGACCTGATGAACGTAGCCACAATAACCTCAGGAAATTCAGTCAGGCTTTGTTTCTTGAAAATATCCTACCATCAGAAAGATGGAGCAGCTGCACCTCCGTATGCCTCCACAGCTCCACTCAAAGTCAGCACTCTCGGTACATTAATAAAGTGAACTTTCACTCCAAAAGAAGTGGAAGGCTTTCTGTGAAGTGTTTGAGGAAGATCACTGGAATTCAAGGTGGTATCCTGAAGTTTCCTCAAGTGATTTGTGTTAAGAGTCTTTATAAAACTTTCAGAAGTACCAACAAAAGAAACAGCATCAGAAAACCTCTGCATGACACAGAAGTGGAAACACTGAGCCTGTTGATTTCAGCATCTTTCTACCAGTGTTTGTCACCAGTAGTTACTTAAAACGGCTCCATCCAACTTCTCTTAGTGTTAAGAGAGAAAACAAGTTGATGTTGACTGTAACTACAGACTTACTTAACTGTATAATAAAGTATGTGAGCATGGTATGTGTAGGAAAGGAGCAAGGGCATAGACAGCAATACCAGGAACAAAAAGTAGGTTTCTAATGTTTCATGCAGTGCCCTACTAAGATGCTGTAACCTGAAAGGGTCCCTTGCAAAGGATTCGAAAGTATGTCTCTTCCTCAGGTCACTTCTGATTTTAGCCCTCTTCTGAGACTGCTGATAATCACAGCAATTAATGACAGCTTTTCTAGAAGATCTGAGGGGAGGGACACCACTGCACAGAGGACTGCCTCTTCCCTGGGGGTGTTCAAGGCCAGGCTGGATGAGTCTAGTAGAGAGGCATCAATGTCCTTAGTGGGGAGGTTGGAGTAAGAGATCTCTGAGGTCTCTTCCAACCTAAGCCATTGTATCATTCTATGAACTGGGGTGAGGTCAGCACGCCTGCTGCCATCAGACTGTGAGCAGGCTACAGGCTACTGTTACCCAGAGCACGAATGTCAACTGGATACTTAGGACCAGAATGTTCCTCTCCCATGTGGATGCTTTTGCCTGCAGCTTGCTCCTACCTTTTTGCCTTTCCAAAGATCTTACCCAGTGGGCCATGTGCTGATACACAGCACAGGTAAGAATTGTGCTTATTTATACCTGTACCATTCTTGATTGGCATCTACAGACAGCTAGAAGAGGTGAACAGGCATCTCACATAAAACTTTGAGAGCCCACCTAAGCTTTTTAGAAGGATTTACAGTTAACTCATTTGACATTGTAAAAAAACATCCGTACCAAAACCATCTGGTATTGTTTAAAATCCAGCCTTGTTAGCTGGTAATTCCCAAACACACAGGATTTCACTGCCTTGCACACCAGACTTTTCCCCCTGTGGCACTGACCCTTTTGGAACTGACCAAACACACCAGCAGGAACACAGCACAGTGGCTTTCATTCACCTCTCCGTGGCAGAGTCTGCAGCAAGGTTATCACAGAAAGTCAGCATATTCCAGTAGGAAATACTAAAACCAGGCAGCACCAACCTTGCCCTAACTTCTGAGTTTACTGGGCTCATTCTCTTCAAAAAGCTTTATTTCACATAGAGATGCATTTTAAAGAAGAGTTTCCTCCTCACAAGGAAAATAAAGAAATGATTCTTCTCTTCCTGAGAGATCCAGGACTGTAAACATCAGGCTGTCATGACTGATTTCCACCATCAAAGTTAGCAGGCCAGGTAGCTTATAATATATGTGTTTTCATGACACCTGATTAAAACTGGTGTCATCACAGTTTTATGGACTACTTAAATGTGGCAATTTCCATTAAGTGTTTTTAAAGAAGCAATTAACAGTTTTAACAAGGGTTCACTAGTTCAAATCATTTCAGCATTGACTGGTAGATTGTCCTCCTGGGTACCACGCTTGACATTTGAAATCTCTTAGCCTCTCGCAAGTAGCGTTTTGGCAAAGCAGGAGGAAAATTAGGGGCATCACTCAGCGCTGCAAATATACCTCTTTTGAAAGGAAACAACAGCCTAACAGCGAATCAAGGCACCGGCAACGAGCAATTAACGAAACCTGCAAACAATGCTACGAGGGGCAGCACTTCTGCTAAAGAATTTGATCTCCCATCTAGCATGAAAGCAAATCCGTCTGCAGAAATGCAGGAAGACAAGACAGGGAGGCAGCAATGTGTGAAGAAGAGCTCGAGAAAGACAGATCGCACCTAAATTGTTTGGTGTGATTGACAGATTTGCAAGGAAAAACAAAAAGCAGTGAAAATTAGAGTCTGCAGTAGGGGGGGAACTGAGAGGAGGAGATCAGGTTTTAGCAGGGTCCTAAACCGAGTGGAGAGCAAAAGGTCAGCAACGCAGGTGTCAGCCTGAGAATTTGGAAGAGGTCCCAGCAATCAATATGCAAACAAAGCCTTTTTATCACCGATTTTTAGCTATCCTTTTGTTAGCAATATCCACGGGGGTGTCATGTGCAAGAGGTGAGGGGTTTGTGATGGGGACCAAGCCAGCACTTAACTCCTAGATCTGGATCTGGAATGCCTTCACGTGATGAGCCACACTATCTCCCCTGGCACGCAGATAGAGAGTGTCTGCACCAAGCCCAGGGAATCTGACAACGTGAAAACAATCCCAGTAACAAAGCAGAGTGCATTGTCCAAGCTACAGTGTGCCTTCTGCTGCGAAATCAAAACGCTCTGCCTGAAAGAAACAAAAGGCAAAGTGGACCAGCAGAACACCATTGTTTCAGGACTACAGCTACACAGGACATTACAGGCTCTTCCTCACTAGTTTGATCCATAATCCTGATGGTTGCTCAGAGAGCACAACATTCTCTTGATGTTCTCCCCAACTGGCTGCTTGGCACAGCTACTGGGCACTGCCTGTGACCCTCCACACGACAGTCAGAGCCCAAGGCCAGTCCAGAGACACAGAACATTTCCCAAAGAGCCTTGATTGTTGGACTTGATGATCCTAGACATCTTTTCCAACTGTAATGATTCTGTGATTTCATGACTCTACGCCCAAGACAGAAACCTTCCCCTGCCACCTGACTCTTCTTTTTCATAAAGAAGAATCATAAAAGATAGTTAGCAGTAGGACAAGGAGGTGGTGGTTTTAAACTGAGGGAAACAGGGTTAGACTAGATCTTAGGAAGAAGTTCTTCAGTACAAGGGTGGTGAGACTCTGGAATAGGCTGCCCAGGGAGGCTGTGGATGCCTCCTCCCTAGGCATGTTGAAAGCCAGGTTGGATGAGGCCTTGAGCAGTTTAGCCTAGCTGAGTGGTGTCCCTGCGCAGGGCAGAGAGGTTGGAGTAGATGATCTCTAAGGTCCCTTCCAACCTGAGCCATTCTAGGATCCTAGGGATTCTTCAGCATGCCAGGAGAGAGCTGTACAAAGGATACATCATGGGAACCATCTGCTTTCCAGAACTCTCCTCCCCAAGTAACACAGGCAGGGAAGCTCCTGCACAAGGGACTTGTAGCTTTATGCTTCTCCCAAGGGGAAAGCAATTTCAGACAAACATAAGGAAACAGTTTTTCTTTTACAATGCTCATCTTGGCAATTTTCTCTCAAATCAACATTTCTTTCTTTAATTAGCATCTTTCATAGAAACTACAGAGAATGATGATACACTGTGGCAACTAAAGAGAAGGCACAGGAATTGCTAGCCATGTGGAGCAGCAGGACATACTCTCCTACACCTGGATTTTATTTGCACTGGGGCAGCAGAGCTAACTCACCAAAGCAGCCAAAACGCCTGCTCTATCCATACCAGCTGCTGGTGATGCAGCTTCTTTTTCTCTCCAGAGTTCACTGATACAAATCCATTTTGTAGCGCATTTCACAAGGGTTGTATGTTGGGCTAATTGCCTTGTTGCTCATTACAAAGTCAACTTCAACCAGTGCTGTATGTTCCCAGCAAATCTGGGCTTAAATAGGGCAGTCATCTCTAAATTTATACCCCGACATTTTCAGTAACAAATCCTCCCTAAGTCAGTTGCTCTAGCCTCAACTATTTTTTCCATCACAGTAAGACACAACTAAAAGCATACAAGAGAGTAGCTGTCATGCTGGTCTCTTGGGGAAAGCTGTTAAACTGCTAAGACACATGTTGTATCTGACTGGAAGATAACAGTGCAGGAGTAAGAACAGGTTTTACTGTATAATATTAGAGCAATACATTATCTATTTTGCTCCTTAATTGAGACTTCTTTATATAAATTAAAACAGAGGCTTTCCTAAGTTATCATGCATGCTCATGGAGGTATTAGGAGAACTTTTAATTAAGCCATGAAAAGGAATTTGTTTTCAAGGATGAGGTGGTTTCATCATACTCATTATGGCCTATTCTTAATGGGGGATCTTACAAGCAGCTCTCATTAAGCAGCCTTTTGAAAGGAGAGCAGGTTGATGCATGCCAGCTACTCCCACTATTGCCACATCATACTTACATATTAAAACAATTAGAGCTCTACAGTGACCACGGAATTTCTTTATATTCCTCTCCACCATAAAATTTACCCACAAAATCTGTGACTGCTGCTGAAAGAAACATTCCAATTAACTTAACAGCCCAAAGACAGCTTCATTTATCATTTTTTCCCACCCAAAACCTTAAAGCCAGTGGTGCCTGCAGATAAATGCAGCCAATGTCAGTGTCACTCTAAGACCTTACCATTCCCCATTTTCTGTCAGCCAGTCCCTGCCTAGGAGCCACAACCATCAGTGTCTGGGTGCAAGCCTGTTCCATGCCCTCCAATCAGAATCTTGGAGGGCTCCACAACCAGGAGCATCCAGAAGTTGTCCTATGTGTAAGTCTTATTATTTAGGGCAGTGTGGCTTGCCCTGACAACTCACCAGTCATGTAAGGTCACATCCACACAGAGAATACCAAAGTCTGTGGGGGTGTGAATGACTTCAGCAGAAAAGCCTGCTCCTGGGCAAGCCTGCAATCCACGGGTGTGCATGCTTCTCCCCCAGCATACACCGGAGCTGATTTGAAGCCATTCTGTCGATGGAACAAAAGCAGCCCCTGACCTATGGCTGACAGAGGGATCACACAGCGCTCCTTAGGATTACAGCACCCTAACTTCCCCTGTTCTTTGCACAAAAGCTCAGCCAAGATTCCTCTTCTTAAAATATCTGTCACTGCATGACACATTTCCAGGACAAGCCCAGAGGCTGCAGATTGTGCCAGAAAGACAGGGAGAGGCTGTGCTGTTACAGTGAGAGTATCCAGCTCGAAGGTAGCTCACGTACAGCACTGGACACTTTACAGACAGTAACTAAGCTTACTCTGTGACAGAATTTTGTTTGCAATCAGGAACTCAAGGACTGTGCTGAAAAATGAAGCCTAAGCCTGCACAGAACACAGAAAATGAAATAGTACTCAAAATTCCCTGAAAAACTCTTTGACCTCATTAAAAAATGCAGTTAGTGGAAACTCTTAAAATCCTGGACTCCATCCTAAAAGGCAGTTAAAAGGAAAAACCATTGTGGGCACAAGAAGTTTAATTGCAGAGATGAATGAGGGACGCTCTCACCTCTCAGCAGTAAACCTCTTAGTATTTATGACACTGAAATTACACTGCATAAACAAAGGAAAAGTTAGAAAAGGGTTGGCTTCATAAATAATGGCTCATTGCTGTGCCAGCCTGATTACCTCATGTCTGTTCTCATGTGGGCACCAAGCTTTTGCAGAGTGGCCTGCAGTTCCCTCCAGCTCCCCAGACAATGGAGGGGGTGCCTTATGCAAAAGGAAGAGGACCAGACAAAAAGATCAGCTTCACTAGAAAACAGCTTCAAACTATACCACATCCAGCTGTGAAACTTTCAGGAGAAGAGGATGCAACAGATTAAACAGCACCCATGTGGTTGCCTAAGCCAAATACAGCCGCAGTGGCAAAGCACAGGTGGCTCTGGTGCTGTGGAATGGTTAAAAGCACAACCTGCTCAAGCATCGAGGGCCTCTCCTTGCTCTCAGCTGTATACATGGAGATGGGAAAACCAAGGAAGAATCCTAGCAGAGGAAGATTTTGACAAAGCCACAGAATCATAAACTGGTTTGTTCTGGAAGTGACCTTCAAGATCATCTAGTTCCAACGCCCCTGCCATGGGCAGGGACACCTTCCACTAGACCAGGTTGCTCAAAGTCCCATCCAACCTGACCTTGAACACCTTCAGGCATGTGGCATTCACAACTTCTCTGGGCAACCTGTTCCAGTGCCTTACCACCCTCACAGTCCACACGTTACATACAGTCAGGTCTGGCACTTTGCCTTCCTTAGCCATTGGTGCTGATTCCTAGCTTCAAGCACAAGTATGCAAGTGTCTGGCCAGGAGGCAGCGGTGCCATTGCACACACTGTGCAGAAAACACCTGTACCTGCACAATACCACTTACCAAAATCCCAGAGGTCAGAGCCAGCCAGCCATGGAAGAGAGAAGCATCACTTGCACAGGAAGATGCAGCACCAAATCTGTCTCTCTACAAATTGCTCTCAAGCCAAAGAGCTTTAGTTACAAGTGTGCATACATTACAGAAACAATTACATCACTTCAAAGGTAATAAATAAGCAGACAGCAAGCAAGGCTGGAAAGAGGTAAGGAAGAAAGAACAGGTCAGTGAGCAGCAGGATATGGAGCAGAAGCAAGTTAAAGTACACAAAACCTCTCTGATTTATTTTACTGAATAGTCTTACTGAATTAAGGCCAATAAATAAATTAAACTATATTGGCCACTATTTAATTAGCAAAGTATGAGAAATAAAGTGAATGAATAAAGTAGGTGGAAGTATCTACAGACTCATCTATATTGCTTAACATGATGTGGGTAAAGACATGGAAGCTAGCTGAAGGCATGGACAGAAGTGAGCTGCTCTGCTGAACCTCAGGATGCTCCCAGCAGGAACCTAGAGCCAGCTGGGGTGCAGGTACAGAGCGAAGCACAGATCTGTTTGTCAAGAGTGGGTAACGTTCATGCTGCCAGAAGGAAAAGAGCAGAGAAACAGCAAAGAAAGCAGGCTGGTTCTGCTGGCAGCGAGGCAACACCTCATCACAGGGCCTGCCAGAGCACCAATGTGCCTGGGCACTTGCTGAAACCAGAATCAGGGCACTTCCACTACTCTGCTGTCACAGAGTCAGAACCACAGAATTTCTTAAGACTGGAAAAGACCTTTAAGATCTTTGACTCCAATCATTAAGCTAACACAGACGAGTCCTTGACTATCCCATATCCCTAAGCACTACATCTCAAACAATCTCTAGAGACAGGGACTGCACCACTGCCCTGGGAAAGCTGTTCCAATGCCTGATAATCTTCTCAGTAACAAAATTCTTCCTAAGGTTCAACCTAAATTTACCTTGGTGCAACATGAAGCCATTTCCTCATGTCCTGTTACTTGAATAGACACCCACCTCTCTACAGCCTCCTTTCAAGTACTTGTAGAGAGTGATGTTCACCCTGAAATTCCTTTCCTCTAGACTAGACAACCCCAGTTCTCTCAGACCCTCCTCACAAGAGACACCTAGGCCCTTCCTCAGCTTTCCTGCCCTTCTTTGCTACTTTTCTTTTTTACTTCTTTTCTATTGATGTCCTTGTGCTGACTTGCCAGGAGTCAGGTACTTTGTCCCCCCTGCAACCACCTCCCATCCTCCCTGAGAAGGTCAGGCTCTCAGGAACCTCTTTGCTCAACAGCAATGGAGCTCCTTAGGGCTACAGAGCTTTTAAAAGGATTTAGGCTACATCTTCTGTCTAGACAAAGCCTATTGCAATTGCTCCAAAAGGGTCTCTGGGCATCACTAAGGTAAAGTGCTTACAAAGCTCACAGTTATTGAAACACAGGGAAAGGAGAGCTCAGCACCCAGCAAGCCAAGCAGCAGCTAAATGAGGGATTACAGGTGCTCACAGAAACTACACTCCAGTTATTCAACAAAAAAGGAGGAAGTTTTGCTCCAAATAAATTAATGGAACTAATTAGGCAGCAAGCAGGAATCACACTAAACTACCCTGTTACACAGTAAATAAACTCAACCATAAGTGCCCCTGGAGAAATTCAAAGTAGGTGACACATCTCTTACCTGAGGAGAGAAAGGTGCCAGCAGTTTCCAGTTACCCACTTGATTTTTAAGCTTTGCTCTGGTTTTTTACAAACTAGAGCAGGAGGTTGGAGGCTGACTCATGGTGTGACCCAGGGTTCAGCTCTACAGCTCTGCCCAGCCTTGGGCAGAGAAATTACAGCTCTGACAACCTGAGCAAGCACCCTCATCTCGGACAAAACCACCTGGAAGTGTTTTCCCAGAGAGTTGAGCTAAGTATCCCTGCAAGGGATTAAGCAAATGCTATGGCATTTCAGCACCGGAGGATTATGAGAGACTGCTCATCCAGAGGCAGGAGAGAAGCTGGGTCTGCAGCCACAGCTCAAGTGTGCATCTGCTGGCAAATGCCCTAACCCGTCCATGCCTTTCACTGTCTAGAAAATGGGCACAGCCCTAGACGCAGCAGAGGCATTTTAACTGACCAACTTACAATGCTCCCAGGTTTTTATCTGACCTGTCATTGTAACAGAAGCTTTGTTTGACTTTCGAATCCTGTGCCTATGTTGGGTTAAACTGCACAGCTACCAGAGCGAAACCGAGTCAGACACTATTATCATGCCCTTGCTGTAAGGCAAGGAAATTCAGAACTAGATTTAATTGCATGGCCCTTTATATTTGGACTTGCCAACAGCCAAGCCAAGTGTCATATAATGAGCAGCATGAACCAGCAGGACAGAAGAGGTGGATTTAAGCATAGTGCAGAAATCATGTGAGAAATGATTTTCCTACAGAAATTGCTTTAGCTGCAGAGCTAATGACCATATTTGTGCCCATGGAAAAAAAAAAAGAGGCCTCAACTACATTGTAACTTTCATATTCTCCTTAATACTATCAAGAGTTTATTATCAAAATGCTGATATCCAAGTGGAAAACATTCTGTCTAATGAGTATTTGTACATTTGCTGGAGACCCCAGCAGGTTTCTCCAAATGAGGTGCTCACTTCAATGAGCCTAACATGGTAATTAATAAACTCACTAAAGAGACTCAGTGGCTAAAGAAATGATGAACAGAGTTGAAAGGAAGCCTGCCAAGACGATGGAACTGCTGTTGAAAGTACACAGAAGGAAAGAGAGTTTAAAAAGAGAAATGAGATGAAGAGTCAACACTGGCACAGGTTGCCCAGGAAGGTCATGGATGCCCCCTCCCTGGAGGTGTTCAAGGCCAGGTTGGATGAGCAACCTGGTCTAGTGGAAGGTGTCCTTGACCATGGCTGGGGGAGCTGGAACTAGATGATTTTTGAGGTCACTTCAAACCCAAACCATTCTATGAATCTATGAAAAAGTGGTCAACAGTAGAGAACTTTTCAGGGTGGACAAACAGACTGCAGAATATAAGCCAAGGCAGCAAAGCCTCTACCCCATCTTATGCTCCACTCTGGCTAAGCTGGTATGTTTAATCCTTACTTTAAAGAGGTCCTATTAGCACTTACTGTATTTTGCCTGCTGTGAAGTTATGATTCCTCCCCAGGAATTTCATTAAACTGATTCTTGTGTCTATTTAATATGGTGGCTTCTTTCTGGGGTTGTCAATAAATTGGACTCCTACATTATCCACAGCATTATGAAGCATTCCAGTCAATTATGAGAAAAAAAAAATACATCAATGATAGCTATCAAAAAAATCATTTGGTACTAAAAAGACATAACCACATTCTTGCTGGAGGGGTAATTTTTACTTGCTGCTTTTCCATTCCATTGCACTGACCATGATACTGCTCACAGTGTGACTTCAGTCATGGCTACTTCAGAAGAGGAAACAATTGCTGCAGGTCTTAATGCCACAAGTTCTGCCTTTTTACACAGGCCTGCAAAGGTGGGAGTAACTGTCTGCTCTGGGAGTTTAGCCCTGCAGTACTTCTGGAGGTTGTCACAGAGTCACAGAACATTAGAGGTTGGAAAGGTCTTCAGAGATCACCAGTCCGACCCCCCACCAGAGCAGGATCACTTAAGGCAGGCTGCACAGGAAGGGGTCCAGGCAGGTTTTAAATGTCTCCAGAGAAGGAGACCCCACAACCGCTCCAGGCAACCCACTCCAGTGTTTAGTCACCCTCACAGCAAAAACATTCTTCCTTCTGTTCACATGGCACCTCCCCTGCTCCAGCTTGGGCAGACTGCCCCTTGTCCTACCACTGGACATCTCTGAGTAGAGTCTGGCTCTTCCCTCAAAGCTCAGCATCTCTGTGGCTGCTGCAGGCCATCGTTCCACACCTCCTCCCTTCATCTACTCTGTGTGGAGTGCTTACCCTCAGAGTCTGTGGTCAGCATAGGCTGCAAGAGGCCTTGCTGTTGAGCGTCTGTGGTGTCAAGACTCCTGGGGAATGTGGGAAAGGTCTCTCAGCCTCTGTTCATCCCCAGCAGTGTCTCCAGTATCAGAGAGCGAGAGACATGAAGGCTGTTGCAAAGAGCTTTCAGGTTTAAGTTCATTAAAACCATATCTTGTCAGGCAAGCAGAGAGGAGTTGGCCTGTGGTTAGGGCACTCATCCAGGATCTGCAAAGCAAAGGTCCATGCTCTGCTTCCTCAAGGAAGGTATTAACCTATCTCCTGCTCGCCCTCGTCTCCATTCCGAAAGGCTGCTCCAACTTCTCCACTCAGAGAAGCTCGAGTCAATCCTGATTTCAAGCCCAGCAACTTTTCTGAAGCCTGTAAAACCTCCCACTGCAGAAATGTTTCTCACCCAGCTAGGAGGATCAGTTGATGATGCTGCATGTTCACCCTTTTCCCTTGCAGTAAGCCATGTGTGAAAGAACACAGAATGTGCAAGGGGATGGCAGCTCTTCTGCGCCTGTGTCTCGTGTGCGAGACACACATGGCATGTCTCAGCCGTGAGAAAGCCTAACACCATGGCACACCCTGACTTCACTAAACAACCACTCTTAGTTAATTCACCAAGCTGCTGGCCAGGGAGGATAGCTCCAAATCATCAAAAGCCTCCTAAGCACTTTGTGATACTGCAACACATACTAGGGAGGGACGTGGTAATTACAGGCTGGCTACAGTATTGACTACAGCAGAGGGGAAAGCAGACACCATGACAAATGCTGTAGTGCTTAAGTTGTCCATGAGGCTGTTAGTGAGAGGAAGGTGCCATGCTGCCCCAACAGTAGCGCTGGGAAGGGATGCCAAAGCTGTCAATTCCAAAACATCTCCCTCCCTAAAATACAAAATACAGCCAAATGTTGCTGCTGTGCTCAAACGCAGAGAGAGACAGTGGACTTTCAAGACAGTGAAGCCCCCAAGTGGGGAAAAATTAGTCCCTGTACAAAGCCAACCTCAAAAGGTTGACTTCCCTAAGAAACAGGCAGAGCTTCTTTCCCCTGCCATTTGCACCTCATAGGTCACACAGCCAGCACAAGCTAACACTCTGCCTGCTCCTATATGTTAGATGTCTAATTGCCAGATAAGTTTCCATCCTGAATCCTTCCCATCAGTGCTAGATGGTAATGATTGATGAAGCAGACAGCACACAGCTTGATTTCTTGGATAGCAGGTTGCTGTTGCAAAGCTGGCAGCTCAGAAAAATCTCATTCTGAATCTTTAAATGGACCACATTTGATAAGGAAGTCACTGAGGGAGCAAAAATAAACGTGAAGCACCAAGACAAGTCTCACATTTCAGAGCATAATGCTTTGTAAAGAGCCCTCTAGAATATGTGTTGGGAATTCTCTCAAAGCAATAGGGCAGCTGTGCTGTGGTGTTAGCATCAGGCTGCTGCCTCCTTGTTGGTCAGGGAGTCCATAACACATAACCAGTCTCAAAGCCAAGGAAAAGTTCTCCTCCTTTCACTCCATGTAGGAATTCCAGACCAAATGCTCCCCGATAACTACACGCATTCACTTCGGCAGGGTGAATCACTTCCATCCTCCTCCTTAAAGCCTACTTTTGAACAAGCTGCAGGTCATTTCCGTTCCATATAAGTCAAGACAGAGGATAAGGAAAGGCCAGAAATGACACATTTTTTAATCCTAAATCTAGCACAAGGCAGCAGCACTTAAGAAGCTGCCAAACAGAAGGCAGGCAGCTGAGAAGAGGTGGCCAGGAGGAGCTGCAGAAACACAATCTTGTCAGAAGCTGGTTTTAATCCTAAGCACCAGCCCAGGGTTTACAGGTCAATCCTGTACAGCAGGAGCTCTGCCCTTCGTGACTGCATCATCCCCATCCTCTTCAGGCAAGTTGATCAAGGACATGCTTTACAGCAATACACGGGGTTCTTGGCAGGCATTAGAGAAAACAAATGAGAGAGGAGGAAAAAACAAGGCAGAATGGACTTCAAAACACAAAAAGGGCAAAACTGACTCACAAAGCCCGCAGAGAACACAGTGTACCTGAACGCAGTTAGCTGCAGCACCACCGAGGCCCTCAACAGTCTCCACACCCAGCACGAAACAGTTCCCAAGCTCCTCAAACATGCAAGCTACAAACGCAGCTGCTGAGCCCAACAACAGAAAATGGTCCACTTGAAATTTTGGAACATCATTCTTTCCACTGGTGGAATCTACAGCTTAGAGAGATGCTAGGGAACATCTTTGCTTTTCCAACACTCTTCTCAACTAGAAAAAAACATTTATCTTCACTGCAATATGCTGAAAATCCTTACTGTGCTTGAGCCTCTGTCTTCACAATCACATCTCATCCCTAAAACCCACAGCCAGCTCCCCAAGGAGGGCAGGAGGAGCTGCATGGACATCAAGCTACAATTTCCTTCTGGTTTTGAAGGCATGTGCTAAATCACCTCTATTATGCTGATGCAAGATTCCTGCTGCTGAAGTGACTCTCCTAACTTTCTGCAGTTACTGAGGGAGTTGGCCAACATGAATTTGGCACGATGCAGCAGCATCCCAAAGAGTCTCACAATCTGCTCCCTTAAGCATTACTGGTGCTCACTTGTCTAGCTTCATCCCAGTCCCCTTCATCTCAAATTCTTCTGACTATCCTGACTCTTAATCTCTATCCTCCCTTTCAACTATTTCCTTAACCACACACACATTCCCCATGAAATATATAATAAAACCCCAGCTCATAAAAACAGAGAAATAAAATTGCCTGTTGAACTCTTGACATCTGCTATCCATTACTGTATTTGTATGCACTTGTCTTTGTCCACTGCTCATTATCATGTCTCCATATCAGCCCTCCTGGTTTTTCTTTAACCCAATTCTCACAGTGTTGGATACCTCATCTCTTCACAGAGTTGGAAAAGCTGGAGAATCTCAGCTTTTAATGTTGAGAATCTGATCTTTAAACAAAGTAGTTTTCTACCTGCTATGTTTTCAAAGAGGGGTGCACAGAAGGAAGAGAGAATCCTGAATACAGAAACTCTCAGGTGCTCAAATGACACAATGAGAAAGCTGGACACAAAAAAAAAAGGGAGGGAAAGAAAGGTAAAACAACCCATTCTGGTTTAATGAATTCAACTTCCTAAGCAAATCTCATCACAGGTGACCCACATGGCCTCTGTAGCTAGAAAGGGGCCTGGTCTAGATGAACACTAATGCCAAGACAGGCCAATATTCCATTTCAGGAGAGAGTGCAACACAGCATGAAAACCTTCTGCAAGTCCTGCTTTTCTGTCTAGACAGATGTGGGCAGAACTGTCTTTAAGCAAAACATTTTTCAAAGCTTTCCATGAGGCACTGAGGTGAATCTTTGTTTAACTGTAATTGGATTTCCAATGGCAGGAGGTTCTGCTGCTCAGAAACCAGATAAAGGATGAGCTGGGGACACGGGGGAAGAAAGTCCCAGATCAATTGCTGCTCACGGGGCAGTCGATTGCTTGTGCACGGGTCAGAGGCGCAAGAGCTGGCGAGGCCTCACCTTCAGAGCTTCACAAGCTGAGTTCTTTGTGAATTGACATTTTTCTTGGGTTTAGAAAGTTTTAAAATTCTCCATCAAACCTCTTGGTGCCACAAAATGTGGTTTACTGTAAAGTAATCTTGTTACAAGGTGTCTGAAGGTTCGTGGTGTGCCCTGGAGCTTACACATGTCTTGAGCCATACTCAAACATCACTTCTGAAGTCTGCAGGCTAATAAGGTGTGATGTAGGAAATCTGCTTTATTATTTCCATTTTGAGATCATCTCATGTCTCCTTTTCTGTTCAGAAAGCCACTGAGGGACTCATTTCAGCTACAAAGCTCTCTCCTCCTAATCCTGATGTGTTCAGGGAAATATTGGAATGTTTTTGTGTGCTGGTTTGAGGCTAATTGGAATATTTTCATGAAAGAAATTAGATTATAGGCTGTGAAAAGAAAACAATGCTGATGTCTGCTGCACTCAGAGGTTTGGCTAAGACATATAAACCTAAGAACACAAACATAGGTAAGACAAGCTGTTGGTGTCTGTCAGAGTCTGTGTTTCTCTTCTGCTTAGACCTGCATAACCCAACTAATCATTCTGCTTCTAACCCCTCCTTGCTGGTCCTGCCAACTCACCTTGCATGTAAGGCAGACTCTGGGATAAGAGAAGGGGGTGGAAAGAAGGGAGAAAGGTGGTTGGGAGCCTCTCCTGAAGACTTTGACTTCTGGGAAGGGTATTGTGTTTCTGTGTTACTTTTAACTGGTATATTTCTGTCTATAGCTGTAACTATCTGCTAGTACATTGTGCTAAGCTGTGAATATCAAGCTTCAGTCCTTAACTTCCAGCTGGCTGAGTCCAGTCTGGGTGAATTCATTGTGGGGGAGGGCAGATGACTCCCAAACCATCACATTTTGATGTGATCAATATTTAATTTGCTTTTACTTCTGCACAAAACCAGCATTTCCATTCATTTGAAGAGGGAGTTACAAATCTGAAAGCAAACAGACAGCATCTAGTTACCTACTTTTTGCATGTTACTCTCTTTCTCACTCCAGGCCTAAACAGCCTAGGAGGATACTTGCATCCCCTTCTGAGACACACAACTCAGACATAGTTAATTTAACAATATGTATTTTGTGTATCTGGCAGTCTAAGGGCATGAAGAAATTAATAAAAGATTTATTTGCCCATCAATAAACAAGCTGAGAACCTGTCAAGTGAAATACCTTGGAATCTACCATGCCATGCCTCTGGTTCATAATGCTGCATTTTTTTCTTCTCCTTCCAACTCTAAAAAGTAATTATTGACAGTTAGCCTTGATCTTTTCAGCTGTGTTCTCCTAATCACAGTTTAAAAACCCCATCAGAGTGATTTCTGTATCGAAAATGAAAGCAATGTATATGGTACCACTGCCAAAATACCTTCAGAGAAGTGCATCTGCATCCACAGAGCCTCTCACCAAAATCAAATGCATAAAATCAACTCAAGGATGCTGTTACCCTAGGACTGTAAAATAAGCTCAATGCATCATGTTTTGGTGCTTTGCACTGACTGTATCATAGCTGACACAGGTCATTTCAGATTGGACTTGACTTTTGAATATATGCATTAAAATGTAACCAATCCTAGGGGAGAAAAAAAATATATACCTGTGCTTGGAATGTGACAGCAAATGGAACAAACTCAATTTGTCATTAATAGAGAATCATTACTCAGTGCAACATGGAAACTTGGGGCAAACATTTTGAAGGGCTAATTTGTTACAAGGACTTACAATTTGACAAGTGGTGTAGAAAAACCACCCTTAAAAAATACACTACAGCAATAAATCTACTAGCTCAGTAAAGCAGAAAAAGGTCAGAAGCATTTAGCTACCCTGTGATGTCAGCTGCTTCGCTGACATGATTCTAGATTTCAGGTTAAATTTAACATTGATCTCCAGTCAAGCACTGCATCTGTTTACACAAGACACTGCAGCTAGGCCACAATGATCATGGTTAGCCTCTTCCTTCCTTCAGATTAATTATAGAATAAACAGAAAGCAGCAGACTTCACTCCTATGAAGCCTGTGAAAATGTTTTTCCATGAAGAGTATGACACAAGGACATTCACTGGCACTTGAAACCTGCCTACAGCAATCATGATTAGTTCCTGATGAGCACACACAGGAACTGGTCAGACCCTCATGTTAAGTGGGAAAGCCAATACCAACTAGAATGTCTATTTAATGATCCCTACTGTAGAGCTAGATAACCATGGAATTGTTTGGGTTGGAAAACAAAGGTCACCTAGTCCAGCCCCCCCCTGAAGTGAGTAGGAACATCCTCCACTAGATCAGGTTCCTCAGAGCCTTGTCTAGCCTGACCAGGTTGGACTTGATCTTAAAGGTCTTTTCCAAGCAAAACAATTCTATGATTCTATCACTTCTTAACAACACCTACAGAGAGCAACTTCACACACTGTGATATTGGTGGAAGGCTAGGAGTAAAAACACAAAAGAGATGGATTCTCCTCCAGTCTGGCATCATCATCAGACATTAAGTTCTGAAACCGATACATGTGATCTTGAGTGCTGTGTCCAGTTCTGTGCTCCTCAGTTCAAGAGAGATACTGAGGTACTGGAAGGTGTCCAGAGAAGGGCAGCAGGGCTGGGAAAGGGCCTGGAGCACAGCCCTGTGAGGAGAGGCTCAGGGAGCTGGGGATGTGCAACCTGGAGAAGAGAAGGCTCAGGGCAGAGCTCATTGCTGTCTGCATCTACCTGAAGGGAGGCTGTAGCCAGGTGGGGTTGGGCTCTTCTGCCAGGCAAGCAGCAACAGAAAGAGAGGACACAGTCTCAAGATGTGCCAATGGAGGTCTAGGCTGGATGTTAGGAGGAAGTTGTTGGCAGAGGCAGTGATTGGCATTGGAATGGGCTGCCCAGGGAAGTGGTGAAGCCACCATCCCTGAAGGTGTTCAGGAAAAGGCTGGATGAGGCACTTGGTGCCATGTTCTAGTTGACTGGATAGGACTAGGTGCTAGGTTGGACTGGATGAGCTTGGAAGCCTCTTCCAACCTGATTGATTCTATGACCACTGAATGTTTTGTCACTGTTCCATCAGAGTCTTCTCCCTCGCCACCCCTTCAGCCCAACATTGAGACAGGCACCAGGTAAGATGTGCCAGCGCAGGGTGCACAGTCTGCATAAGCATGAAGCAGACAAAGAGAAATGAAGTAACAAGAGACACAGCAGAGCCCATGATTTTCTTTAGGCATTCATTAATGACTATTCAAATCCAAACACTGAACACTGATCTGCATTTCATGCTGTGGGAAAGCACACTCGTGCCAAATCCTTTGGAGAGTTGGTTCAAGAACAGTTCACTCCTATTTGAAGATTTGACTGAAATGCTGCCAAACCCCATGTTAGCTGCAATAAAAACTACTGCTGCAGAAGAGAGAGATGCAGTAGAGCTTCACAGGACCATGCTCTCACTCCTGGCTGTATATTCATGTACCTGATCAAATTCTCTTTGGTCTCTGCCTTTCCACTACTTCACCTGTGCCCATGTTGAAAAGCAGCACAATACACCAATGGCAGATTGCTTCCAAGCTTTCTAGACCATAGTCATCAGAGGAGGCATCTCTGAATCTTCCATTTCATGTTTAGGCTTTATTGGTATCTTTCATGTTATCCATAGAAATCAAACTTTGAACTGTTCAAGAAAAAAAGTGCATGGTCCCTGTTCTCAGTCTCTTCTCCCCCTTTTCTCTCCTACTTATCAGCTCAGATTTGCATAGATACAAGACAAACATCAACACTAACACTATCAGGTTCAGACTCAAAAAGGGATCTGTCACAGAGAATTCCTGGGGCTGGGGCAGAGGAGAGCTGTCTAAGCTAGAGCAGGGCAGTGTGCCACAGATCTCCAAAGTCTCTGCTCTTCATCATGGTGCAGAGCAGATGATGTGTGACACTGACACTGGTTGTGCCCACGCTCCCCCAGGCAGAGCAGAGATGCTGCTGATCAGCTCAGAGAAGTCACAGTTACGCCTGCTGTGGTATGGTGGTACCTGCAGAAAGGGTGCCAGCCCCTGCATGCACAGGGGGAGAAGGCCATCCCTCCCTCCTGCATCAAGGACAGACCCGTAATGTTGGGCTGCCTGATGTGAATGGCAGCATGCCCTAGATCACTGCTTGGCCTACTGACCAGCAAGCCTCTCCAGGAGGTTCCTTCAACTCAGTCAAATCCATTTACTGCTTCTAAACACACATCCACAGCTGCCTGCTCACACTGCTCTCACACATACCACTCTATCAACACAAATATTCAAGCCCATTAGTGCATGCTATCAAAAGCACCTGCAGGAAGATAGAATCATAGGATGGTTTAGGTTGGAAGGGACCTCAAAGCTCAGCCAGTTTCAACCCCATGCCATAGGCAGGGACACCTCCCACTAGAACAGGTTGCTCAAAGCCTCACCCAGCCTGGCCTGGAACATCTCCAGGGAGGGAGCAGCCACAAACTCCCTGGGCAACCTGTGCCAGTGTCTCATCACCCTCATTACAAACAACCCTTTCCTAACATCTACTTTGAATCTCCCCTCTGCCACTTTAAACCCATCACCCCTCGTCCTGTCATTAAAAGACCTTGTCAATAATCTCTCCCCAGCCTTCCTGTAGCCCTCTTCAGATCCTGGAAGGCCACTCCAAGGTCTCCTCCAAGCCTTCTCTTCTCCAGGCCGCACAGCCCCAACTCTCTCAGCCTGTCCTCAGAGCAGAACTGCTGCAGCCCTATGAACATCTTTGTGGCCTCCTCTGGACTGGCTCCAGCAGTTCCATGTCCTGCTTGTGTTGGGTGCTCCAGAACTACACACACAGGATTCCAGGTGGGGTGTGAGGAGAGCAGAGCCAAGGGGCAGAATGCCCTCCCTTGCCCTGCTGCCCACATTGCTCCTGCTGCAGCCCAGCACACAGTTGCTGTCTGGACTATACGCACACTGTTGACCCCCAGGGACTTTTCCTCTCAGCCTGGTGTTGTGCTTGGAATTGCACCCCCCACGTGCAGGACCTTACACTTGGCCTTGTTGAATTTTGTAAGTTTGGCCTGGGCACACCTGTGCAGCCTGTCCAGGTCCCTCTGGATGGATCCCTGCCCTCTAGCAAGGCCACTGTGCCACAGCGCTTGGTGTCCTCTGCACACTTGCTGAAGGTGCACTGATTGCTCTGTCCATATCACTGACACAGATGTCAAACAGCACTGGTGCCAGAACTGACCCCTGAGGGATACCAAGATGATCACACTGCAGACAATTCTCAACAGCAACTGAGATCTCTTCAAGAGAAAGAAGAGTGATAAAACTGTCCTGATTAACCCGGATTTCTACAACATCTAACACTTGCAAAGTCACACAGAGGGAATTGCCAGCAGTCACTCTCCCATAGCTTGTTCTGGTTCCTTGTAAAGAGGAACACTGGGGTAAACAGGACATGTAGATATCCATTCCCCAGCACAGCAATTAACCAGGGCAATCGGTACAGACCCGCAGGACTGAAAGCCTGGCACCTGTACTGCTTACATTAGAGATCTACACTCTCAGAAAGCATGGAGAGAAAGTTCATTGATACCAATTTCTTCATGGTAATGAGGACAAAGGCTGACTGTGAGGAACTGCAGAAGGTCCTTATGAAATGCTATGATACATGGGATGGCAGATGAAATTCAACAGAGATAAATGTCAAATACGCATGTGGGAAAACCAATCCTAATTTCATATATGAAGTGATGGACACTGAGCCAACCACGGCTGCACAGCAATGGAATTCTGGATTTACAGTGCACAGTCTCATGGAAATGTCAGCCCAGTGCCACCAAGAGTCAAAAGGAAAACAAGAGCAGGTCAAACAGGAAAAAAAGAGAGCATAAGCCAGACCTCTCCAGAATCTCACACAGCATGGACAGGGACTGCTCGTTCGTGGACTTTTCCAGCACCGATATAAGACCCCTTAAACCAAACATGTCCAAAACACACCAAGGTGATTTTTGTACCTAACAAGAGAAACTGCAGATGTCAAAAGCTTACACTGGCTTAAGGGCAGAGAAGATTAAGTTTGCAGAAGAGAAATCTATTCATGCTTACTATCTACACAGAAATCACCCCTGGCATAACATCCCTGAGCTGAAAACAGCTGGAGACTGGAAAGTGATAGAGCAGAAGCATCAGTGTGCCTGCTCTGTTCATACACCTCTAACCCACAGCCACTGCTGGAGATTAGATGCTGGGCTGGGCCTGAAAATGGGAATTCTCTGAGGTTCAGCTTTGTACCCCAAGCAGGAAATGGGGGGGTGTTGTATTTGTAACCCAACGTGTCATAGTGGCCATTTTACACTCCTGCTTCCAGGGCTGTAGAGTCTCACAAAAGGAGTAAAAAGAAAGAATGGGAGGCAGGGGGACAGCAAAGATATTGCTTATAAGAAGAAACATCCTGGCCTGACTCCCCACCACGCAAGAAGCAAAGCTTGCCAAGGCTTTGGCTACATACTTAAACTCCTGCCAAAATGTCAGCTAAGGCTATTTTCAGAAACTGAACATGTGCTACTCACAGAACCACTCCAGGTCCTCCTGTTATAACAGCCCATGACACAGCCACATGGCAAAACACCCTGGATCTCTGCCTGCTCAAGAGTGTCCATCTCAGGGGGATCTTCTGGATGAAGCCAAGGAGGAGGCTTTGGAAGAGCAGTAACCCAAAGCAATGGAACAGGAAGCTCACAGCAGCAAGTGGTAAGGTTGGATGTCTCAGTGAGTTTGTACTTCTGTGACCAGTGCTCTTCGCAAGAAATGCTGCTCCACAACTCCCTCCTCTCTGATACTGATTTTGAATGCCAGGCAGCTTTGTAGTATCTAATCCTATTAGCATGCTCCTGAAATCTGTAAGAGCAGAAATGCAGGACTGGCCCAGAGACTTAGCACTCAAGCTCTGCTCCCCCATGAAACACAGCTATGTTCAGTTCAACAGCCCCTGGTCCCTCAAGGACTGATCAGGTAATATTTATCAGCGCTGAGCAATGCTTATGCACAACAATAAAGCAAAGAAATACTTCAGTGAAAATGCTTTGGTCAAAATCTGCTTCCTTAATTTGAAAGGCTCTTGGATTTTTCTTCCTCCTTTATTTTTTCTGACCAAAGTGGCAAAACCAGCTTTTTCTTCCCCTCTCACTTCCAACTTTTACTGAGCAGTCCCTCTTTAGCACCTCTCCTTTTTTTTGTTCCAGGCTTTTTCAGAGGAAAGAACTGAAAAAAACTTAGAGAGAAGAAAAAGAAAGAAAGACAAAAAGGCAGAATGAAGAAAAAACAATAATTAGAAACCCTCAATCTTCACACTTGCTCATAAAACTGATAGAAGAGCAAGACTGAAGAGTGAAATTGGTTCCCATTCACATCTGCTTTTAAAGGAAGTTTCATACTCACTAGATAATAGCAATGGTGGTAAAGGGGAGGAGGCAGAACACATATGATTTGCAAAGAAATATCATCCCAGATCGGGGATTATTCTCGAGGCAACCAGGGCAGGTGTCTGAGTTAGATGATCCCCAACAACTCTGGCAACAGCTGATCACAGAGAACCCCATAAACTGCCTTCAGCAGCTGAGAGGATGTTCAATTGAGGAGATTTCTGTCCAAATTCCTGCTGCACAACAGCCAAAACGTTTCAACATTTTTGTAGATGCATTTCTGTGCAAGAGGACAAAGCAGCTGGTTTTGAACACAAACTGTAGGCTGGTGGCTTAGCTCTGGGAGCTGGCTGAGTATCAGTCAGCGTGAAGCAGGATGAAGAATAGCAGGGGAAAGGAGGCAGTGCCTCCACCGGTCGCACCCATTCCACATGACTCAGCAACGAACACAGCAACAATTTCATTTGAGCTAAAATGATTTTGGTTGGATTGAATTTTGTAATGAAAATAAGTTTTACATCTTTGAGAGATGTCCCCAAACAGAATAAGCAGCTTGTAGTGAGGGTGTCCCCTTAGACACCTAGAGACAGCAGGTTGGAGGCAGGGAACTGTTCAGGCTCCAGAAACCTGCAAAACCTCTTCGTGCACATTTGTGTTTTGAGGAGACAACTCACTCAGAACAAAAATAACCCAAAAACCCTCACCATTAAGTAACAACAATTACATGTTAGAGCTTAATAAATTCCAATGCTTTCAGTACTCTTTTAATAATAGGAGCATTTCATTTCTCAAGTATGAAACGCAGCCCAAATGAGCACAAGCAGGGGACTTAAGTTTGATGACTTCTCAGGATTTTTTTTACACAGTAATAAATCTTAATGAGAAAGAGCTCTGGCTGTGATATAATAACTATTGCAAGGGAGAAAATACAGCCTGGTAATGTGACATGCTGATCTCTAGCCAGCTCCCATCTCGGAAAGGAAGCACTGCTGGCACTTGTCCAGCAAAGCTGCCCCAGTTTTGCTAATTCCCTAACCACAAAGTCACCTGGAATTCACTTCTCTGGCAGCACTGCTGTTCTGTAGACTCCTATCATAGCCTTTGGTTCATGCCCAGCTCTTCACAGCATCCCCATAAACGCTTAGGAATGCCACGTTCCTTCCAAGTCAAGCCATTCTATGATTTCTCTGTGCAGGAACATCAGCTGCGTGTAGCTGATCCACTCAGATTAAGGTTTCTAGCTTTGAGTCAACAGTCCTCTGGCCAATTAGTCATGCCTAATTATGTTATCACAGAATGGCTTAGGTTGGAAGGGACCTCAGAGATCATCTACTCCAACCTCCCTCAACTAGTCTTGGTTGTTCAAGGCCTCACCCAACCTGGCCATGAACACCTCCATGGTGGGGATATCCACAGCCTCTCTGGGTAACCTATTCCCGAGCCTCACCACCTTTGTACTGAAGAACTTCTTCCTGGGATCCAGTCCAAACCTACTCTCCCTCAAGTTAAAATCATTCCCCCTTCCCCTATTGCTAAACACTCAGCTCATAACATTCAGCTAAAACATAACTATCTTGGTTTGCTTCTCAGTGCAATTAGTTCTCCAAAGGGGCATGATATGCATGTGATGCATCTGCACAAGAGTGATCCCAGCACAGAGGTGAGGGGGAAACAGAGTGGAACTTTTTGCCTGTTTGTCCTAGTTTTGCTGAGGCAGAAGCCTGGGCCAGCATAGGCTGCTTGGCCATTAACAGTTTGTAGTTCTCCCTACTGCTGGCTGCATCCAATGGCTAGCTAAGGACACAGCTACCACCAGAACTATGCAAAAGCAGGCATGTCATACAGGGCAGGATGTGGGCACTGATGCTTTCTGTGGTCCCTGCCAAGGAATTTGGAACTGAAGTCGTACCATACTGGCAGCAGAGGTCTGTAAAACTCCATGCTGTCCACAGACTACAGACATATGCTCCACAGCATGGAACATGCTCATCTTCAGAATACAGAATCCCACCACAATGGGAAACATCCTTCTCAGTGACAGAGTCAGGGCCAGGAGGGGTTTCACAAACACAGAGCAGACTCTGTGCTCCAAGGAGAGCTGAGCTAACACACACTCCCCTTGTGGTCACCCATCTCCCATCAGCTCCTGTTCACACCTGCACAACCTTTAATCAAGGCCCCAAAGACCCTGAAACCATGTACAACTGCACCTCTATGCTATACTTGTTTCTGACACAAAAAAGAGGGCAGACAGTAACATCAGAGATTGATCCTGGGTTGTTTTTTCTTCCTTCCTAGAACAGTTTTGGTCTAGGAAAGCATACAATTCCACCTCACATACCATGTTCTCTTTCTTACTCAAGAAATAGGATGCTGGAAGCAGAAGTATCTGCTCAAGTTTTGTCTCTTTTTCTCCTCCCCCTCATAGAACTCCAAGAAATACTGTTCATTTAAAGACATAAATCCAAGATGGGAATTATGTGAACCACCTATTCCTTGCCTGCTGATGGCCTCTGGTAGAAATGAGGGGCTGTCATCTTTCATTTATTCATTTCAGGGCATAAGCAATAAGAATCACCACAACCCATAACACAGCAGCAGTATTTGAGTCTGACTTGCCTGACACCTGTATTTCAGGAGACACAGAATCCCAAAGTGATTTATTTGAGCTTCGAAGGGCTAAAAGAGGTTAAACCTACCACAGAATCCCACCTTGACATAAAGTGTTTTGAACTGATGATTCAGAGAAGCAAAGATGCCTTGTAAATCAGTCAATATTTGCTTCATATTGAGACTTCAATGCTGCTTTTCTCCACGAAGCTGTCTCTGAGGTCACAACTCCACCTTGCTCAGGTCTGGGAAGCCACAGGGTGCATTCAGAAGATCTGAGCAGCACGCAGGGGAAATGAAGCCTTTTAACAGCAGCTGCTCTCCCAAGAACACCCAGCAACCTGGCAAACCCAGCCACTTCTGACAGGCAACATCACATCTCTGCCAGCATTTCCCTCCCATTACAGCCTTGGGATGCACATTCCTATGGCACTCCATTAAGGATCATGTCAAGGGTATTTCTAAAAACTTCTTGCTGTGTTTACACATCTTTGTGCCCATTTGGGGGACACTAAGTGTTACAAGAGCTGCAGAAATAGACTCAGAATTAAGCTAATTCCCAATGCAAAGAGATATCTAGTTCCCAGTGTAAGGACACATCAGGGCTGTGGCACAACCACACTCTACCCCAAACAGCAGCTTCATATCAGTAGCTCATTATCAGCCAACCTTATCATGTGCAGATAACACAGAGTGCAGGTGTAACCTGCCCTGGGATACTGATACAGTGGGCCTTGAACAAGCCAGTTCAAACAACCTGGAGATCACTGGGAAATGGCAGCCATGCTGCTCAGAGCAAACACATCAAACCCTGTACTTGAACAGATTCCTAACAGTTGAAAGGCATCTCTGGAGATCACCTAGTCCAACTCTCCTGTCAGAGCAAGTTCACCTAGAACCTGTTTGAAAAACCCTTCACAACTGTGAGAGAGAGACAGACATCCTGAGCTTAAGCTCAATGACAGGACATGCTGTTTTCCTAGCGAGTCAGAGCAAGCAATCAGCCAAAACCAGTGCAGAGTGACTTCTTGCAGGCACTTCAGCTGCTCCTCAGACTTCAGGTTTCCCAGTCGTGCTTCATTTTATAATCACATTTGCCTAACTTCCAAATGTGTTTTTCCAACTGACTACCTTAGAAACAGCAAAAGAGACTGTAACAAAACAGCTGTGAAATGAACATAATAAATCAAAAAGGAAAAGCTTATTTACATTCTTTTCCTACCCAGTTCCTTCACCTACAGTAGTCCTAGGCTTTGCCTGTAAAAAAATAGATGAAGCAACACAAACAACAAAAAAAAACCTACCCCACACTCAACAAACCCAAACTTGAGGCAGTTTTTACATGCACAGCACTCCTTTCACTGCTGTTTCATTAGAGAGACTCCAGAGTGACAGATCTCCAGAAGACATGAACCATCTCTAAGAGAAGCATAAAAATATTAAACTCTCATCCACAGCATGTTGGTGATTTTACTTATTTTTGTGTAAAGGAATCAAATAAAGCTTCATTCACTTAATATGTTTTTGAAGCATTCAAATCCTTGCAGTGTAAGATAATGGCCTACATCCAGAAGAACAAAACACCAACAAAACACAACCAACCCACAACCAAAAGCAATCCATCACTCAGCTAACATTTCTCTTTCATTTTGTGATATAATTCACTATAACCTGCTAGCTCCCTTCTGAAGCCAGGAAAGGAACACTGCAGAGAATCAGGAAAACAATGAAAATTAAATGAAAACAAAAGGGGAAAATTCACTTCTGTGAAAATGAGATGATGACAGAAAAGAACTGAAGTTGAGCATGGTAATTGAAAGATACTTGCAAGGGAAGGAAGAAAATGCTCTGCCAGAGATAAGCAGTTTGACGCTCTCTGTTTCCACATGAAAGAGAATTCAAGGATATGAATGCAAGAAGCTTCTGATAAGACCATGTCTTTGCTGCAGTTAAGAGAAGTGGCTGCCTCCATGCTGGACCCCTGGCACCTGTGAAGTGTTTAGTGGCAGCTGGTCTTATGAACAATCTGAATTTGAAGAATCTGAGACTCGTTTTGGTTGGAAAAGACCTCTAAGATCATTAAGTCCAACCTCTAACTCCGCACCACACTTCTGCATCTTTTAAACACCTCCAGGGATGGAAGTTCAACCTGAGCAGCCTGTTCCAGTCTTTGAGAACGTTTTCAGTGAAGAAGTGTTTAATAATAGCCAACCTAAACCTCTCTTGGTGCAACTTGAGGCCATTTCACCTACAAATTGAGTGGTAAAGGCAGTGGTCTTTGGCACTGAGGCCATCACTGTCTTCAGACCAAGCTACAGCTGAGGGAATTTCAGCTTCACACAATAGTCACAGTTTCTGACAGTCAAAGCTTCTGTCATCTCTCTCGCTAAAATGGATTTTGTTGCTATTACAAATTGAATTTCTGGTTGGTGGCATTTATTTGATTATAAATTGCAGAGGCTATTTTCCTTCACGCTTTGAGTCTATCCCTGGCTCAGCCTAATACATTTCCATGCCACAGAGCTGACTGGAGCAGCTTTCGACCACCCCATGAAGCAGCCCAGTTTGGTGAGTTTATAGAGATGTGGAAAAGTAAGAAATACTAAAAAGTTTGACATGTGCTGGGGAAACAGGCAGGGTTGGTCTAAATCACAGATTAGCACAAATCTGCCCTTTTTCTTTTTTTCCCCAGGTTTTTGCTGATAAATATCAGCTTAATCCTAAAACTGGATGCTTCAATTATGGGATTAATGTCAACCAGGGGACAGAATACCAGAAAGCAGAACTAAATCAGCGTCTCATCGCTGGCCCACAGAGGCAGGCTGGCTACCCTGCAGGGAGATGCAGCTTTCCCGAGCTGGAAATAAATAGTGGCTTTTTAAACAAGAAAATCCTGGGGTTCATTGCAGACTGGTGGTTTGGGAGTGAAATGCCAAAAGGAAGCAGAGTCCAGCCACATCCAGAGAGTCTTCAAAAAGACAATCAGGAGAAGAGAGAATCCGAAAAGAAGGTTTGCAGCACCAGAGCTCAGCACCCTGCAGAGGCCAGGTTTTTGCAATCCTCTCTTTTTAGTCTTAAAACAAAGATCATGGTCACAGCTGAGTACTCTGAAGATACAGCTTAGTGAAACGTCAAGAAATGCAGAGGCACTGCAGTAAGGCCACAGAGGAACCTCCTCTAGAGAATTATTCCTCTTTCTCCAGGGCCACAGACTCACCCACCAACAGCAAACTGGACAGAGACCTAGAAAAGCTGAAAAAACACCTTAAGCAAAGGAGACTTTTTAATAGGGCTCTCCTAATCAGCCACTTTTCCTTTTCATTCTATTTTTCCCTTTTTTTGACCTATCTGATGGAAATGGAACCCATTTCTAACCAATGCACTGGACCTGTTTGTTGGTTGGATCCTGTGATCCTTATTCAAAACAACACACCAAGGCTGCACGCTGTCCAAATGTTTTGCTTTAGGAGCACAGCACTGTGCTACAGACATTCAATAGGTCACAGCAATGAGAGGCAAAGTGCAGTTTAGATTGCATCCTGAGGAAATGTAATAACCTGCAATTAGAAAAGTCTCACTCATTTCATGGTGCTTCTTTACAAATATTAAGAGCTTAGAAAGTTGACAAGTGCTGCAAGGTTTTTAAGACTCTTATAACACCAAATCCACGTACTGAGAATTTTTGAAGCCGAGTACACAAGTCCCACCAAAACCATAGTAAGTGGCAGGCAGGATCTGATCTTCCGAGACAAATCCAACTCTCCTGCACTGCCCAGATGTAGCAGCTGTGGTTCGGTTTCCTACTTGAAAGAGCAGTCAAAGGCACCTTTCAGACGGGAAAAATAACCACAAACAAGCAACAACAACAAAACAGGAAGCAAAAAACAAAATAAGCACTTCAAGTCCTACTCCTTTGCTTGCAGGACATTAACGTGACAAAGATGCTCGGTGCTCTTTGCCAGTACCCGGCTGCAGTGGGGAGGGTCACGTTGGCCTCCAAATTCCTGGGTAACTCCCTATGCTGTAGAGTGAATGGACAGACAAAGCCAGGCATGAGCCTTCCCTGCACTGAATATGCATGTGATGGCTCCTCAAGTGCATGACAACCACGGGCTTGCACTTTATCGATGGTGAATTAATTCAATAGCTAAATGAATTTTCTGTCCTACAGAGATATTGGAGTGGTGGAAATGGATAAGCAATGCTGCTTACGATACTTTTACACAGCCCCCACCACAAAAACCCAACAGTCTGAGAGGAAAGGAACATGTTGCAGAAGACAGATTTTCACAAATATTTGTATTTGAATTGCTGATGAACTCTTCCTGCTGTTATTTTTATTAATGTTTTAATTATATATGCAATACACTTCATGAATAACTGCAAATATATAGGAGCTACAATACTTCATGAGCTGGAGAGACAGTTATAGAGCAACTTCAAATGTACTTTCCTCTGTTGAGGAAACAAAAATGCACTGGGACCAGGACTTGAGATGTAATATATTTAAAAGGAAGCCTGTGATGAAGCAGTTCTCCTGAGCTCATGCTAAAACTGATGTTGCCATCTGTAGAGCAGTATTTCATTCCATGTCTCCAGGTGGTTTTCAAGACGTGACAGTCAACTAAAACACAATGAATACGGAATGGGGCAGCAAGCTTTATTGAGACATTTCAAGTTTTGGGCTGTACTCAGAGAATGTACTCCTGGAATGGCTTAGGTTGAAAGGAACCTTAGAGATCACCTACTTCACCACAGGCAGCAACACCACTCAAATAGACTCAGCTGCTCAAGGCCTCATCCAACCTGGCCTCCAACATCCCCCAAACAGGAGGCATCCACAACCTCCCTGGGCAGCCCCAGAGTCTTACCTCCCTTGTGTTGAAGAACATCTGCCTAAGATCCAGTCTAAGCTTTCTCTCCCTCAGCTTAAAACCACTCCCCTTTGCCCTGTCTCTAGACACCCTGATGAAAAGTCCCTCTGCAGCCTTCCTGTAGGATCCCTTTAGCTATTGGAAGGCAGATCTAGGGTCCCTCTGAAGTCTTCTTCAGGCTGAGCAACAAAGTTCCCTTAGCCTATCCTCATAGCAAAGGTGTTCCAGCCCTTGGGTCATCATTGTCGTCCTTCTCTGGACTCAACCCAAGATCTCAGATCTGAGATCAAGATCTCAAAATGCAAATCTCTCTCAGATCTCATGATCTCAGGCCCTAGGATAACAAGTCATGATTTCAAAAACACCTCTGAAATGAGTGCTGAGTAGGGACTTGGCAGGGAAAGTCTTTCTGCAGTAAGCAAAAAGCAGAGCTCCAATCAGAATGCTACAGATGCATACTAAAAGAGTATTTTGAGAACTAATTCAATATGGGGTGAGTTAAGGACACACCTTAATTAGCAAAAGAGTCAGGCATGGGAATGAGCTGTCCAGGCTGGTGGTGGAGTCACCATCCCTGGAGATGTTCAAGAACCATGTGAGCATGGCACTCTGGGACATGCTTTAGAGGCCACGGTAGTGCTACACTGACAGGTGGACTCCATGATCTTACAGCTCTGTTCCAACCATGATCCTGTGATTCTTGAGTCTTTACTCAGCCCAAAGCAGTCTAGACTCCATCCCATTAACTAGACGGGGCAATAACCTCAATGAACGTCATGCCCAAGAGGAATCAGACCCACAGCACTCTCATCCAGTCTTCCCAAGTTCACCTCAACAGACAAGGCACTGCTAGGTTGAGGACACTGTCCCCATCTGAGCTGCAGGCCTTGAGCTGACCCTTCTGAACACTAGACTAAAACCTTCATTACCATTTTCTTCCAACCCACACTGCTATATATATATAAAAAAAAAAATTGTCAGCTGCTTTCGAATGGTCTCTGTTTTTCTGGCCCTGCTTCTGGCAATCTAAGTAGCTGTCATCACTGCAGGAGCAGCCTGCTTGCTAAGATTGTAATTTTGTTTACATTGTGCTATAGGAAGCCAAGCTGAGCACAACGCAAGGGAAATGGCAATCGACAGCCTGCGATGTGCATTTTCAGCATGACACTGAGTATCTTCCTCTACCCCTTCCTCAGAACTGCATTAGTTCAGCTGATGTTCTTCAAGGTAAAGAGAAAAAACGGCTGTAATGTATTTCCTTGCTGGAATGTGTTGCAGTAAAACCTGTAATGGCCTTTTTTGGCACCACACCTAAAATATACAGCATTCAGAAAACTGCTATTTATTGGAGCAGGAAATGTAATAGCAAGACTACAAATCACTTCTTACATAGAGAGAACTGTAAGTAAATCTGGCTAATGCCTACCTCTCTACCAAAGGTAGAGCTCCCACTCTCAAACTAGGAGCATCCAATTCTCATTCGCTGCATGGTAGCAAGTTAAAGGCCTTACTGCATATCTCATTTCCATCCTCTGTAAAATGGAGATAGGGCAAGATATTTCAAGAGAGGGTCACAAAATCCTCTTAGTACATGGAACTGTAAATCTACCAGGGAAGAGTAGCAGTACTTTTGCAGCAGGCAGTTGGGTTAGTTTTAATTTGTGTTTGATTAGCAAAGTGCTCTGGGCCAGGCTCACCAGATTCACAGAATTCCCGATGCAGCCAGGCAAAATGTACCAATTATAATGGCAGCAATATGCATTCAGTCCTAGCCACTAGGTGCTGGGAAAATGGGTCAACAGGAACACAGCTCTATAGCTACAGGATCTCTCCATCACAAATTCCAGTGATGCAATCAAGGGCAGCAAGGAACATGAAGCAGATTCCTACTACCTTTAGCACAATAGCTGCTACTTTGCCCTCAGTAAGCAAAGTTTTTGTAACTCTGTCCAGACATTAATTTCTTGGCTGCATTCTGTTCTCCCCTTCCTGTGAAAGGTTGGCCAGAGTTGGAGTAAGCAGTGTCAGAGGAGCAAAGCTGAATCCAGGACTTGGCACTGGAGAAGGAGGCACATCGAATAGCTTTGTCAGGTCAACCAAAAGGCAACACGATGAATCCTTAAGCAGCACGAGTGCACGGAGCAGGTTTTTCACCTTAATAATTCATAGCTTACCAAGAAGGGTCACTGAGTGGTTTTCCATCCCAAGTCAGAGCTGTTAAGCCCCATGGGTTGGTGGGAAGAGAGCAAGCCAAGAGGCACGAGGTCCTGCAGTACACTGGCAGGTTGCTGTGTGGGAGGTAAGGACACAGATGCCATTAAGAAAGGCAGAGGTCTCTGTGCGCAGCCACCCACGCGAGCTCCGAGCAGCACTCTGCTCCTCTGCCCGGCCAGCAGAACGGAGAACTCCATCTCATGGTCTGACAAGACAAAGTGTGAAATTTATCTCTCTCAGACTGGGCTGTCCTCTGTGTAATGGGAACAAAAGGCAATGCCAACAAAAGAAAAAGCCCTCTTTCTGTGGATAGAAAAGGAAGCAGCCATACATCAATATGCTAAGGCAGTGCACAACCCATGGCTTAGGTCTGGAGGCTCAGCGCGAGCCTTATTGACCCATGCGACAGCCACTGCACAAGACCTTGAAGCACGGCTGAGGGCTTAAACAGCAGGTCCCACAACCACCAAAGAGAGGGAAAGAAAAGCACAAGCAAGAAATGTTTGTCCTCTCCCAGCAAAAACCCTAAGCTTTATGCAGCTCAGGCAAAAATTTGAAAGAGCACATTATTGCAGATGACAAGAGTGGGTTTTCACTGGAGGACAATTGGAAGTGTCAGCATTTACAAAGGTATGAATGTCAAAACATTATTTCTTCATTAATGGTATCAAAGCCTCTGCTTGACTTAATGGTCACAGTTTTAAGGATTCATCAGTGTCATTCTTCTGAAGCCTGCCAAAGTACACATGCAATTTAATCTGATTGTTTAAGAATATATTTAATCTAACTCCTGTTGTTCGAGAGCAGAGTCAGGTGGGTTTGGCTCAGTCTGCTTTTCCTTACAACTGGTAACAATAGTAACAGGAATTATACCTTACTACATCCATGCAAATGCAGAACCATGGAATGGTTCAGGGTGAAAGGGACCTTAGAGATCACCTGCTCCAACCTCACCACCATGGGCAGGGACACCTCTCAACTAGACTCAGCTGCTCAAGGCCTCATCCAACTTGGCCTTCAACACGCCCAAGCAGGAGACATCCATAGCCTCCCTGGGCAGCCTACTCCAGAGTCTCACCATCCTCACACCAAAGAACTCCTTCCTAAGATCCAGTCTAAACCTACTCCCTCTCCCCTTCCAGTAAAATCCCTTCACGTATCAGACAGCAGCTCTAAGGTTCTCATGGAGTCTTCTCTAGGCTGAGCAACTCCAGCTCCCTCAGCCTATTCTCATAGCAGAGGTATTCCAGAATGCTTCAAACACATTGATGAGTAAGAGTGCTGAGAGAGGAGCACCAAATTTCACATTTGAGAAGCCTGAACTTCCCATTTGGAAGCACTATTACATTTCTGTGCAGCAGCAAATGCAAAGCAGTAAGTTATTGCCATTAGCTCCATTTTGTAAAGTGAGCTAAGGAGAAGCTAAAAGCAGAATTTACTGTGTGTCAGCAAACAGTCTTGCAAACACCACGACTAGAAATCCAGTCACTCACAAAGATATCCTCTTGCTCCAAGAGGAAAAAATAAAATGCCTCTCACATCCCTGTTTCCCAGGCTGCCATTTGGCACACACCAACACCTGCACAGACCAGACACTGCTGGCATTTTTGGGCCAGTCCGCATGTCACTGGTTTAACATTTTCAAGCTGATGGTTGCATATTGCAAAATTAGGGCTACATTCTGGCTTGGTTCCCAATGAAGTAGCACAGCCTGAGCCAAGAAGCAGGGGAGAGATGTGTGGGAATGTGTTTTCAAACACAGGATCACTCTGCCTTCCCCCACCACTGGTAACACCACACAGAACAGAAGAGGCATTGACAAGAGCAGGTTCCACTATCATCACGTTTTACTGGGTGTGCAAGAAGGTTCACACAGGAGGGTGCACAGATGCATACACATCAGACACCACAATGCAATTTACATCTTAGCAACTGTACCTGATGGCCAATCACTGCAGAAAGCCCCATGCCAAGCTGCAAGTTACCACAGCAGCAGCAGAGTGGTGTGAAGTCAGGAGAGCACAAGGAAGGCTCCTAGCCATGATCTCAAAAAAACCCAAAATAATAGAATAAACCAGGTTGGAAGAGACCTCCAAGCTCAGCCAGCCCAAGCTATCATCCAGCCCTAGCCAATCAGTCAGACCATGGAACTAAACATCCCAGCCAGGCTTTTTTTTAACACCTCCAGGGATGGACATTCCATCATCTCCCTGGGCAGCCCATTCCAATGCCAATCACTGCCTCTGCCAACAACTTCCTCCTAACATCCAGCCTAGACCTCCCTTGGCACATCTTGAGACTGTGTCCCCTCTTTATGTTGCTGCTTGCCTGGCAGAAGAGACCAACCCCACCTGGCTACAGCCTCCCTTCAGGTAGTTGTAGACAGCAATGAGCTCTGCCCTGAGCCTCCTCTGCTGCAGGCTGCACACTCCCAGCTCCCTCAGCCTCTCCTCACAGGGCTGTGCTCCAGGCCCCTCACCAGCTTTGTCGCCCTCTGCTGGACACCTTCCAGCACCTCAACATCTCTCTTCAATTCAGGAGCCCAGAACTGGACACAGCACCCAAGGTGTGGCCTGATCAATGCTGAGCACAGGGGCAGAAGAACCTCCCTTGTCCTGCTGCCCACACTGCTCCTGATCCATGCCAGGATGCCATTGGCTCTCCTAAGCACCTGGGTACATTGCTGCCTTAAAAGGTGAGTGTGTAATTGAAAAGGCAACTGGATGCTCTTCCTGAAGAGCACACAGTGTTTTGCTGACACTCACAGCCAGCCAGAGATGCAAAAGCAAACATAAAGCAGAGAGAAGTTCTCAACCGTGATGCGGTGGAAGAGGGTCAGGTGCAACCATTCCACTGCCCGCACCGCTGACTGCACACAAAGCAGATGGCCTGCCACAGATGCACTGGGAATCTTTTTGACCAAAATCAACATGCCAAATTATCCTCCAAACCAATGGCAACTGGAGGACATGCAAAATGATAGCTTCAAAGCCAGCTGGCACACGCTGTCCTGGACCTGGATGTGATCAGTGGCACGACGGGCACACAACTTTGCTTCCATCTGGTGTGGCTGGCATTAGTGGAGACTGACACACAAGCTGAAGAAAAAGAGCGGTGCTGAGATGAAGCTTTTGACTGATGACAGGAGAGAATCGAATGCAGGGGGTTTAAAATGACCTGCAACAAATCAGTGTGGCTGTATAGATGTGTGTCTCTTCAGCAGACTCAATCAGCAGCAAGAGGGTGACAGAGACACTGAAATGGTTAAACAAATAGCTTCACCTCAGCCTGCCCAGAGTTATGAAGATATAGATAGAAGCAACTAAGAACCACTGACCTTAACAACACAAAAAGGAGTGAGTGTTCTGGAAAACACACAGATAAGCCAAATCCACAACAGAGAGATAAATACCACTAGGTGCTATGATTCCTATGCTAATCCATAAAGCCTAAGGTAAATGAGCAGACAAAGCAGCAGTCCACAGGAAACAAACATCAGTACTGCAAATCATATCACCTCTTGGAAGTGGGGAACAGAGGGACCCCCAAAGCCTCACAGGAGTCCTCAGTCTGACTTGTGGATGTAATGTAGCTTCAAGCAGAAAACCTTTCACTGGATCTTTTTTTTCCACTCTGCCTCCCATCTCCCAGTCATTACCCCAAGCACTGGTCCCATCTCTGCTCAGTAAATTCACCTTACATGTTACACTTTCTAACAGCAACCTTCAGTTTTTATCCACACCTGACCTGGGCCCTTAGCAGGAATTTTTACAAACTTCCTGAAAAATATATCCCCTTTATTTTTTTTAAGTCTTTCCCTGCAATGCCTTCCAAAAGGCTTTGTAGAAGGGGCATGCAGGGCTGGTGGGCATGCCAAGATTACACCTTCTCAGAGCGATTCATTTGGACCATCCATAGGAGTGCATCAAACATCTCTCACATTCCCAGACTTCCAGCTAGAGGAGACTTTCCTTTCTTTCAGTGTTTACACACAACAAAGTCCTGTTCCACAACGAAGGTTCCTATGCACGACAGAAATACAAACAAGAAGCTAGAGGACTTAAGAGTACAACACCCAGCATGCCAACAAGTACTCCAGTGGGGCAGCAGCTCGCTTTGCTCATGCAGGGAGCTTAGCTGAAAGCCTGAAATGGCACCACGCCAGATGGAGCTGCCCAGCACGAAGGCATGTTTCCTGCACAGCAGCAGCAGTAGCTATGGAAAATCAGAAGTCAAGAGGCATAGTCCAGCTGTAAAATGCTTAATGAAGAAAAAGGGGGAGAGCAGGACTCACCGGCCAAGGTTATCATGCAACATTAACAGAAACGGGATCACATCTCATCTCCTGCATTGCCATAACCCTCGCAGCTCTCTTTGCTGTTTCAAGCACCAGCCTGTTCCTCTGCACTCTCCACTTCTCAGTTCATCTCAGACTGAAAGACCTGCTTTAAGGTAATAGTGCTTTTAAAAGCTGTTCATCTCGGTAATGTCTAATAACAGATCATTATTTCCCACACTCCTAGCGCCACTCAGCACCTTCTAGGCTGGTTACACGCCAAGTTCCGCAAACCCAGACAGTTCAGCTGAGAGGTGTTGAGGTGATAAAGCAAACACTAAAAAGGCATTTGTTCTCCCAGGGCACTTCTTTTGCTCACTGACATTTAAAAGCATGCAGAAGTTTTCTTTTGTTGTTAAGCATAAGCTGCTTACTGACTGCAACCGTGCTTGTACTCTGCCAACCATTCAACTCTCTCTTTTTTGTTGTTTGGAGGAAAGGAAGGAAGGAGAGAGGATTATCCAGCTGAGGTTGGATCATCACAAATCTCAAGGAGGGTGAGTTTTTGTGAAAAAGGGGTGGGGATGAAAATTGCTCTGATATAAATACCCATATTCACCTCTTCAAATTATTTCCCCACAGAGCTTCAGATATCATAGGATTAAAAGGTCACCACATGAAACCCATGCTCAAGTGTCTTACTCATGGTCTCACACAAACAAATCTGGAGATGTCAACTCAGCATCTCCCAGGTGTGTCAGGTCTTGAAACCAGCCAAGAACATAGAATCATAGAATCAACCAGGTTGGAAGAGACCTCCAAGATCATCCAGTCCAACCTAGCACCCAGCCCTATCCAGTCAACCAGACCATGGCACTAAGTGCCTCAGCCAGTCTTTTCTTGAACACCTCCTGGCATGGTGCCTCCACCACCTCCCTGGGCAGCCCATTCCAATGCCAATCACTCTCTCTGCGAAGAACTTCCTCCCAACATCCAGCCTATACTTATCCCGGCACAACTTGAGGCTGTGTTCCCTTGTTCTGTTGCTGGTTGCCTGGCAGAAGAGGCCAACCCCACCTGGCTACAATTTCCCTTCAGCTAGTTGTAGACAGCAGTGAGGTCGCCCCTGAGCCTCCTCTTCTCCAGGCTAAACAAGCCCAACATGAGGTAAGAGGAAGCATTCTGTTAAGAAACATGCAGAGTGTTTACAAGGTGGATTGCTTAAGACCCTCACTAATGTAAAAGAGCCTTTAAATAGATGTACCTTGAAATAGATGTACCTAAAACCTTCCATGCAATCTCACCCCAATTTAACTTTTGTTTTTTTTTTCAAAGATGCATTTTAGAGGGAACAGAATTTCATTTTCAGGTCAGAAGTAGCTGGCTTTTCATTTTTATATTCATTTCCTCATTATTTTTCAGTAGATTTTCATCAAAACCTTCCCACAAGCAAAAAGCAAGCAAAACGTGCAGTGTAAAACCAAATCCTCTTATTCCTTCTTAAAAAAAGTTTTTCCTCCTGACCTTTCCTCTCACCAAGAGCTAACTGCTCTGAGAGACTACCTGTTCAACTGATGAAGAAAGCAAAAAGAAGCTGGTCATAAAATATTAGCTTCTCTTTGATTCCTGGAGATGAAAAATTGCAGAGATGAATTGTCAAAACTCTCTGCCTTCCCCTCCACCATGTGATTAGCATGATCCAGAGGGAAGAACGCCCTGCACAGCCCATTACTAGTTATGATCATGTGTGCATTTATCAACAGCCAACTCTCTTTTTACTTGCTGGTCAAGTACATAAAAATTCGACCCCTAGAGAATGGTCACCTGTGGTCACTGTGGTTCCACTTGCACCTCATATGGAGCATTTTCCTTCAAGGGAATGGGACTGTGCAGGCTGTGGCTCCTGAATATCACTTGACAGAAAATACCACCGTGAAGGACAGCATGGTAAGGCAGTTCTGAATTCCCTTCTGAGCTGGGTCTGTTTGCTATATTTATTGCAGCAATGTCTTTTTCATTGTACATGTAACTGCCCTTGCCAAGTGCGCTGCTTTCCCTTAGGCTACTTTAAATCTCTCTTAAAAACCAAACAGTGATCCTTATCTTAATATAAACTATCTGTGAACCGTTGAGAGCAATACAGAAAAGCTTTAAATTGAGTGAGAAGGGTCAGTGATGTAATAAGAGCATTTCAACCCTAAATATAAAGCAGATAAAAATTCAGGTTTGATCAAATTCGTGCCTGGTCAGAGAAGGCTCTCCTGGCCTCTATCCATAGCTCTTAGCCTACGAAGCCTGTGTGGAATGAGCCTGCCAAAAGCACAAGTGGAGGGTCAAGCCCTCCACGCCTAACACTCATCTGTCACTTCCTTACCATCCAATTTGGCACAGTAGGTCATAAATGCCTGCCCTTGCTCAAAAAGCATCTAGCAATGGCACAGCAGGCCTCTTCTGCAAGCCATAATGCCCAACATGTCTCCTGGCCAGAAAGCAGCCAACCTAACCAGACCATCCTTGATTCCACCTTGTGTCTGCTGAAAGTTTAGCTAGAAACAAGTAAAATCCAGCATCCCTCTTGCTGCTGAGCTGTTCATCTTTCCTAACCTTTTTCCCAGTGTCCAGAACAAGCCCACTGCACCCTGACCCCCACAAGGCTGCTCCTGCCTGTCATCGCTGGATTGATTTGTAGCACAGAGCCTGCTCGCTGTCTCTCTCACCTTATTTCCTTGGTCACAGTTAGTCACACACATCTACTGGCTACCTATGGCCATTTTTCCTCTAATAACCCCCAAGAAGCTCCTCAAAGACAGCTGAACAAGATCTGTTGTCAACTCACTGAAAACCAGGGTATTAAGTGAGCACAAAGCAGTAGGTGCACAGGGAAGATGATGTACGCCCACAACTGGAGAGAGGCCAGTCTCACATCCAGAGAAGAGAGAGACTGCAACCACTTGCCAGTGCCTCAGCAGCAGAGAGAGTCAGGATGTGAGAACAAAAGATACTGCACTCAGTGGCATCAGCTCACAGCCACCATTTTTGCTCCTGCTGATCAGGATGGATTGTAACAAGAGAGTAATGGCTGGCAGGAAAAGAAGCAAACCGCGCAGGGATTTAGCTTCTATTTGGCACCTTGGGTTAAACCTTTCCCAGCAAAAGTGCATTTTTTGGTGTTCAAATTCCACTTTGTGTCACTTCTTTAAGAGTGAAAGAAAGAAAAAATCCTACTGACATTTAAGTCACAGCCTGGAGCCAACTCATCAGATAGAGCAGGCAAGCAGAGCAGCGTCAGGAACAACATGGGGGAAGGGGGAAAGAGCAACATCGACTGCAAGTATTGCAGCTGGAAACTCATGTGGAAATTGGCTGATGTAGGGGCAGGGAGGCCCAGGGACAATTGTGATGTGCAGAGAAGGGAGCTGGTAAGGGGGTGAGCAATGAAGGGACATAAGCACAGTACAGGCCAGCATGTGGAGAAGAAAACTGAAGTACAAAAGGTAAGAAATGCTGCTTTATGAAGTAGAAAAGATTGATATGGATATGTCATAGCAGAGCAAAGGGAAAGCAAAAAGCACAATGGGAAGGCTGGAAGCATCACAGTAAAAAGAGCAAAAGGGGTTCAGGATATCCACAAGAAGGGGGAGAGGGAAAGGCAAAGAAAAAAAAATAAGGGGGAAAAGCAGACTAGGAGGGAAAAGAGAGATTTGAAAAAGGGAGGGGAAAAAAGATGACAGAAAACAAAAATGCAAGAAAAGAAGCCCTAAGACAGGGAGGGTCCCAGGGACACAAGTTGTGGAGAAGCCCTGGACCATCAGACAAAAAACCCAAGGGAGAATTACAAAATGCCAGTGAACCTTACCTTTGTCAACTCCAAAGGTAACCAACAGCACTATGCACTGGATGGTACCTGCTACACATTTTCCAAGGGGCATGGCACACACACCATGAAAAAGTCCCTAAGCCCAGAAATTGTTTCTGTTGCTTCAATACAGGAGAGCTGGACATTCCCAGAGACTGCTCAGAAAGTGGGTCAAGGTCTTCAGTTGCCAACTCTTTCCTGAAAAATGATCTCTCAACTAGCCACCACCAGCAGTGACACCAGAGATGTCACTGCTCTTATGGGACTAAAAGGCAAGAACATTTGAACAACTGTAGGTGACAGAGCTAAGAAATGTGAGTAGAATCAGCAATAAAAGAACAGGCCACCAAGTTGGAGACAGAATACAACATTCACATCTGAAACATGGTACAGTGCAGCACTATCATAGAATGGTTTAAGTTGGAAGGGACCTCAAAGATCAGCCAGTTCCAAGCCCCTGCCATAGGCAGGGACACCTCCCACTATAACAGGTCACTCAAGGTCTCATCCAACCTGGCCTTGAACACCTCCAGGGAAGGAGCAGCCACAACCTCCCTGAGCAACCTGTGCCAGTCTCTCACCACCCTCACTGCAAACAACCCTTTCCTAACATCCACTTTGAATCTTTCCTCTTCCAGTTTAAATCCATTACCCCTTGTCCTGTCATTACAAGACCTTGTCAATAGTCCCTCCCCAGCCTTCCTGTAGCCCCTTTCAGATACAGGAAGGCCACTGTAAGATCTCCTTCTATTAGTTCATGTTATCCTTCCTCCTGAAATGCACGTGGAAGTGTGAGATGACAAAAACCAAGTACCTGTACTGAAGCATGTTACAATGAATACAAGTACAGAATACAGTAAGACTGGGAAACCAGAAGTCCATCACAGGAGGACCATAGAAGCATGAGATGCTGAGACCAAGGAGCTACTGCACTAGAAACAGATTAGCTATCTCAAAAGACACCTATAGGCACCCATCTCAACACATATCTACCTGAGATAGCCTATTTTGAGTGCCACTCAAAAGTACAGGAAGAAAACAATAAAGAAAAATCAAACCCCATAAAAATTCCCCCAAAACTAAGTGGGTTCAGAAACACAGTCAACAAGCAAGGAACTGAGAATTATTTCCCCTGCTCCTTCTTTTCTTGCAAAGCAAAATTAAGCCAAGATTAAATTAAGCATCATCCAAAAATGTCCAACAAGGCAGTAACTGAAGAGGGCATCCATCAGTTCTTCTCTTAAATAACTGCAAGGAGAACAAGTGGTACAAAGAATTAGGTATTAGAAAAATTAAAGTCTTGTTAACAGTAAGAGTGGTGAAGACCCAAAAGAGGCTAAGGAAGAGGAGAAATCAATAGCCAAGGTTTAAAAGGAGCTTAGACAGACTGTCAGCTTTGAGGTGAGACAGGTACGCTTGATCTTGCCTACGAGCCTGGCAACACACAAAGTTAGCTCCCAAGGTTCTTTTCTACATCAGCACTTCTGGGACTTTTTAATGCTTTCAAGTAATTTCTCTCCACTCTGGGACAATTTCATAGCTAAAAGAGCACATCGAGTATCAGCTTTGGCATGCATTAAGCGATTCTCCCTCCCATCTTTCTTTTTTAATGGAAGATGCTAAATTCAGTGAGAAATTAAATGTTTGTTATTCCTTTCCACTTGCATAGAATCCTAGAGTCAGTCAGGGTTGGAAGGGACCACAAGGATCATTCAGTTCCAACCTCTCTGCCTTGGGCAAGGACACCTCACACTAGATCATGCTGTCTAGCGCCTCAGCTAGCCTGTCTTTAAATACTTCCAGGGATAAGGCTTCCACCACCTCCCTGGGCAATCCTTTCCAGGTTCTCACCACGCTCATGGTGAAGAACTTCCTAACATCCAGTCTGAATTTCTGGCTTTCTTCCTTTCCCCCCAGTCCTATCACTACCTGACATCCTGAGTCGTCCCTCCCCAGCTTTCTTGTAGGTGCCCTTCAGACACTGAAAGGCTACAATAAGGTCACTTGGGAGCCTTCTCCTCTCCAGACCTTATTTTGCTTTCTGCTGTAAGGGCTCTGTGCTCTGGGTGTTTGTACCCTTTGGTTTATGTTTTGTCAAAGAAGTTTTAGGAATAACAAAATATTTTCTGATTCTGCTCCAAGGTCACTACAGAACTCATCTTCCTTCTTAATAAAGTGATGTTTTGAACTCATCCCTCCTTTAAGTACATCAGGCACCCTGAGGTACGTGCTAATTGATACTGTGCAGGTTTGCTCCAGTGAGCTGTAGAGAAGTACCTACTTGCACTACCATTCCCTTGTTCTCTGCTCACTGGCATCTCTCTGACTTTCAGAAACCATTTCAGTAAGGCAGTCCCTAACCACACAACTGCTTCTGAAGTATTTCCTACTGCAGGAGATGTATCCTCCCAACCATTGAGAAGAAGAGACACTTGACAAGAGTGTTCTCCCACAAGCAAAAGCCTGTTCTTTATGTATAGCCTGGGGAGCAATTTTTAGATTACTGCAGGACTCTGTATTGCAAAACAAATCAGAGCATCAGCATTTGCTAAACAAACACTGACTCTGGACCTGCAAGAAAAACAAACATCCTTCTGCTGAAAATTATCAGCAGATCTTAGCTCGAGCAGTATCTCAGCAGAAAATTTCAGATAGAAAGAGGTTTCAGAGAAAGACCACCAGCTTGGTGAGCCTAAGATGCTTCACTATGAGCCAAGGCTTCCAGGTGCTAGGCCCCTGGGGAAACTCTGCAATGCAGGATGGCACGAAGTAACTTCCACCCTTGCAGCCCATTAGGCTCACAGCAAGCAATTTAGGATTCCTGGTTTCCAGTAAGGAAAAGTACAGAACTGCAATCTGTCACTTTCAACAGTAAATCTCTTACTCCCAAGTAGATGCAGAGCCATCTCTCCAGATTCATCTCAAACCTGGTTGAAAACAGGAATGCATACTCCCATTTATTCCCCCAGTCAGCTAGACACTTGCCTTTCAGGCAAAGAAAATGACCAGGACCAGTTCTGCTGTAATGGAGGTGCACTGAGAGATAAGCACACCTATTTTTTTATTCTAGAACTGTTCATTCCACATAGACCAGAACCAGCAGGTGACATTTTTAATCAGCATTTCTGTATGGCATTGCTCAAATGAGAACTCAAATTAGTAAGTTCATTAACATTTGCAGAGTAAACCAATATGAACACTACTTGAGCACTAGCAAGTGGCAGGGATGCATGAGCTTAAAAGACTGAGGAAAACAGAGCTCTTGTGGACTGCATTATCCTCTCTGTGCTCACCATTATCCACCTCATGTAAGAGAGCTTCAAGGCACATTTCTTTCTTTCCCACTCCTATTAAAACTCAGATGAAAATCTCCTTGTGCAGAGCAAGTACTCTCAGTGAGTAATGAAAGAGAAGTCTGACTTTGGGATTAGCAAGTCTCCCATTGTGGGAAGGGTGCTTCCCTTCTGCTCACAGGGATGCAGTAGGGTATTGCCTTCTCTCAGAACACCACCTGCCTTTGGTGAGGAGTGAGGAAAGATCAAGGCAACTCTTGGCATTTCCTGGCTTCCAAAGTTGAGAAAAATCACAGCATGACAGTGAGGCTCTGTAAGATGTAAAGCCAATGGGATCTTGGGGACTATTAAGAAGAGTGTGTCCAGCAGATCAAGGGAGGTTCTCCTTCCCTTCTACTCTGCCCTGGTCAGACTTCATCTTGAATACTACATTCAGTTTTGAGCTCCTCAGTTGAAGAGGGACTGGGATCTCCTAGAGAGGGTCCAGCAGAGAGCTATGAGGGTGATAAGGGAACTGGAGCACTGCCCGATGAGGACTTTCTAGTCTGGAGATGAGAAGAGTGGGAGGGGATTTAATAATGTTTATAAACATCTAAAGGCTGATCAGGAGCAGGGGGACAGGCTCTGCTCACTTGCTCCCTGAGATAGGTCAAGGAGCAGTAGGTGGAAGCTGCAGCACAGGAGGTTCCACCTCAACTCAAGGGGGAGCTTCTTTACTATAAGGGTCACAGAGCACTGGCACAGGCTGCCCAGAGAGACTGTGGAGTCTGCTTCCCTGAAGACTTTCAAGGCCTGTCTGGATGTGCTCCTGTGTGCCCTGAGCTAGATTGTATGGTCCTGCTCTGGCAGGGGGGTTGGACTCAATCTCCTTGGGTCTCTTCCAATCCCTAAAACAAGTTTGGAAGAAATGCTGACAGAACTTTAGCTGGAGCTGCAGCACCACTGGATACTGCTTTAAGAACTTTTTAATTACCCGCCAAAAATTCCTCCCTTTCACTTCTAAACAAGTTGGTTAATTTACAAAGAAAAGCCACTCAAAGCTCCCCATTGCTTCTAAAGCTTTGTGAAATTAAAAGTACATTTTATCCCAGTTAAAGAACATCAGGATGCAAAGCAGGATCAAGGCTGGATGTGTGGCAGCACAAACTCAGTTCACTTCAGATGATCTTGAGCTCTGAACAGAACATCTGCACCCTCTAGAAATGCTGTAATCTTGAAGAAAAGGAAAAGAAACACAATAGCTGCAGGAAATCTGCTACACAAGGTTTAATTGCAGCCATTTGTAACCTGCATTTCACCCAGATACAGATCTCATTTTTAAAGCAGGTCGTGCTAATTAAGCAGAGGAAGTGATTATTAACAAATGAACGAGTAGTAGAATGGGGTTATCAGCACTAACTCATATAACAAAAGCAACCCCAGATATTGATCCAGAATTAGGTGGCCATCACAAACTGCAAGATCCCAGGACCAATTAGAAGATGGGGAGGAAGGATGCAAGACACCGGGACCACAGCTCTTGCATTTAAATAAAGGCTCACAATGATCCTGATCGACTTTTGCCTGGGGAGGTGACAGGGTCTGCAAAGGGCTCTACTTCTTATGTACCCTCCAATATCACAGTAGCTGAGACCTACTCTGGTGTGCATCTGTGCTCTTAGAGCCATCTGATGCAGGGAATCCCACCACTTCCTGAGACAAACAATTTGCCTGGAGTCACTCAAAGGAAGGGAATTGAACCAGAGTCTCCTGTGCTGCAGGTTACCTTGCTATGCTACTAGGTCATCCTTAGATCAGACAGCAAAAACAATTTCTTGATCAAAAGAGCCATCAGGCACTAGAAGTGGCTGCACAGGGAGGTGGTGGAGTCACCATCCCTGAAGGTGTTCCAAAAACATCTAGCAGTTTGGGACATGTCTTAACGGCCACGGTAGTGTTGGGTTGAGAGCTGGACTTGATCTTAGTGGTCTTTTCCAAGCAAAAGAACTCTGTGATTCCACTCTGCAGATGTCATTCCAGACCACTGAAGTACTGCATGATTGTAGCAGACTTGCCCATATTATAAGGAAGCCTAAGAATAGCCCAAAGCTCATAGCTGGACTGGCAGTCACCCTCCTCCCCCCCCAAAAAAAAAGCTTTAAGATCTCAAACTGTGGGTTTGCATTAGGTGGATCACCTTACACGGCATGGTGCAACAAACTGTTCATATTCTGAGTAACCCTGGCAATTTGAAAACAAACAAATCAATAACTCAATTAACACAAGCCCATATCAAAGTGATATTGATACATTATCACGGTACTGATAGGCATAATGTCCCCAGACACAGCATCAGGGTGAGCTGTTGGGGATAACGTCCCCAGACACAGCATCAGAGTGAACTGTTGGGGATAACGTCCCCAGACACAGCATCAGAGTGAACTGTTGGGGATAACGTCCCCAGACACAGCATCAGAGTGAACTGTTAGGGATAACGTCCCCAGACACAGCATCAAGGTGAGCTGTTGGGGATAACGTCCCCAGACACAGCATCAAGGTGAGCTGTTGGGGATAACGTCCCCAGACACAGCATCAAGGTGAGCTGTTGGGGATAACGTCCCCAGACACAGCATCAAGGTGAGCTGTTAGGGATAACGTCCCCAGACACAGCATCAAGGTGAGCTGTTGGGGATAACGTCCCCAGACACAGCATCAAGGTGAGCTGTTGGGGATAACGTCCCCAGACACAGCATCAAGGTGAGCTGTTGGGGATAACGTCCCCAGACACAGCATCAAGGTGAGCTGTTGGGGATAATGGCCCCAGACACAGCATCAAGGTGAGCTGTTAGGGATAATGCCCCCAGACACAGCATCAAGGTGAGCTGCTAGGGATAATGTCCCCAGACACAGCATCAGGGTGAACTGTTCTGTTTCAGAAGATCAGGGATGCTGCGCTGTGCCCTGGTTCACAGCACAGCCATATCCATAACTCAGCCTGCATTTTCAGTCCACCCATCAAATAAAAATAATACTTTCCACATCTGAATCCACTTTCTCTCCACAATCTCAGGATGACATGTGGACGTTGAAGAGAACTAGGCAGTAAATCTAAAAGGCAGGTAAACGTTGGTACATTATTTGCAAGTGTTAAGATTGAAGTATAGAGGAGTCTCTGCTCAGGATAGGAGTCAAGCCCTTCTGCCCTTCAGCCTCTCACTGTCACATGTCAGAGTTACAAGTCAAACAGGGCAATGCAAGAAGCTCAGCTAAACCCTCCTCGCCCACCAGTCTTAGGTCGTTTCTGTTAAGCAATGCATGCTGAAGTGCGGGCTCTTGGGTGAAATAAATTGCTGTCCTAAGTTTGTTAAAAAGAAAGAAAAGGCTACCATATGGTGCTGAAGTACCTCTTAGCAGGTGAGACGCATCTGAACAGGAGCTACCATACGTAACGACTGTGCCAAATTCAGTGATTCAAAGTGGGAATTCTTCTGAGAGGTTTTCTCAATAGGCTAATGAGCTATTCTCACCCAGAAAAAGCAACACTGGAGATGACAGAGAACAGGAAAAAACACACACTCACATGAAGGTGTCTGTGGCACTTAAAACAGGAAGGAGCTTAAGCATCCAGTTTGTGAAACTCCAAGCAACACAGGTTTTGGCATCCAGAGGGAGAACACGCTAAGCAGCAAACAGCTTCTCACACAACTCCCTTCATCTCCCTTACTGTCTCATCTGAGTATCTACTGAAGTAATCCCAGCACTAAAACCACAAATCCAGCTACACCAATGAAGGTGATGCCAGACAGTGCCTGTTCAGACCAGCTGAGAACCTGCATACACACAGTGCAGACACCATGAAAAAGCTTTGCTGAATCTCATTTCCTCCCCGTGATGCACACTGTCATGTCCCAAAGCACTGGAATAGCTGAAGAGATCTCAGATGTCAAGATAAAAGTCACAGTGGGGCTGCTGCCCTCCCCACGCCAGGGTCTGGCTTTCCATGTGGCAGGCTGCATGGGATTTATGGAGCGCCGCCAGGCACACAGAGCAGCATCTACCTGCAAACATCATCTTGCAAATGTCACTGGCAACAGAAAAGGTTTTCCAGCTCTGGCAGTTCCCAGGCCTCACATGTGTGTTTCTCCTCTCCACATGACCTCAACTGAGTTGTCACAGAACCACAGAATTGTTTCCTTTGGAAAAGATCCTCAAGATCATCCAGTCCAACCTTTGACCTAACACTACCAGGGCCACTAAACCACGACCTGAAGAACTATGTCTGCATGTTTCTTGACCACCTCCAGGATGGCGACTCCACCACCTCCCTGGGCAGCCTGTTCCAACGACTGACCACTCTTTTAGTAAAGAAATGTTTCCTTGTGTCCAATCAGGCAATGCAGTTTGATGAAGTTAATCAGCAATTATGTATTTCAAAAGTATCAGATGCACTACATCCCAGCTCATGCAAGATACACACGTGCAGGATGCTTCTTTTGATGTGAAAGCATGCCAAAGCCTCAAAAGATGACTTGAATAGCTTTGGTGTGGCTGATGTCAGATCTCAAGGTCCATGACGTCTGGTATCCTCAAAGGAACACCTGGGCAGCAGCTTCAGCCAGATGCAGTTTCCACTACATACTACTGAAATGGTTGTTTTCACATCTCGCCGTAAGACCAAACCAGCCAAATCTGAGTCTTTCTGAACTCAAAAACAGGACTGAGGGTCAAAGCTCTTCTGTGGGCTTCCACAGGGATACTGTTGCTAGGGAAACAGTCCCCATCACTAGCAAGCTACCACATCTATCTCTCTCTGTTTCTAAGACCCACCTGCTCTGGACATGCTGACTTAGACAAGAGATAGAGGGGATCCAAAGGGTACCTTCAGTGCAAACAAGCACACAGACCAAGCGCCACAGCAATCCATTAGCACCATACACAGATGAGGCACACTGCCAAGTTACTTGCTGCTTAGTGCAAAGTTCTGTGGGATACTGATGGGATCCTCCTGCTCTTCTCCTGCTCCCCTCACTGCATTTCAGCATCCTTCTGTTCCCGTGCTTCATACACTCACAAGTATTAGACTGAGTTATTCAAGCAGTCTGACATTTTCCTTTCATAACTGACGTTAAGAGTCAAAGACAAAATTTGGTTCAACAGGAGGGGTCCATGAAAGGCTTCCCCAGTTTCTCATGCCCTCAATCACAGCTGTCTCAGAAGTATACCCACAAATTAACCTAATTCAAGCACCAAGAAACGTCCCTCTCCAATTCAAATAATTAGAAAGTCCCTGTGAAAGACCCAGAGATTTGATTCACTGTTGGTTTTTTCCCCTCCCAGGATAAACACTTCAGGTGAGCTCAACTAATTATATTCATCACAAGCTAAGCTCCTGAGGTTCCCACAACCCAACAGATTAGTTGCTTTGATCATTTCACACCCATGAGTTACACTTTCCTTTTTTTCCCTAACAATATCCTAAATCCAAACTCTTTAACATCTTGCAGTGGGGATACACAAACGCCTCCACATATATGCACACATTTGAAGCAGTGATTAAGTAATTTCCTTTGCCTTCTAAAAGTCCCAATTTAAAACAAGTCTTTCAGTAGCAGAAACAGCCAAGAATTTGCCCAAGTTCAAAACCAGAGCTTGCATAATTTCAGTTCATTAGTTGAAAAAAAATCTTTAATTACCAAGGGTTGGGGTTCTCTTCTTCCCTTCATAAGATCCTACAGATCTTCAGGGAAAAAGCCTTTTTAGGGTCTTTCCAAGCTCTCACCAATTTGCTCTGAAGGCCTGGAGTGATTTCCCTGATTAGCTTCCGAAATGAATCCCATAAAACAGCCTCTCCCACTATAGCTCCCTGACTTGTGGGTGAGTCAATGTACTGGCTGGTTACAGGGCTTCTTCAGGAAAAATAAACAAACAAAAGCAGAAACCAGGCCCAAACAAAGTGTTTGCACTTTCAAATTCAGAAATAAACATTTTAAATAGTGCCTACCCTGAGCCACAGGAGTCCTCCTGTGAGTAAGAAATACACCAAAAGCAACAATCCATGAATTAGCAGCAGCTATTCCTTTGCCCAGAAGAGTCTGGCCAGAGGTTGATTAGAAAAGCAATAAAAGCCAACCCTACCAGCTATGAGCTATCTGCAAGTGATACACACCACTGATGTTTGGTGGCAGGGAGGCATCTCTAGGGCAGACCAAGGTTTCCTGGAAAGGTCACTGCATCCTGCACCAGCCTCAGCACATGGACCCCAGAGGTGCTTACAGCAGTAATTAGTAGGAGCTTGAAGTCCAGAAAACACGAGTGAGGAGTTCTCAATCGCCAGAAAAGAGTGGGGATGATCCCCGGGCAAAAGAAGGCTTTCCTCACAGGAGCTGCTCACTGGCTGGCAGTATGGCATTCCAGCACTGTCCCCAGGTGGCAAATCCCAGGTGACAAACTCCTCACAACAGCAGCCCAAGGACTGCAGTGAACTGCACTGTGAAAGGAGGTAACACAGGCCAAGCCCTGCAAGATCTAACAACGTTGGTCTCAGCTGCAAGCAGAGGTAACAGAGGTTTACAAAATGCTCCCTCCAGCCTCAGCAGCAGCAGAGGCAAAGATGGAAAAGAGGAAGAAACAGAAAATCAGATGAAAATGCCCAAGCTTCCAGTCCAAACACTGCCTTGAGATTATGGCTAGTGAACCAAGGGTCTGTTGACCAAAACTGGTTTCTGTAACTAGGAGTGAAAACTGGGGACTGAAAGAAAATGATGGGAAAACAAACAACAGAAGGTTTCCTAGATACCATGCACCTAGGGTTTGAAACCACTGCCCAGACTTTGTCCAGAGGATTCCTGCATCAGTTTATTGCAGCACCATTGCCACATCTCCCAGCACAGAAAGAGAAGCTTTTCCTACTTTGCATAGGATCCTTCCCACATCTGTTATCTTTCTCTTTTCACTTATTACCAGAGTTTTAATCCAGCACACAAACTCACACCAAGGAAATGGGACAAGCTCCAGAAAATGGCTGCCATAGCCAATGCACCAGCTGCAAGCTGTGCCAGGAACTGGGCAAGCTCCTCAGCTGAGATACTCCTGCTCACAGCCCTCAAACACAGTTTGCTTCCACTGGGTTGGTCCACAGAGATCACCTACTGCTCTAAACAGAACTAAGCAGCCTTATTATTCAACAGAGTAAGACAGTTCCCTGAGCAGTGCCTGAAATCTGGGACACTGGTAAACGTTCATGGAGGTTGCTCTGCTACCTACATGATCTCTACTGCAAAACAACCCAGGTCCTGAGCTCCTTTTTTGGATGCATCTCAACACACACAGTTTCAATACTCAGCAATAATTTCCTGCTATGGCAACCAAAATGGTCTGATGCCTTTGAATCCCTGGACCACTTTAGCTATTTAAACACCTTTTAGACCATTCATTTCACTTAACACAAACTGAGGTTCAAAAAAGCCTCTCACCCTAGGTGTACAGGCAGATGAATTAATGACAACTGAAAGGCAACTGAAGCTCTGTGAGAAAACATTCTCATCACCTGGTCACAGGCACCCAGAGGGGACTGTGCAACAGGATCGAGGTGCCACCTCCACACTTCCACAACGTGATGATGTGTGACATGCTTTGCTCCTCAGAGCTTTCTCACTATAACCTTTTCTACAGCCTCCCTTAGACAGAAGGCTCAGCTGCATAACTGGCACTGGTGTGTACCCAGTGCTGCCCAAGCTGCACACTTCTTTTACAGAGAACACCAAGGCCAAGGCACAAAAGGATGAAGTGAATGAAATGGGCTAACCGAACTACTAGCTACAGCATCTTCAGGGATAGCCTGAATCCTGCACAACTGTTTTACAGCTAGGTGGTCTCCCCACACCTCCAAAGTCACTAAACTATCCCTTACAAAGGGGAATTCACATGAGAGCAAGTCATTTAACCAAGGCAACAAAAGTAGGAACAAAACAGGGATGATTTCTTCCCATTGCAAGTGGACAAATAATTGCTCAATTTAGAACACAAAATTTGTCAGGTTTGGATTCAGGATTATGCCACCAATACCCCACACTTGTTTCCTTCTGACATCTAATCTGAAGTGGCCTGTAAGACTCTCAAAAGCCTTGCTAGTGATAGTAGATCAAAATAAACAACTGAAGGCTAGAACAATCTGACACAGAATATCCTTCCTAAAGGCTAAGCCCCAGCCTCAAGCTGTGACAGGGCAGGTTTAAGCTGGACATCCAGAAGAAGTTCTTCACAGAGAGTGACTGGCACTGAAATGGGCTGCCCAGGGAGGTGGTGGAGTCACCATCCCTGGAGATCACAGAATCACAGAATATCAGGGGCTGGAAGTGACCTCCAAAGCTCACCCAGTCCAACTCCCCTGCCAGAGCAGGATCACCTAGACCAGATCTCACAGGAACACAGCCAGGCAGGTTTCAGAGAATCTCCAGAGAGGGAGAGCCCACAATGCCCCTGGGCAGCCTGTGCCAGGGGTCTGTCATCCTCACAGGGAAAAAAATTCCTCCTCACGTTTAAATGAAACTTCCTATGCCTCAGCTTCCACACATTGCCCCTTGTGCTGGCACTGGGCATCATCCAGCAGAGCCTGGCTCCAGCCTCCTGGCACTTACTCTGCATGTATTTGTAAACATTGATGAGGTCACCCCTCAGGCTCTTTTTCTCCAAGCTAAAGATGTTTAGAAGTAGACTGGCTGAGGCACTCAGTACCATGGTTTGGTTAATTAGAAGGTGTTAGGTTGGACTCTATGATCTCAAAGGTCTTTTCCAACCTGGTTAATTATGTGACTCTGTGATTTTGTAAAGCCTCAGTTCCACTTTGGGTAACCACAGCAGCATTCTCTATCAGGAAAAGCAAGGTTGACCTCATGTTGGGTGTTACAGCCAATCTCTGACAGTGATCTCTCTTCCAAGTACTTACCCAGCAGTCCAACCTTAAAGGCTGTTACCCAGAACGATCACACTTGAGCAATCACAAAAGTCAAGCCACTCGCTGCAGTAAACTCTTGATCCAGTTCCAGCAATTACACACAAATCCTGATGCATCACTAGGTGCTGTGAGATGTTTAGTGGCCACCTCCATTCAGCAAACACAAGGTCACACTTCGGTTTTGACACAACACACATACCAGGATACTGTTGCTCTGTGCTTCACCTAGACTTGGATGAATAGGTGAAGCACAAATTGACCACAAACTTGCTCCAATGGCAGCCAGCAGATTGCAGTAGAATCCCTGGACAGATTTCATCTCAGCCAGTACAGCTGCAGTTAAATCTAGAGCCTCAGGATGCAATAGCACACTTCCACAAGCAGACTGAAAACTGTAGTTAGTGATCTACAGGACAACTCAATTTGCTGTGATGTAGCCCAACAGACAACACAGTCTGGTGAATTATTTCCCCATCAATCTGAGCTTCTTCCAAGAGCTCAGTGCCCAGAGCAGACTACCTTTCATAAAATCCCAGTCAATGAAAGAAGGAAAGTGGGATGCTTTACCACTAAGGGAATGAGAAGCTGGAGTGCAGACTACCAGTAGGCACCTGTGGGTTGAGCAAGAGTGACAGGGACAGATGGACACACACACACAGAGCTTGGGAGTACAAGACCAGAACTCCATCTTCAATTTAAATGACAGCTGAAAAACTTCTTAACCATCAGTGGTTTTGATAATACAATGGACACAACCTTAGAGTTTTCAACCACAAACCACCCAGCCTCTCTAAACTTTACTACATGAAAATGCATTATTAAATCAAATCTGAGCAGGGCTTGGAATCTCAACTCCCTTTGTCGCCTGAAGCTGCAAGGATGTATCTGGGCAGGGGATGGAGGGAGGAGGAGGGGGATTATGAGCAAGTTGGTTCAACTGGTTTCTGGTAAATACCACAGAAATGAACACTTGACCATAAACTGTGAATTGGATGTAAAGAGAGAAAATAACTCTTAAAGAAATGAGCACTTGAAAGTGTCTCCTGAGCATCAGATTGAAGGAAACATGGGCGAATTTTCCATCATGTTGTGAAGCATCATGTCAGGCAGGATCAAGCACATAAAATTATGTTGTGACAACACATGTAAATGGTTTTAACATTCTCTGTCCCTCTAAAGCAATAGCAGACACCAGGCAAGCCATCTGAGAGTTCAGGATTGTAAGAGGGCCTTTGAAGAGATTATTTGCAGGCTAATCCTGTATTTTCTCCTGGAAGCATTCTACCATTTGAAGCTCCACATTCGCACGGCACATTTCGCCTTCCAAAATTACCTCTGAGAGCACCACTGAAAAATTATACACTGCATAGACAAGCATACATCTAAATGACATGCATGTCTAACAGAAATAGATTATTTCCAAGGGGTCCTCAACTCAGCTTTTCCATTTCTGAGTACAACTGCACACAACAATAATTTATGTAGAAGAATCCAGGCATTTCAATCAGACGCACACAACTGCCAGGGCTTTCTGTTTGCTCCTTTTTGCAGCTTTAGATGAAAAATAATGGAAACAAACTCCTCTTTCAAGGTAATAATACACCTGGGATTTTTAAAACCTGAAAAAGGATGTATTTACAATCCTCATAATGCTGAAACACCTTCAAAGATTTATCCATCAGAACACAGAAATTTAATGATAGCTGCTTGAAAGCAATCACTGAGAGATGTCCTCGGCACATCTCCATTATGCATCCTATGCAGTGCCTTTCCCACAAAACTCTGTTCTCCACCTATCATTCTCAGGAATTCATGCTTCTAACCTCAGGCTTCTAAATGTCATCCAAGTCAATGACTCAAACAAGAGCTGGTCATAAGTGTGAGTGTCCCAGTGACACATCTGAAGGCTTCAATGTACCCCAGATTCCCCCTGAAGGAGGAAGCAGTGAGTCTACAGTCATCCTCAAATATCTTTTCGGTTAAAACCAGCCAAATACTCAATCACATTGTTTAGGATGCCAAGAATTGGTCCTACAAATCTTGCTTTAAATAAGAAGAAACTAAAAAAAAAAACAACCAAGAAAGTAAGATACAGGAAGATTGATTTGACCCTTAGATCAACCCCCCCAAAAAGCTAACACAGGTGACCATTACCCATTTAAACAAAAAAACAACACCCACAAAACCAAACCAAACCTGTTTCTTATCCAAGTGTACCAGCAGATAATGAATGAGACTGGGTAGAAGTTGAGGAAACCTTCAGGTGAACTGCAGAGGAAACTGTTGGGATCCTGCTTATAATGCCAAGCTCAGCCATTTCACCAGTCAGCAACAAGCAAGCTGTGCTGTGCAGCTCTGCATTGCAAGCAGTATGTTTTCACCTGGTTTTGTTTGTCTCTAATGAACTCTGAAGCAATAGCACCACACTGGAAAGACATTGGGGCAGCAAGAAAGATCTGTAGTTGCATTCTGTTATCTTTCTCAGGCTTGAAAATAAATACCCAGAGTGAGCATAAGTAACTCACAAGAACTTCAACTGAAACAAAAGGCTTTCGATTGACTGCAGCTGTACCTGACACAACGAGCTGCAGAGAGTCCTGCACCTCCAACAGGACAGCCACAGGAGATAACCACACGACAGGGTGAGGCAGAGGTTAAGCCTGACCTGGATTTCACGGATTTGTCCAGTTGCTGAGGTGTAATGTTAAAAACCTAAGCCCCTGCTGGGTTCAATGGCAGGAAGAGTCTCCTAAGTGCCTTTCAATAACTTAATTTAAAAAAAAGAAAACAAACGAACCCAAACCAGGTTGGGTGAGGCTTGGAGCAACCTGGTCTAGTGGAAGGTGTCCCTGCCCACAGCAGGTGGAACTAGACGATACCTTTAAGATCCCTTTCAACCCAAGCCACTCTGTGATACGACCGTGAAAAACAAAACCCCAAACTCACACCACTTTCTGTATTCTCTTTGTCTCTGTGAGAAGAAGTGCATTAGATCAGATAAGGGATATTAAATGGCCTTTAAGTCTGACAGCAAAGAACAGCTCTAATGGGAGGCCCAAATTGTGCTGCCAGCAATATACTGTACTTACACAACAGTAACATCAAGATGCCAGAACAGTGCCGTGACCTATATTTCCTGCAAACCAATTTTCTTCTTTGTAGGGTGGATGGAAAGAATCCAACTGCTTTTTAAGTTCCCTTTCTTTCTGCCTCACCATACACATTCTCCCTACACCAACTTTTCTGCTCCCCCCGAGCACTTCAGAGCATGAATTATCTGCAGTCTGGCTACGCAGTTACAAACAATACATACTGCAAGATCATGGTTAGGCTGCAATTACTGAGTGGGAACAGAGTTGTTTGTATCTCATTTCCTTACTTTTAAGAGACACTAATGCCCTAAAAGGGGAATCTTAAGAACAGTGTTACAGAGGAATAGAGGTCACACAATCTGAAGAATGCCTGTGGATTTATTATTAATGGGGTATAGCTTAGCTGCTGTTGTCAGAGCATGAATGCAAGTTTAGACCTTAGCATTTCCAGGCTCAGAACTACAAGTTTCCCCACCCTCTTACCCTATACACTGTGGCGGAAGCAGAGGCAATGCCAAGCTCCAGTCACACTGACAGGCTTACCCCAGCTTCTAGTAAGGCAGCACTCAAAAGCAACAAATAAACACAAACCCACTGCTAGCATGAGGCAAAATTATCACTAAGGAGTGAAGTGACTGGGAGAGACAGTTTTTTCACCATTTCTGAGGGTCATTGCTTAAGTTTTGCCCACACAAAGACACTCAAATTTCCAACATTCTTTTTTATCTTTTGGGTATTCCCCAAGAGGTACAGGCAATTTGTATCCTTTAAGGAGAACGTTAAAACTGAGACAAGCTTTTCAGAAGCAAGTACCTCTGACTTTTGTGACTCCCACTGCCTTGTGGGACCTCCAAAACTACCAGCTGTGCCTCAGAAGCAGAACTTCACTCACGTCTTCTACAGACATACAATGCTCAGTGGCCCACAAAACACCTGAAAGTTTGTGTTCACCTCCCTGTCCCACTCACAGAGATGCCTGCCAAATGCAAACACTCTCCCTCAGGCAGGAAAATGTGGCGAGAGAACACCTGATGCAGCTTTGAGCCCAGAACAGTCTCCCGTGTGTTGCGTGTCACACAGAGCCGTGTTGTGCCACAGTGCTGCTCGGCTCAGCAGCACTGAAATCATTCCGTGTCTAACACTTTGAATGATTTCCCAACTTCTCACTTGCCCCATCTGCTCCTCTCAGTTCATTTGGATTTGTTTGAGCCTTTGTGTCTACGGTGGCACCAACTAAACTGCAGCATCACTGCAAGTCCCACAGCGATGGAGCAGTGCCAAGTGAGTCTCAAACTCAGCTTCCTTCACACGAAAATCACCCCAAGTCAGGAGCAGTGTCCGGTTGTGCTGTCTCTCCCTTCCTCCAAAATCTGCACAAGCAGCTGGCTGGTCTCAACACTGGGCTCTAGAATAATATGCCACCTATAAGATAACCAGCACTAAAATGATACATCAAATGTCTACAGAATCACAGAACCTCCTGGTTGGAAAAGACATTAGGATTATCAAGTCCAACTCATAACCCATCTCCCTGTACACAACTGTTACATCAACACAGCAAAGCATATGAATGCCACATCTCAGCCCCAATTTTACTGGCCCAAATTAGCTAAGGAATTAAGTGAAAATGACTTATGTTCATGTAGTATTTTGTTTCTTTGCTGTTAGAGTCATAGAATCATTTCACTTGGAAAAGACCTTTTAAGATCATCAAGTGCAAGCGTTCTCTAGCTCTACTAAATCCAGTGCTAAACCATGGTCCTCAGTACCACGTTTCTGTGTTAGGATGGTATTTCTAGGACCTTTTTCAGTAAAAATACCATCTGCTTTCCAACATTTGAGAAACCAGGACTCTGAAACCAGACACAGAACTTTTAGGTGAGAAAACTGATAAACACAACAGGTGAGATACTCACATGAAAGAGTTTTGGGGGTTTTGTCAAGGCAGTACTCAAGGCAGGCAATCACAGTCCTCTCCCTGAACTTCACCCATGCAAGGCTTTAAAAGGGCCTTAAATAAGGTGGAAGAAAGGTGTTACAAATAAGCAGGTGGAAAAGTCCACCACGTCAAACCTTACCAGAAAGAAACTGAAAGCCTCACCACTCACACACTTGCTCATCTTCCCACAGGCTCCAAGTCAGAGATCATCAGATCAATGATAGTGCACAAAGCTGCAGCTAATCCCATGAATGAGGCCAAGACATTCACTTCTGAGCTGCCAAGGATGGGATACACAATACTGCACAGAGAGAACTGATGTGGAAGAGTACTCACAATAGCATACAGTGACAGAGCATCATGATGAGTGGCTCAGAAGTCTCAGCAGTCACTGGTCTCAAGTTTACTCTAAAGAAGGGCTCAAGCTCAGTGAATTTTAAACCTCTCTAGAATCTCGGCATGCACTTCAAGTGCCAAGTAGCAAACGCCACAACTGCCTCCTCATGGGGCTTGGTTTGGTATTTGTAATACATTTCAGGATATGCCAGGTACAGGCTGCCCAGAGGGGTTGTGAATGCCTCGTCATTGGAGGTGTTTAAGGCCACTCTGGATGATGTGTTGAGCAACAAAGTCTAGTTGAGAGGTGTCCCTACCTCTGGCAGGGAAGTTGGAGTAAATGATCTCTGCAGCTCCTTCCAGCCTTTTATGATCCAGGTAACCACAAACTTCTGCTTTAGCTTCAGTAAGGCACGTGGTGAGGGTATCAATAGCTGCCCACGCTTGGCACCAGCTCCACTAACCTGAATCACTTGGCCAGAGCCTCAGTGATGTATTTTTTCCCAAGGTTCATTTCTCCTTTATGGTGAAGCTAATGAAATTTAGCTTTACAATTCAAAAGATGTATGGCTACACATCTTTAAAGAGGAGTTGCTAACCACACTGGTGCTGCTGCAGCATCCTGAGAGCCAGTCACAAAGTTCAGCTGGTTCTGAATTCAGGGAATGTTGTTCAGTGGTCATTGGTTAGTCAATGAGGCAGAAAGCAAGTTAGCCAGGCAACTGCAGAGCCCAGAGTCCAATCAGATGTGGGAGCTGCAGGGGAAGAAAAGGTGACTAGAACTAGAGCCAGCATCTGACATTTGCAACATAAAATATGTTTGCAACTAAGAGGTAGAAGTAGGAAGAGATCTCTCTGGCAAATAAAAGGCTGGCTGGCACACTGCACCTGTGAAATGCTTTGGAAGGCTGAGATGCAATTCAGTGAGTGTGTTGATAAGGGTGTCTAGAGACAGGACAAGGGGGAATGGTTTGAAGCTGAGGGTGAGCAGCATTAGACTGGATCTTAGGAAGATGTCCCTGCCCATGGCAGGGAGATTGGAGTAGATGATCTCTGAGTTCACTTCCACCCTAAGTCATTCTGTGATTTTATGACTGTTGATAGTGTTTCTTCTTCAGGAAAGAGAAAACCAAACCAGGATACATATCAAAAGAATGAATTAAGTAGCTGTGATGCACACATCACTCTCTCTCAAAAAGCACCATTGCTTCAGTCTCTGTTGCTATCTGTTGATGTCTGCTGACAGGTAAAAAGTGCTATTCCATTCCCTAATTTGTACTTTTGAAATAAGGGCTCTATCATCTCCTTGTCACGATGAAAGCCTTAGCAGCCATGATGTACAGCATCATCCCAGTGATGAAATCTTCAGTTGGTGACTGCTTTCTTCCACAACACACTGAGAGAAAAGTTCCTTCAGCTAGATGTCTCCAGCCAATTGCAAAATACATTATTAATGAAACTGGAATGAGGAGCAGCTTTCTGTATGTCTCTTTTACTAAATAATTCCAAATGGCTTCATTGCACAATTACAGCAGCTGAACTTTGCTTTTTAAATGTTGCTGTGTATAAACTCCAGTGGGTATTTGCACTTGGAGTGATAATCTGAAGGCAGCAGAGTCTGTAAGAAGTTAAATTATTAATCAACTCCACTCCAAGTCCTCCCACTAACAAATGTCATCGTACTCCAGAGCCCTGCACACGGTGACATTCTTGCTACCAGACTAGTATTTTATTTCTTCAAACTATGTATCAAGTTACAGGAACAGGCAGGCATTTCCTCAGAAAAAAAACAACTTTTCAAAGACAGCCAGGGAGAAGGAAAAGTCCTTCCTAGGTCTCCAGAATCAGAACGACCTGGGTAAATTTGAGCCTCCAGGACCAGCAGTGATATTCAGCTGAGATCATCCCTCCACACGGGAAGAACACCTGATCTCCTGTGACTAGGCCACTAGAGAGATGTAAAGGAAAGCCAAAAAATGCAAAGCAAAGGAAAAAAAGCCTGATCACTCCATATCACCATCATCAAGGATCTGTTCAATCAAGGACTGAGTTGCTCAAGGACTTAGCAATGGTTTCTTTTCACGTCTAGGTAACCTGTGCAAATCTGGCTCAAGCTGATAACGATCAAACCTAATTGCAATCTGACAGCTGCTCAGTGGCTTACACAGTGTTGCCCACTCTTCAGATTTTATCACAAGTTTCATGGCATTTAGCATCCAAGCAATCACCTAGGATTCTCCACTTGCAATAAAAATGAATGCAAGTTTCTATCCCATTGGAAGAAAGCTTTAAGCATGATGTAAATTATATAGGAGGGTTCCTAAACTAGTCAATTAACAAAAAAAGGGGGGAAAAAAGAGGAAAAAGAGGGGAAAAAAGGCACAGATAGTTTAAATCTGCAAGATTTTTGAACAAAAAAAAAAATCTTACCAGAGTTTAAGACCTTTTCTCCAACACCGATGCCTGTCTCACAGAAACAACTTCAGCCACCTCCATATCTAGTCCAGCTCAGACACCTTTAACTCAAGAGAAATCCAGATGACAGCAGGCAAGAGGAGATGGCATACTATCCTGTCTTAGCTTTTGGCTAAGTTCTTCACCTACATGGAAGAAAGCCCTCCTAGCTCGGAGCAAGGGGCCAGCTGGCCCTGTATTCTGTAACCTTGACACTCTGGCAGTCACCAAGAGCAGACACATATTGTGTTAATACACCAGAACACATTTCCAGCCTCCAGACATTTGTGAACCTGGCAATTCTAATTCAGCAGCAGCATCACTCCATGCAATAGCCCCCAGTTCTACCCAGAAGTTTGTGTGGTTTGGGTAACCTTTTAGCACCCACAACACCCCAAGGCAGTGGGGCAGCTTTCTCTCATATCACCACCTTGTGTGAAGCATCTTCCCTGTTCTGTTATCTGATGTCTGCTCTTGGTTTAACACCCTTCATTTATTGGAAAAGACAATTCTTTATTCAGTACTCCATATGGTTTTCATAGGTCTCTATCTTGACTGTGCTTCTCCTGTTCCTCTACCTTCCTCTGATGCTGGAGGGACACAAAAGCTTTGTGTAAGGTAGCTCAACCATGCTCAGAAAACAAACATTCAGGTAAAAACCTCACAGTTCTGTTTCTGTAAAACAGTTCTTGTCTTTCTAACCTACTTGTCCAACCCAAACCCAACACAGCAGTCCAGAACCTTTAAAAGCAGGATACTTAGCTTATTACTCCAGATTTCTGCCTTTTATACTTAGAATTCTGTATACACAATTCAAGTTACATAGCTTAGAATGAAAATTAGACGCTGATCACTAAACTGACACCTAAGTTTGGGTCAGGAAAACCTTGAAGTTCACCACCACAACCCAGCAGTCTAGAATTTTGGTCACACAATTGAAAAAGCAGTAACATATCAATCCTTGATGTGCTACAGCAGCCAAACAGGTGAATATTCACTGCAATTCTCTCCTTCTGCACCTTCTAGATTCTGAAGAGGAACCTCAAAATATGCATAAGGAGAAGAGGAACTTTTCAGACACTGAGCACAGCTGACCTTTACATACCACTACTCTATTTCAATTATGTCTAACAAACCACAAAATGGTAGGGGTTGGCAGGTGCCTCCAGAGATCATTGAGTCCAACCTCCCTGCCAGAGCAGGTCGCACAGGAATGCATCCCGGTAGGTTTTGAAAGTCTCCAGAGAAGGAGACTTGACAACCTCTCTGGGCAGGCTGTGCAGTACTCAGCACGTCTGTTAGACTTTGCAAAGACACTGGAGGTGCTGAAAAGCCTTCTCTTTCTCCAGCTTTCTCTTCTCACAGCTCCAAGCCAATTAAGACCTAGGCTGCACCAAAATGGCATTACAATCTGAGCAGCTGGTGATCCTGGTGTCCTTATCCCAGGACACATTTCTGCAGACTCTTGCATGCAGTTTACAATTACACATTCAGTAACCACAGGGCTGCCACTGATGGACAACTGGCCCAGAGAACTTGTGATTTCACTGAAGTGACACCAGCAAAAAGCATACTCACCACCCTAACAAAGGCTCAACTCCAACTCTCCAGAGAACTTCTGTGGACCAAATCACAAAGCCTTCTCCATATGAAAAATACCAAACTAATATAAAGCATGAATTGAAGCTCATTTGAAAGGCTGCAAAACCATGTACAGACATGGTCATTTCAGTAGCAATGTTGCAACTTTCAGCTGAGCTTCAGCCAACCGAAGGTGTTTAAACATTAAATCTATATAAGCCAGTCCTAATCTGAAGGATGTTTCTGATAAGGCTCTGTACCAGCTTAACAGCATAGGGAAAAATAAATCAATTTGAAGTGAGACTTGTTCAGTGATCATGTACATCTCAGACCTATGACTGGAGGGACTTTGGTCTATTGACAGTAATCACACACTTAAACACAAGCCCGACATCATCTCTTCACTCACCAAATAAAATCTCACATTGGAAAACAATAATGACAACAAGTTAATGTTTTCAGTAATAAGTTCTCCACACAAAGAGCATTTGACCTTCACTGTAATTTCTGCACAGCTTGCAGTAAACCACCTGAGTGTGTACAAAATGTAATGAATAAAGAAACATTTCAAATGATAGAACGTTATTAAAGTAGGTCACAATTCAAACAGCACAATTACTGGAAAAATGATGTTTGAAAATGCATCACTCCCAAGCCTTTTCACACTGATGAGCTACTCTATAATTTATTTTGCCTAACAACAGCTTCTGTCCATATTCTCTCCCTCCTCATCCCCAAAGACTCTATTAAGGCAGCCCCGTGTGCTGCATGACAGCGTAATGCCCACATGAGGCATGAAATGTCACAGATCACAGCTTTACACCTGGCCAACATAATGTATTCATCAAACTCTTTCAAGCAGTGGAAGCATTTGTTGTTATTTTGTGGGTCAAGCCATGCAGAGGCAGATGGAATGGGCACTTTATTTGCATGTGATGTCCCCAAGCCCATTCACTTTATTTATGGTGGACAAAATCTGTCCTTACAGAGCCATCCAAGAAGCCTTGGACCAAAGACATTGTTATTTTACTGAGATAGGGAAAAGTGTTTTCCTCTGAGGCTTCTGGCTGACAATGAAGATTCATTTGGTTCCTTAACAACATATTCCACATATTCTGAACATCCTGAAAAGCTGAGAAGTGGGATTTTGATTCACATCCTATGAAGGTATCAGGATTATTGACACATCTGTATGTTAAGGCAACTCTAACAGAGAGTAACAGAGCCATGAGACTCCCCAGCACTCACAACTGCCCCAGCAAATACCCCACCAGCCACTGCCACGAGTCTAAGTGGTCAGCTCTTTGCTTTTAACTACAAATTCCTATGCCTGTAGACACTGGCTTTAGCCATCCTTCCATAAACCACAAAACAGCCTGAACTGTTCACAAATACACGAAAATGTAGAAAGGAAATCCTGGGATTGAAAATGTATCACTTCAGATTATGTGCATTTTGAGTGATTCTGAAACAGAGACTGAGGTTATCTTGAGAGTTTGGGGGAAAGTTTCTATAGAAAGTACAAAAATCTTTGCTAAGAGGAGAGAGTTAACCCTGTTGCCTTTTAATTATCTGTCTTGCTGCACATCAGTATTAGTGACATGGGTTGCTTAGAAGTGCAGCTTGCAGGAAAACAAAAACCAGGACAGGCCTTCCAACAGAAAAGGGAAAAAGCCTACTCTACTGTTACATTGCTCTTCATATTTTGTTAATAAAATTACATATGAAAGGCTGGATGCATATCTAATTTTATCTCTTAGCATCTGCCACTGCTTCATGACCTCCAAGGCAGACTGCAAGTACTTGGATAAACAGATTAGCTCAGTAGACACTGAGCTATCCACCAGGTTCCCAGAACCATATTTTGACTGAACCACAAAGGCATCATCTCTAAACCCCCAAAATAACAGGAAGCTTCTCCTCCACAAGAAGCACACTGCCATCCTACTGCTTTCCTAGCCTGAATACCACAAAGTACTGATATTAAAACACATTCAGGTTCAAGTTCAGATAGCTAAAAGGAAAATGTTGATAACAGAGAAAAAGCAGTATTTTACACATCAGCTCCCTTCTCCAGAAACACCAGCTTCAGTAACATTTACCATCAGTTCACCTTTGACAGATGAGCCTTCCATCCACAGGGGAGAAAACCAGCACACTAGAGCTTAAGGGAAGACAGCAACACACCACAGCCAACTCCATCTCTGAGGGGACTTCTCCATAGGAAGACCATTAGTTATTGGAACTGGATCTCCATATGTTACAGCCAAGAAGACAAAGTTCCAGAGAAGGGAGAGACAATGGTGTCACTGAACCTTTACACACCACTCCAGAAAAAGGGAGTTAGGCAGAAAAGCCAAACCAAGTAATGCTGAGTGTCTGGATTTCCTTTTGGCTTAGCAGTTCAAAGTGAAGAAAACTCCTGGACACGTGGAGTCACGAGGCAGGTGGGCCTGGGGAGCCTTGTGTCTGCAAGGAAAAAAGAGCATTGACCATAACAACAGAGCCTGAAGGAAGGCAAAGCACTAACTCCATCCTCAGGACAAAGTGAAAGCTCAGGCTTTCAAATAAGATGTAAAATAGAGCCCTGGCCATTCATCGCCATTAGAGATCCCATGGCAATTCCTGCAAGAGTGAAAATGTTAACTAACATGTCCTGGCCAATATCCAACTTGGATAATTGCATTCTGCTTCCTAAATTCCCCTTGCAGTTTCAATTGGATTAGCTTTTCTTCATCTCTCTTCCCTAAGCCCCTCCTGCATAATGCTTCCAGCCCAGCATGGCTGCTGCATTGCACTCCGGAGGTGTCTGAGTTAGTGGCGTTGGGCAGTCCCAGCATACATTTTGTGTACATGAGTCAGAGAAAACGCTCTGTGAGCCACAGTAACACCCTCACCCCTCACTGAGGTGCATTTAACTTCTCAAATGAGAAATCCCACTGAAGCTACTCAGATTTTTTCCCCCTAATATTTCACCCTGCAAGAAAGGCTGAATGAACCAAACCCAGCCTCCTGCCAGTTAAAAAAGTCCTTTGCTAGGCCATGTGCTCAGCAGACTCAGTGGCTCTGACTTCACTAGAGCTCTGCTACATTAAACCAGGAGTAAATAGCCATGAAGTGTTTCTCCACGAACTAGCTCGTGTTTGAATGTTGCAGGACTCAAAGAAGCTGGCTGCTGAATGCCTCCCTCTGTGGATACAAAGGAGGAACACTGGAAGGTATTCTCTCCCGGCTTTTAACTGGCTGGCGCAATCTTCAAGCTCTTTTAAAAGAGAAGCTGAAGGTCCTTTAACTTGGCAGACTGATGAAAAATGGAAGTGCTGTGAAATACGAGTCTCCTGCTGTTGGTTATGTCTATCCTACTCTAAGTACTCCGAATACTATGGAGGCAAACTGCAAAGTCCAGACACAAAGCATTTTACCAAGCAGGAGAAGCGAAGATGATTTATGTGCATAAAAGCAAAAACTGACAAGCCTTTGATTTTCTTGTAGAGCAATCCCAAAATGATTGTCAAGACTTCTTAGGGTTTTCACCAGCTGCATGTCCTGTAATAGGACCATTTTGTGTTTTTTTTTTACAGACACCTTGTAAGAGGTAATTTCCATTTGCTTTCCAAGTTACTCAAAAGAACACTTCTCATTCCCTCTTCCAAGGGCACTTGGCAACAGTGGAGAATGGCTTGTTTTCATTTCCAGCCAGCTTCTGCATCCCTGGTAAAGCATAAAACCACAAACATGCCACATACTTCATTTTTTAGAGCTTCAGTAGCAAAAGAATATCCTTAAAACTCCCAGAGCACAGTTTTAGCAGCCAGTAGCCAGATGAAGAGGGAACACAGAACACACTCATTTTGGTATTTCCTCGTGAGTATCAGAACCCTCCTCCCTTCTTCCATGTAGACAGTAAGTGTCACTGTGAAAGCTCCCCTATTTGCCAACTCCAGGCTGGCTTAGCAGCAACCTCACACCCACTAGCCTACACCAAGTGTGGAAAGGGGTGATGTGGGACCTCCCTGTGCATCCTACTTCAGTGGCAAACACACCTAGTAGTTGTAGGCGTGTGAAATTTGAGGTTGGTACAAGAGAGTGAATAGCAGGACTAAGCATGACAAGGCTCATCTGATGAGCACAGATGGATCTGCAGATGAATTTTATGTCAGAATCTGAGGGTTAAAGAAACACAGACTATGTCACTGATCTGTGGGGCACATCTGAAGAACGCCAATTGGCAGAAGTTTCTGACTCAACTTTCCTGCTGCTCCTGTACTGCCACTCTGGGTACCAGTCTTGACTCCAGCTCAGCTCCTTTTGTACACAATAGCTGCTATCAACTCAGGAAAGGATGCCCATCCTCAAATATACACTCATCCCTTCCCACACTTTCACTCAAGTGGAGAAATGGGCTTCAGCCGGAGGATGCTGAAGTTGGAATCCTTAAGGTGTGTAGTGCTCAAGATTACCTGACATTTCTGCAGTAAGACCAGGACTGAAAGTTTAGTCTTTGCACTGCAATCTAATTGCAAAAGTCACAACTGCTCATCAAGGGCCTCAATCTCAGGAGCAACCTGAAAAAAGAGACTGGAGTAAGATGTCCCTTTCAGCCACTCCTTCCCTCCCACTTCCATGTTTTTTGCAGACTCCTGTCTGGAGTGGAAGCATTAGCATTACTGTGCTCTCAAACAGCAGTCACCCTCACCACAATCGATAAAAAATTAGCATGACTACAGGAACAGAGGCTTGGGATTAGGGAGATCTAAAACTGGAAGGATTTCCCCTCCCCACCCTTCTGCATCCTGATCAACCCTTCCAAAACCTGACTGTAAACATTTTAATTCTCTGTCAGCTTGCTGGAGGAAATCACGAAAGAGGCAAAATTAGAGAGCAGCGGGTGCAGTTCTACAATAAGCATCTGTCAGTCAAGCAGGCGTCACCCCGCAGGTCACCCCAAGCACTTCCAGGCTCCAATCTAGGAGAGCAGTGATGGACACAGAGGGCTTGCTTGGAGCACTGATTGAGTGATCAGACCAAAGCTGTACTTCAGGCAGATATGTAATTTTGTATTCACTCTTTAAAACAAACAGAGACATTCTCTTCCCCTCTCTGGTTCAAGCAGTTTATACATTTAATTCATTTTAAGAGAGACATGTTTGTTTGCTAGAGCAAACAAAAAGAGTAATGAAGAGCTGCTGTTAGAGAGAAGCAACCTGCTTGTCTCTCACTTGACATTAAAATTTAGCACCAAATATTGACTTTGGAAGGTAAGCAGCTTAGTTCCATGGCTGCGTTTCACACCTTCCAAGTACACACCACAGAATTCGGTGCGAGATCACAGGATAGGTGCAGACCAAACCTGCAGTTTCAGCAGTGCATGCCTCACAAAACACCACTTTAGCTCTGGTGGGGTTCCTCAGGATAAACCTTCATCACTCCGTTTGCCAACACCAACAACCACAGGAATATCTTTCCCTCTTATCTCTAGTTTCTCTTGCTTTCACTGCTTGCAGCATCACAGACAGAGTAAGCCACACAGGAAAGAGAATAATGATATCATGTACCACTGCACACCACTTGACTAAGGAAACAGATTCAAGCAGGAGACCTCAGCAGCAATTAAAAGGAAGAAACAAAGGGCAAAAGAGTAAAAAAAAAAAAAAAAAAGAACCTGTTGATTGATAGATAAATAAATAAATAATCGTAAAGCCTTGGATTTGGGACTTCAGTTTTGGGTTTTTTTTGAGATATTAGGTTTAGAGGCACCACTAATACCTACCAGCAGTTTAACACCACAATTAAATAAAGCAGATATTCCTTAAACCCAACATTGTTATCTCCTGTAGAACTACTGAAGTCTACAGGAAACGTAGCTGCAGCATTAGAGGGTTACTCATTCCAAGGACCTTTTTAATATGGCTGTACTGTTAACACTGCAGTGCAAAAACCTCTCCAGTCATATTAAAAGAAATTTAGCTCAGAAACACAACTTGTGAGCAATGAAAAATACATCTGCTTCAATTTGCACTCATTTAATAACAGCATTATTTAACAGTATCAGTTAAAACGACTCTCCTCAGAAGAAGAGCAGTGCACCTCTTCTCATGAAGACTCCCAGGGCACCAGAAGGAAATTCATTTCTGCAAACCAAACATTCAAAGCAGCCTGCAGCACCAGAAAGGCCACATTTAACAGGGAGAAAAACATTTTGTGACTGATCAGAATGAACAGCCCCCACTCTACATCCCCCCTCCCTCCATTTTTCCTCTCAACCTGGTACATACTTCACTGGGTGGAGGGGGTCAAAAATATTTCCTTCCACTGCAAGTATTTGTCAGGGTACTTGGATTCTCACGGGAAAAAAGCAACCATCAAGCTCCCATTGAATTTGCACACAGTAGGAAACAGCTACTAAAATCCAGGAGCAGACTATCTCCCATCACTAACCAAACCCCACAGATCCTTCCATATAATTTTCTTGCAAGGTTATGCCCAATTGCTCGCTAACCTGACTGATTAATCACCTACGCTACAAGAAGGTGCTGAGAAAAAGGCTGAAGGGCAACAAAATATTTATTCGGGTTGCAAATGTTAACCCAAGAGGGGCCAAGCTGGTTCCAGTTGCTGCTGGCAGACTGCGCAGGCAGAGAGGCTGGAAGGAGAACCCTGCTCAAGAGCCACATAGACAGAGATAAGAAAGAAACCGGTGTCTCACGTTCATCCCCACTACGCCGATGAGTGGATGCTCACTACAGCTCTAAGTTGGCTTTGCCCGGCTCTGGAAGCGTTAAATTATTCCACAGGCCCCCGAGACGGCGGGTTCTCCGCGCAGAACCGCGGCTCGCATCTCCGCTCCCGCACGTCCCACCCGCGCAGTTCTCGCCGACTTCTCCGCTGGCTGCCAGACGCGGAGGCACCGAGCTGCCCGGGCATCCCTCCCCCGCCTCCTCGGCGGCTCCGCCGCTGCCGCCCGCCAGCGCCTCCCTCCCGACGCACAAAACTTTGCGCTCAAGTCCCGCCGCTCCTCCGCGTTTTGCCCCTCCGCGGGGCTGCGAGCCAGCCCCTGCAAAGCAGCTCCCGCGGAGAGCCGGGACGCCCCCCCCGGAATGGAGGAAATGAGAGGAGCCCAGGGACAAGTGCTGCCGCGCAGCCCCGCGGTTCGCTCCGCGGCTCCCTGCTGCTGCCACCTCCTACCTGCAGCCGGCGCCGCTCCTCGCAGCGCCTCGCTCACCATCCTCCTCGTCCTGTTCCTCCGGCCGCGGGGAAAGGCTGCGAGCCCCCGGCCCTTCCCTTCCTTCCCCTGCGCCGGCGGACGTGGCTCCCCAGCGAGCAGATCCGCGGCAGATCCGCGGCGCTCCCCGCGCAGCAGCAGCCCCTCGGCGGCGGCAGCGCCGGTCCCCTGCAGCCACCGCGCTACCGCATTCCCCCTAATAGCGCGGCGCGCCGCCACCGCGCCTGGGAGCCCCCCAGCCCCGCCCGGCCCCGGGGCAAGGAGGCGGTGCCCAGAGGGGCGTCGTCCCCCCTAAACACTAGCAGCGGGCACCTGCGGTGCAAGCGACCCCCGTTCTCCGGCCCTCTCGCCTGGGCTCTGCAAGGAGCTGGCCGAGGGAGAGTGAGGGGCCAGCGGCTTCCAGCTCACTGCTCGCCCGCCCGTAGCCCCAAAACCCCACCGATCTCCGGCAGTACCTTTCTCACGCTTCCTCTCACCGGTGTCCGCTCCCCAGGCTGCGGATCCTTCAGGAGGTGTTTCGAGTGCAAGCTGGAGAGAGTCGGTGTGGCACTGGAGTGTTGCTGGAGGAGCCAGGCTGGTCAGCACCCCTGCTTACAGGCAGAGGGAATGGGACACTTGGCCTGTCACCCAGCCGCAGAATTACAGTATGGTAGGGGTCGGAAGGCACCTCCAGCGATCATCTAGTCCAACCCCACCTTCTAAAGCAGGGTCACACGAAGCAAGTTGCACAGGATCACATGCAGGTAGGTTTTCAATCGCTCCAGAGAAGGAGGTTCCACAACCTCTCTGGGCAGCCTGGCCCAGGGCTCTGGCATCCTCAGAGTAAACAAGTGTTTCCTTATATGTAAGTGAAAACTTGGGGTACCATGATCCCTCTCCAACACTGGGCAGACTGAGGTGCCTTTGGCCAGTAGGCACCAGTCTCACACGAAGTGCAGGCATCCAAAAGTATTCTAGGCCCAGTGGGATGCAGTGTTGTTCCCTTTCCTTCCCATGCTGACTTATCCTTGGCTAGTTCTGCGTGGCTGTCCCATAAGGGATTTCCTTCCTGGCTGCAGTCTGCACTGTGCAGCAAGGAAAAGCAGATGTCTGCTTGAGAATGGATTTTGAAGGCAAAAATACTTTTGAGTGACAACTCACAGCCATAGAAGATCGAAGTTGCCTTTTTGTTCACAGCCTGACATCAGGTATTTATCTTGGCAGCTCTCACCTGAGCCAGCTTTATAAATAGGCGTCCTGGCAGTGCTGGGCGTTGGTCAGGGAGCATTCCCATCTGTGTACAGATGTGTCTCTTGCTCCTCTTGTCTGCTCTTTCAGTGGGATGTCACCAAACAGCACAGCTAATCCCTGGTCAGGGAGAGATGCATTTGTGAGCTTGCAAATCACAAGCAGCGAGACAGATTAAAGTTTTTGTCTAATTCTAGGAGATCAAGCTTGTAATAGCAGGAGAATGAGACTTAAGCTGCTTTACATATTCCTCCATATGTAAGGTCATTAAAGCATCTGTGGTTACTGATCTCACAGGAGATGGAGCCTTGCTGGAGGTGTTAATAGTTGCTGAACTCTGAGGCTATGTGACAGGGTGTTAACCTTTAGTCAGTGTGACCCAACACATTTGACTAAACCATTTTTCCTGGCCCCAATCTCTTACCAGCTCTCCCAAGTCACATATTTATTACAAGAGTAATAGCTCATCTTCCTTAATAGGCTCCTCGGATGCAAACCTTGAGCCATTTGACAATGGCTGCCTCAGACATTTTGTTATCCTTAACTGGTGGGTGATAAAAGATGAATAAAGCTGTCAGATAGCCTATTGATTATGTGATGGAGGTGTACCCCCATTGTCCTTCTTACATTGAGTTTCTCCCATTCTATTTCTTTCCTGGAGTTTGGGTGAGGATGGAAAGAGGAATCATACCTACAACCCAGCGCTGAACTTGCAACCTGCTGTCACAATCTGTTCAACTTCACCACGCCTGTGTGTCCACACAACTCTTGGCAACAGATTTGTCAAATCTCAAGCCCTGCATCTTCCTAGTATTAAATCATCTCTCTGACTTTGAGGCCCTAACAGTTTCCTTCCTGTTGTCTTCTTGCTTGGCTCTGAAGGGAGAAGTTTGGGAGAAAAATCTCTCGGGCTCACATAGAGTGGATTAAGCCACAGTAGTGGGCTTGTGATTCAGGTACAAAGTGGCATCTGAGAGACTGAGATTAAGCTTCCAAGTCCACATTCCTCCCTACTTTTAGCAAAAAACACTTGCCAGAAACAGACAGGATGATCATTTGAGTTCAGAAGCTTGCTGTTGGTATGATTAACTCCCTGAGCTTTGGGAAGGCTTTCAACTTGCATAGAAAGAGCATAATGATGCATAGCTGTACCAGGAACAGGGATTGTACAAACGCTTATCTGCAATCCCATCCAAACAAAGAGACACAGAATCTGGGAGCACTTGCAAAAGATCTCTGAAAGAGATCTATATGCCAGTGACATCAATTTCCATTCCGTAAACGCAGATGTCTGAGCAAAAAAGCCACATAAGTGCCTGTGAATAAGAGAGTGCTGGAGTGCTCACACAGAGCTGTCTGAGCTCCAGTGCCTCTGAGTCAGCTGGGAAGCAGAGAGCCACAAACAGCTGGGCAAGCAAAGGAGCAAGCCCCGAGAGAGGGAGCAGGAGCAAAGATGCTGCAGTGCACAACTGCAGTGAGGGACTGATTATACTCATCTCAGAGCAGGCAGAGTTTGAAATGGAAATGAGGAGAAGATTTCCTTGCCACTACCCAGCAGCTACAGCAAACCTTGCTCTGAGACAACAAGCAAGCAGGCAGCACGCAGCATGGACTTTGTTTCATTTCACTGTTATTCACCTTGTCTTAGAGAATCATTTAATTGTTGCTCAAAAAATGCCATATAGTAGTGAAACATTAAGAAAAAAAACATATTTCTGCCTTCACATAGATATTGAGGTCTCCCTGCACGTAGAGGCTTCAGCTTGTGCACCCAAAGCAGAGCAAATTATCAGGTCTTTATATAAGTTCCACCCTTATGGGCTGAGAAACAAATAATAGAATTGTAGAATAAGAGAATGGTTTGGGTTGGAAGGGACCTTAAAGGGTCATCTAGATGCAACATCCCTGCCATGGGTAGGGACACCTCCCACTAGAACAGGCTGCTCAAAGCTTCATCCAACCTGGCCTTGAACACCTCCAGGGAGGGAGCATACACAACCTTCCTGGGAAACCTGTGCCAGTGTCTCGTCACCCTCACTGTAAACAATGTCTTCCTAAGATCCAATCTAAATCTCCCCTCTTCCAGCTTCAATCCATTCCCTCTCATCCTATCATTACAAGTCCCTGTGAAAAGTCCTTCCCTAGCTTTCTTGTAAGCCTCCTTCAGGTATGGGAAAGGTTCCTATAAGCTCTCCCCCAAGTCAAAGAGCCCCAATTCTCTTCAACTGTCCCCACAGGTAAGGTGTTCCAGCCCTCTGATCATCTTTGTGGCCCTCCTCTGGACCTGCTCAACAGTTCAGTGTCTCTGCAGGCCCCAGAATTTGATGCAGTAGTCCACGTGGGGCATCCCCTGCAATGTGATGCAAAATTTCCAGAACCAGGAATTCAAATTGCCTCCCACCTGAGCAGCAGAGTAAGCACCCTGTTTCCTTTTGCTGTCAGGCATGCCTAAGAATGCCTGGGGTTACAGAGCCCATTCAACCCTAAATTCCTATAAGGAAACCAAATGCACCTTCACCTGACTGATGTACTTCAGTTCTCCCTAAACCTTCAGACCTTCCAAACAAAGTTCCAGGCAAGCATGAACACAAACATCTAGCAAACTTTGGCCTCTGCCAAAAAGAGAACTTTGACTTGCCTTGCCATCCTTCATCACAGCTCAGGGATTTTCTCCTTCTTTTTCATGACTTCAGGAAACTCCTGGCTTTCTCAGGTAGGACATGCATCTTCTGATGGCACCTGAGAAAAGAGAAAAGGAACCTTCAGATCTCTGATTTAGTCAAGACAGAGATGATTAACCAAACAGATGGCCAGGAATACCACAAGTTCATATACATAGAGGAATGTTCTGAATTTTATGCTGCTGTGCTTTAATTTTAGCACTTCCCATCCCTCTATCTCATGGAGTTTAATGCAGGTGTCATTCATCCCCTTTCTGCAGAGAACTGAAGTGAGATAGCTGTTGTTTGACTTATGCCACTGTCTAAAGGGCACGAGTTGACTTGGCAGCTTTCAAGTACTTGAAACCTTAGGTGGACTACAAAGAAAATCTTTCTTTCTTGAGGTTTGTTTTTGTAACAGAGGTCAAGAGGAAACATCTTGTAACCAACAGTAAAAGCAGGAGAGTCATCAGAAGTGACATTAAGCAGATTGTGATGTCTTACATCCCTGCTGTTCCCAGTGCCCCAGGTTTCCTCTATCCCAAACAGCTCCTTTCTGGGTGTTTCTCCTATACCCCTAGGGTGAAAAAAGGGGTAGGGAAACACATTCTAGGATTATTGACACAACATAGCTGCCACTCCTATCAGAAACAAATGATCAACACTTTCTTTATGATTTCCCAACAAATGCAGTAAATTAGAAGGGATTTCTGATATACTTCCCAGAATAATGCATTGCATCACTGTAGCAGCCATCACATACTCTTACACTAAACTGCCATGTTCAGATCAATATTCAGGTGTAAGCATTAGTCTGGAGTTACACCCACAACATACAGGCCAAACACCTTCATCTAGGGAAAGGATAATTGGATGGGTTTATGCAGTAGTCTCCCTTCAACAAATACTGATTCCTTGAGATGGTTTGGGAGTTCCCTGCCCACCCACTCTTATGAAATCACCCAGACCAGACTCAACTGGCTAAGAGTTAAGGACTGAAGCTTTATATTCACAGCTTAGCACAATATACAAGCAGATATTTACTATTTTTACACCCATAGGCAGCAATATACAAGTTAAAGGTAATACAGAAGCACAACAGTCCTCCCAGAAATCAGAGTCCCCCAGAGGGGCTCCCAAGCGCCCTTCCACCTTCTTTCCACCCCTCTGTCTTATCCGAGAGTATACCTTACATTCAAGGCAAGTTTGGAGGATCAGCAAGGAGGGTGAGAAAGCAGAAGGATTAAATCACACAGAAGCAGCCCAGAGAGAAAGCACAGGCTCTGACAGAGGCCCACACACTGTCTGATCTGTTCTTGTTTTAATACACCTCAGCAAGCCTATGAGTGAAGCAGAAACCACCACTATTTCCTTTTCACAGCCTATAATCTAATTTTTCTCACTAAAACATTCCAATTGGCCTCAAACTAGCACACTGCCAAAACAAAGGTGAAGGGAAAACCATTAATAGCAATTGCACTATTACTTCCTTAAAATACATTTCTCCATATGAGGAAAACACAGAACTCTTTTGACTGCCTCAAATTCTCTTTCTAAAGCTTTTGAGAGATCAAATTTCAATAGCTTGAAGATCAGTTAAGTAAAATAAACTTAAAATTTGAGATTTCCATTGCCTAATAGTATATTTGGATCTATTTATACCAGTAGCAATACTGCAGTCATCCAAGCAGGAAACAAAAGCAATACCTATTTCTCCAGTCACAAATAAACTCACTTTTAAAATCAACTATTTCCACAGTAGAGTTTATATTCTATTCATAAAACTAGAGGGATGATGTCTTGAGGGGAATTCATACTTAAACCTAATTTAAAAGAAACATTAGTGCAGAACACACACAATGTTTGTAGGGCTGGTTTACAGAAACTATAAATAAAGATAGATGCTAAATTCAAGTGATTTGCTGTGAATTATGCACTTGGTTCTATTGGTTCCTGAACCCTTATAAAGGTTCTGTGGAAAGCAAGAGAAAAAAAAAAAAATCAAAGCAAAACAGAATCAAAAGTCAAAGAAGTCTCCAAGGGAGACAAACTTCAATGCCAGAGCAGGGTAAACAAATGGAATTATTTACAATATAACATGATCATTTGCAATGCTATTTTATTCATTATTTAATCACACACTGAGCCTCTCTTGCAGCCAGTGGCAGACCACAGGGCCATTCTGTTCCATCCCTCATCTGCTATAGGTTATCCAGCATTCATATACATGACACGAGCTACTGCCTCCTGCCTGTGTTCAAAGCACTGCTTTCTTGCGCCTGCTCACAGGGGGAAACAGATCTCAAGGCTGCGAGTGTCAGTGGATGAAGTGACCACCTAGAGAGGACTGCCCACCTCTCTGATCCCCCAGCAGCTGGCTGGTACATCTCTCTCCAGAGCTCTTCACAGAAACACAATGTTAGGGAGTGGAAGGGACCTCAACAGATTATCCAGTCCAACCCTTAGGCCAGAGCAGGATTACCTAGAGCAGATCACACAGGAACAGATTCAGGTGGGTTTGGAATTTCTTCAGAGAAGGAGACTCCAAAACCTCTCTGGGCAGAGTGCTCCAGGGCTCTGACACCCTCACAGAGAAAAAGGTTCTCCTTATGTTCACATAGAACCTCCTCTGCTCCAGCCTCCACTCATTGCCCTTTGTCCTATCACTGGACATCACTGAGCAGAGCCTGGCTCTGTCCTCCTGACACTGCCCTTCACATCTTTATCAACATGAATGAGGTCATCAAACCAAAGTCCCCCAGCCTTTCCTCAGCAGTGAGATGTTCCACTGCCTTTAGTATATTTGTGGCTCTGCAACAGAGTCTCTCAAGCAGTTCCTTGAGGTTGTTCTTGATCTGAGCGGCCCAGAACTGTACACAACATTTCAGATGCAGCCTCAATAAGGTGAGCAGTGGGGCAGGAGAACCTCTCTGGACCTACTAACCACAGCCCCACCAATACGCCTCCAGGATGCTATGGGTTGAGCAGGAAAACAACCTCAAAGGGAAGGCAAAAGCTGGTGATCTTGGTGGTTCATTCTACAGAGAAGCAGTTAATAGCCACATGTCCCCCTTCTACAACAAACTGAACCGTTTATAACACCACAGTGAGTGCAAGAACACAGAGGCTTTTACTGGAGATCATAGCACAAACAGCAGCAGCACAACTGTCAAATTCAGTATCAAAAAACCCAAACTGTACCTCTCACCACTTGCCTTTTTGTTTCAATCAGTGTAGGATGTTCTCCTTGGCAATCTGAGAAGGAAGAGGAGGGTTTGTGTTTCAAAAGTGTCTTGCACGACAGCCTAGATAGGATGAACTTTTAGACCCAGCTCAGAGTCGAGCAAAAGGCACTCAAGACCATGATTGTTTTTGCTGCATTTGGGCCCTAGTTTCAATGTCTGCTGCTGTTTTCTGTAAGAAGAGGTCCAATCTTCAAGCAAAGTTTCCAGAATCTCACGATTTCCTTCACAATTTGCATAACCATGTGCATCAATCAAGCACTAAGCTTAAGCACCTCTTTGCTTAATCCTCTAATTTGCAGGGGCAGCAGAGAGGGGACAAGAAGAGGGCGGTTCTGTTCAGCAATGCAAATCAACCAGAGCAGGATACTACCAGGATTAACATAATCCAAGTGCTACAAGTATTCAATTTGCAGACTAAGGATGATAAAAACCTATTTCCCTAGTCAATCAATCATTGTGATCGACTTGCAAAAAAGAAGTGGGGTGCAAATCGGTGTAATGAATGGAATCAGCAGACTTGTCAAATGACACGGCTGAGAGAGGCCTTGTGTTAGCAGCATCCCACTGCTGCTGGCAAGTCAACAGATTATAAGAAAATTTATAATTAAGAGCTTATCAAAGCACTTCTTGTCATCAAGCACCACCTTACATATACCAGGTACTGCTTTTATTAATGCCTAAGGAAATGAAGAGCAGCGAGAATGCTCGAAACATCACAAGGCACTCGGAGCAAGTCAGGAACAGAAGGTGACATAACACTGGAGATCCTCACTGATTAAGGAGGTTACCCAGGGAAACAGAATCATAGAATCATAGAATCAACCAGGTTGGAAGAGACCTCCAAGATCATCCAGTCCAACCTAGCACCCAGCCCTAACCAATCAACTAGACCATGGCACTAAGTGCCTCATCCAGTCTTTTCTTGAACACCCCCAGGGACGGTGCCTCCACCACCTCCCTGGGCAGCCCATTCCAATGGGAAATCACTCTCTCTGTGAAGAACTTCTTCCTAATATCCAGCCTATACCTACCCTGGCACAACTTGAGACTGTGTCCCCTTGTTCTATTGCTGGTTGCCTGGGAGAAGAGTCATCTCATCGTGGGCTGAAACTGATCCAGGGTCTGCTATCCTCCCTAACTGCTGCTGTTAGCATGATCCCATCACCAGTCCCTGCGACAGGCTGTCTCCTTACTTTCCTGCTGGATTGTCTCAAACAATAGAAGTATTTTCAAATATGAGTGGTCTCACAACAAGCTTGAACCTTCAGATGGGGATTTAGTGGTAGTGACTTAGTGGTGGGATTGCAAGCTCTAGGCAAGTAGCTGGACTCGATCTCAAAGGTCTCTTCCAACCTCTACAGTTCTATGACTGCTGAAAATGATCACTCTTCCAGCAAGAAATCCTCAAACTTCACTAGCAACTGCAAACCTAGAGGCTGAGGATAACCCTTTGTCACGTTGCAGGAGATATCATACCCAATTTGACTTTACTTTCCAAACTCATTTCATCCTGGTACCACAACAGCCTAAAGAAAACAGTATTAGCTTCATTTACTTCAGGCAATTCACTTTCCTCTAATAACCCATCCCCACCTTCCTCATCTAGGGTGTGCATGGATCCAGGGAAGACCTTAACACAAACTCTGACACTGACAAATGCCTCCTTTTGATCACCTGAGGTTGTAAGAATCTATCACATACACATCAAAATCAAACACAAAGTAAGGGAAGCATTAATTAAACCACAGCAAACACAGACTTGACAAGGCTATGATTTAAGCACAGAACTGCCTGAAGAATTATGATTCAATATTTTAGTTTGTAACCCACTTTTTCTATCACTGTACAGAACTGAAAACAGAGAACACTTGCCCCCCCTCTCCACCCCCTTCATCTGTTTTATCTTTCAGCTTGAGCTGGCAAATCTGTCTCAGCATCACCTGTGAAAAGAGGTGACAGAAATTGCTCAGAGAGTTGAAAGGGAAGAAAAACTTGTAAACAAGTTATCTATTCACATACTCTGTCCTCTAATTCCAAAGAGAAACATCAGAACATCTTTCAGAGGACACAATTTCTTCTCCTCTATCTCTGAGTCTGCGAATTGCCCCACACAACACACACATAGGTTCCCCTGTGGTTCTTTACAAAGATCATCCTAGATCACCAAAATATTAAAACAAGAGCACAGCCATTCTCACAAAGCTCACAGGCAGAGCTGGTTTGAGCACTAGGGAACAGCGTGAGTTGACCTGCCAAAGGTTTGCTTAATCCAGTGCATGCACAAATGCTTTGGACTAGTCTTGAGACTAAAAACTTCCATGAGGTTTCTGCTACTCCTTGCTACAAGTTCAGCAGGGTCATGAAATCTGCACAGAATAAAACTTAGCATCTTTACATCCAAGTTCAAACCTTTACATTTGGATGTTAGGAAGAAGTTCTTTACTATGAGAGTGGTGAAACACTGGCACGAGTTACCCAGTGAAGCGGTGGTGTCTCCATTTGTGTAGACATTCAAGGTCAGGCTTCATGGGCCATCTAGTTGGAGATGTCTCTGCTTGGAGGGCTTGGACTAGATGATATGTAAAGGTCCATTCCAGCCCAAGCCATTCTATGACTGTATACAACACATTCATCCATGCAACACAAATCCCATAACCATTCCTACTCAACAGCAGGGAGGAGTCAGCTGCAGGCAGGAGCACAGAGGTCATTGCTGTAAGAGTAACACAGAAGTGGTCCAAAGGGGCAGCACTCTGTGTGGGCATACAACATCTCCCATATTAATTGGTTAAGTCCTCTCCAGCCTATCTCCAAACAGCAAGGCACATCAGAATATGGGAAAGGCCAATCAGGCCCATCATCTGACACCAGCAGAAGTCAGAGCCTGTTGGAAAGGTGATGTTAATTTTCCTCCAATACGCTGCAATTTCTTGTTGCCTCTAGGTATATTGTCTTTCTTCCTCTTGGTTTCAGGTTTTTTCCCCCTTTTTACACTTCTGTACATTAACCTCTCCTGTTTGCTTCCCTGACTTCACACATAAGAGCTACAATGCCTTTTTTTTTCCCCATTAGGAATTCATCACCTCCACTTCTTGATCAAAACAGCTACTCTCACTATCTTATATTTCCACTCTTGTATCACAGGCATTCAAACCCAGATATCATCTGAGCACTGGCACTGGGGAAAGATGATCTTAAACAAGAATAAGATGCAAAACATTCCTGTGGAGTGGTAAGAACCTTCCCATTGTTTGCTGCAAACACAAAGCTGACCTGTTGCTCACTTTGTAATCTTCTACAGAAGCCACAGCCTGAGGCCTTCACATCCATTCAGCTTTATGATCAGTTGACTACAGAGCTATCTTCAGTGTGCTGCCCCTCACTTGGATATGACAGGGACTGAAATCTCATTCACAGCAGGATTATCATTATTATTGAGCTGGATCAGAAGCACAAATGTCATCCCACAGCTCGCATACATCACTGCTCCCCTTCTTCGCCATCTGCTCCTGGAGACGTCAGTCAAAACAGTTTCAGCATTCCCCATTATTGTCTTCAAGCTCCCCTCTGCTGACCTAGTTTAATTTCATGTTTGCACCCTCATGTTACCAAGCAGGCAAGTTAGTGAAGTTTATGTGTGTCATTTGTCTTACTCCTCCCCCCTGAAAACGTGTACATTTAGAGATCTGATATTCATTACTCTTTTTGACAGATCCCAGTACAGCTTGAAAATGCTCCACAAGACTTATCTGTATTGCCCACATTGATTTATCAGATTAATTTAACTTCTTTGAAGAGGTTTTCAGAAATAATCAGCTCCATTATGCTACCAAAAGTAATTCTGAAAGCAAAAATGTTAATTAAGATCCAAGGATCTGATTTGTCTTATTGTTAAGACAGGAACCACTCTGAAATTCAGTTCTGCTTGGCTTCCAAAACCTCAAAGAAGTTCAGGCCAAAAGCAGAAGGCCATCTCAAACTCTGCTCTTTCCAAAAGACTTGCAGCTTGTCCAGTGCTTTGCCCTTATTCTTGCCCTGCATTATCAAAAGGACAAAGAAACATAGTAGTGACAGCACTGATAAGACAAGACTCCTTATTTCTCAGCACAGGTATCAAGAGATGAAGGCTTCCAAACAACAGGAAAATGCACAGACATAGGAGACCAAACCACTGAGATAGAAAACACTAGAACTAAACGATAGTGGAACACACTGAGAACACTCCATGAACCATCCAAACTGTATTAAAATGTGTGCAACACTTTGCTTTTTTGAAGATTCCCCCATTCTCAGTATTACCATCACTTGATGAACACTGTCTTCAAGTACAGCTTGGTTTAAAATTGAGTGCTCTCCTAAAGACTTGCCCTAATGCAAGTGGCATTAGCAAAACTACACTTGAACATCTACAGACAGTGTCCTTTCTGGGGTTTTCTAGCCCCCAGTGGGGAGGAAGGACTTGGATCCTCTACTTGTTGCTATGGTAGCTACTAAAAACTGCTGCTCACAAGAATTTTGAATTGCTCTCTGTATTCAGACAAGCTTCAAAATAAGGCTGAAAAAATCAACACTTGCAGCACTGTTAATGAGCCAGTTCCTGACCTCTTTGTGCTTTCCAAAATAACAAGAAAAAAAGAAGAAACAGCACTTAATATCCCCTCTGCCTCTCAGCTCTGTTAATACTCAATCACACACAGTCCATTAAAATCTTTCAGACAGATTTGATGCAGCCCTTAGATGTAATTTAAATGACTTCTGCAATGACATCAGAATTCACTACACTTCTTTTTCCTGACCATTTCAGGTGAGTGCCTACTGTAGAGGTGATCTCTAGTTGGAGACAAGCTGTATAACCAAACAGCACTTGCCAAAAACTGATAGGAAAATAGGTTTCTAGGCTTTGTGTATATTGTGGGGTTTGCAGAGGTACATTTCCCAACTTGTCTCACTTCACACACTGCACACTGGCTGCTGCACCAGAACATTGCATTGAGGCCCCAGATGTGCCACTGCTACCTGACACAAGCAAAGATTTTCCCATGCCATCTCCGTTGTTTCAGAGTCATCATCTCACTGCATTTTCAGAGGCAGCCTGCACAGTTGTTCTCAAGACACTGTGTTGGATTGCACAAGGTCAGTTGTCCCAGTCAAGCATGACAATGGGTCTGAATCGTAGAACCAGTCAGGGTTGGAAAGTGACCACAACAATCACCCAGTTCCAATCCCCTTGCCATGGGCAGGGACACCTCACACCAGATCAGGCTGTCCAGAGTCTCATCCAGCTTGGCCTTAAACACCTCCAGGCATGGGGCTACCACCACCTTCCTGGGCTACCTGTTCCAGGCTCTCATCACCCTCATGCTGAATAACTTCTTCCTAACATGCAGTCTGAATCTACCCATTTCTAGCTTGGTTCCATTCCCCCCAGTCCTATCACTACCTGACAGGCTAAAAAGTGCCTCCCTAGCTTTCTTGTAAGCCCCCTTCAGACACTGGAAGACCATAAGAAGGTCACTTCAGAGCCTTCTCCTCTGCAGAATTAATAGCCCCAACTCCCTCAGCCTCTCCTTGTAGGAGAGGTGCTCCAGCCCTCTGATCATCCTCATGGCCCTGGTCTGGACACATTCCAGAACAAGTCTTTGAATAGGGAGCTGCAGCATCTCTGAAGCTTTTTTGTGCCCTCTTTAGGATATTAATTATTATATTTGATAACTAAAAAAGCTTAGAAATCATCTGGGCAAGGACATCCAGGATCTTGCCCACTATAGCCAAGTTTGGAGATCCAGACAAAAGGGGATGGTTGACACTCATGTAAGACCTAACGAGGTTGAAATGAACACACGTGGAGAAGTTTCCCTCTATAATTAGCCCTGCAGAAGAAATACAAAGATGAGGACATGGAGCAAAGTCTGTGTGGTTCAAGGAGAAGCTTTGTTTTGCATTCCTCTCAGAGGTTCTCATCTAAATTAATAAATGATGCCCTACGGGGAGAGGTTGGAAGGGACTTTGACAAGATGTTAGCCCTCCTTTAGCTGGGGAGACAAGCCAGCAGACATACAGCCGCTACGGAATAATCTGCCTACAGGGAAGCGGCTTCTTAGCTCATTACTTTGAGGTGGGGTAATATCCTCAAGCACAAAGCACAAATCTAGGAATTCTAAAAGCATTAGCAACAAGAAATCCACTATTAGCATTGTTTGGGCTTCTTTTAATTGATCATAATGCAAATACATTAAAAACGTTTAAAAGAGACTTGAGAGGGATTCCAGGAAGCAGTCCTCTCTGCTGGTATCATATTTACATCTGTTCCAATGCCCAAAGACAATGAAGTCTCACCTTCAGTAATTCATGCATTCACTGGGTCAGGAGCTCTGTCAGATCTGGTGCTTTGCCAGTGGAAGCAGCAGAGATACAACTGAGAAACCATGCAGGAGCATTTACTGTAAAGTTTGGAACTGGATCTAATCCCAGCCTTCTTGAAGATGTGCTTCTGAGGAAAAGCTCGTTTTCAGCTGGCTCCTGAAAGCAAGGAAGGTTTTCCCAGCAGGTGCTCTGCCTTCAGGCCATATTAGTCATCAGCAGAGACACATGGTTTAGAGTAGTAGTAACACAGTCTGTAGAAGTTATCTGGATGCAGACAAGAGTTTAACCAAACCACAGCATGTTGAGTCTGTCTGCAACATCAGCAGACAGCCAGCACTGACTTCTAGAGAGGACAACATCAGCAATGTGAAGGTGAGATTACTGCACAGCAACTCAGGTGTGCATAGGACCACAGGTACACTAAACCCCCTAAACCTCAGCAGCATACATCAATGGCATTTTTCTTGTCCCAGCTGCCTTTAGTCACCTGGTAACTGCTTCACACTCATTGTACAGATTGGTACTCTGAGTTGAACGGAGACATGCCCAGGAATGAAGCTTTTGACATAACTCTGCTACTTCACCTCAGCTGTGGCCTTTAGCAGCCTCAGGTAGCCCTTCCCTGGATCTCATATGAAAGCACTGCCAATCATCATGAACCATGCTAGTGCATGTCATTGCTTTATATTGCAGACAAACATCCATCAGAGATGAGGTCAGGGCCACCAAACTCACTTTATTCACAATGGTATATCTGTTGAGACCTTTGCTTTCAGAGATGAAAAATGACAGCATTCACCCACACACCACAAGGGGAGAGAGATTCTAAGTCAGAATAACACAAATGAGCAAAACATCCAAAGACTGAGTTAAAATCCTGGATGGGGAACTTTTACATCAGTTGCTAGCAGTGAATTGTTTCTGCTGGAAGCACTCCAGGGACAGTTGAATTAATTCAGCCAGGGTGTTGCAAAAGGCATGGCTAAGCAATCCAACATCCATTTGGGAGAGGTGGTAACGTGGCATGATGCTGTTCAGAGATAATCAAATGTCAGCCTGGCAACTCTGCTGATACCATCATTAAATGATGGGCTCAATTCCATGAACACTCCCAGGTTTTTCATCCCTTGAGATGGAAACAGCTTTACCCCACTTAGAAGAAAAATTAATATTTTGCATATATAAAGCCCTTTTATCCCCAAAGACTTCACTCAATATGGACCAGATTTATAAATAGACTACCAGCAGGTGTCTTTGGAGTCGGGATCAATTACTGATAGTCTGGCCCTGCATGTGCAGTAGGACCTGCTCAGAGATGATCTCAGTGTAATTGTGAACATGCAGAAGACAAAAGGATTAGGGACCCTTGTCATGGCCAAGTGTTAGGTAGGCAAGAGAGAACGCTACTGAAAAAGCTGAACAGACAGATGTAAGAAATTTTCACCAGGGCCTCAATTCTGCACATCATTTACTTCCCTGCCACTGAACAAAAGACACCTTCAAGTAATATTAGAGGTCTAAATATAAGGTCACATGATTCTGATGCACCTAATAAGATTTCTGAAGATATCTCAGGTGGAGTTACTGTGGCACATGTAGCAGTTTCCCAGCATCAGCACAGCTTTGGGGATGAAGGGATTGAGAGAGGCCCCGAGGAGGAGGACTTGGGGGTGCTGGTGTATGACAAGCTGGACATGAGCTGGCAAAAGCATGCTCACAAGGCAGAAGACAACTATGTCCTGGGCTGATGCCCAGCAGTGTAGACAGCAGACACAGGGGATTCTGCCCCTCTGCATGCTGGGGCCAACTCTGGAGTCCGCAGCACAGTGGAGACACAGACCCATCAGAACGAAGCAGAAGAGGCCACAACAACAATGTGAGGGTTGGAACCCCTCTGTTGTGAGGCCAGGCTGAGAGCAGAAGCAACTCAAGACAAGAATGACAGAACTGGTTTGGGTTGGAAAGGATCTCTAAGATCACTTAGTCCAACTGACAACCTAACACCACCAAGGCCATTAAACCATGCCCCCGAGTGCCAGATCCACACATTTCTGAACACCTCTAGAGATGGCAACTCCACCACCTCCCTGGCCAGCCTGTTCCAATGCCTGACCACTTCTGCAGGAGAGGTTTTTATATTTTTTTCCTGGTATCCAACCCAAACCTCCTCTGGCACAATTTCAGGCAACTCTCTGCCATTCTGTCACCTGATGCTTGAGAGAAGAGACCCATCCCCACCTCACTCCAACCTCCTTTCAGAGAGCTGTAGAGAACAATGTGGTCTCCCCCCAGGCCCCTCTTCTCCAGACTAAACAAGCCCAGTCCCCTCAGCTGCTCTTTCTAATTCTTATTCTCTAGACTTCTCCTCAGTCTCCCCAGTTTTGTTGCCCTTAATACATTGCACATAGAAACCACCCAACACACTAAACGCTAGGATTAAACTCATTAAAACCTGAAGCAAAAGCCAATTAGGTACCTCACATGGTTACTTGTAAAATTATTTCTTCAACTCAACCACTTGAACTAATCCACCTGCATATTAAATAATCACAGAACAGTGGGGCTAGAAAGGGGCCTCCAGAGATCCAATCCAACCCCTCTGCCAAAGCAGATCATCTACAACTGGCTGCACAGGGACACATCCTGGTGGGTTTGGAAAGTCTCTGGAGAAGAAGATTCCACAACCTCTCTGGGCAGCCTGTCCCAGGGCTCTGTCACCATACAGAAGTGTCTCCTCCTCTGTTGTAGCATGCAACTATTGTTCCTTGCCCTATCACCAGGCATCACCAAAAAGACCCTGGCACCTTCATCTTGCCACCCACCTCTCAGATATTTATAGACACTGATGAGATCCTCTCTTAGCCTTCTCTTCTCCAAAGCAAAGAGTCTCAGGTCTCTCAGTCTTTCCTCACAGGAGAGACACACAAGCCCCACAGTTATCCTCATAGCTCTCCTTTGGACTCTCTCCAGCAGCTCCCTGTCTCTCTTGACCTGAGGCTGGTACAACTTGTTTGTCAGCGCTGTGCTAGAAAATAGCAAGCAGTGAGATACTCTGCAGTGAGGCAGGACAGGTCTGCCTCTTTGGCAGGCAGGACACAGGCTAACAGAGAGCACAGCGGACAGCAGCTGCATTACCATTAGCCAGCATTTACAAGTGAAGGGTCACCAGAAGAGTAACAAATGCCACAGCATTTCTCTTAAGATAAGCTCCCATTACACAGCTATGCCCACAACTGAGGAGGTCAAGGCAGCAGTCAAAGTTGACCACACTGAACCTCAAAACTACAATTATGAACCACAGCAAGTGCTGATAGAATGACAATCTGCCAGTTACACCAAAGGTGACAGGAAGGCCACAAACTGCTTGAATCAGGGGCAGAAGAGCAAGGTAAAAATTGGTCTCATGCAACATACACCAAGAGTGCATTTACAGAAAGGGAGGAATGAGTAATACAGCAAGTGAAAACAAGTATATAAAACCAAAAGCAAAGGAAAACTGAAATGTTGTATCACACACATCCTCCAGCTCAGAAATACAGACACTGTATCCCAAAAGGCTGCTGGGCTGAGTCATTTCAGTCTCTTGGGAAGGAAACTGATGTACAGAACACTGAGGCTTAGTACAGAAACTTACAAATAAGGTCTCAAGTTGTGCTGGCGGAGGTCTAGGCTGGATGTTAAGAGGAAGTTCTTGACAAAGAGGGTGACTGGCATTGGAATGGGCTACCCAGAGAGGTGGCAGAGTTGCCATCCCTGCAGGTGTTCAAGCCTGCATGAGGCACTTAGTGCTATGGTCTAGTTGACTGGCTAGGGCTGGGTGATAGATTGGACTGGATGAGCGTGGAAGTCTCTTCCAATCTGGTTGATACTATGACTCCTAAGCAAGGGGTAAATGCTTCACAAACCCCAACAATGAATGTGCAAGTGGAAAGTGGTGATTTTTACAAGAAATAAAGTCTACTGCAAGAAGTGGGTCTCCTGGGAGTGTGTCTCCAGTGCAGCCTCTAATGACTGCACCTCCAGAAGATGGCATTTCAGGTAGGCACAGCTTCATGGTTTCAAGGATGGGCAGAGTCTAATAGGATGAGATTGAACAAGGCTAAGTGCAGGGTTCTACACACTGGCTACAACCCCGAACAGCACTACAGGCTGGGGACAGAGTGGCTGAGAGCAGCCAGGCAGAGAGGTCTAGGCTGGATGTTAGGAGGAAGTTGTTGGCAGAGAGAGTGATTGGCATTGGAATGGGCTGCCCAGGGAGGTGGTGGAGTTGCCACCCCTAGAGGTGTTGAAGACAAGACTGGCTGGGGCACTTAGTGCCATGGTCTGGTTGATTGGCCAGGGCTGGGTGCTAGGTTGGACTGGCTGAGCTTGGAGGTCTCTTCCAACCTGCTTGATTCTATGACTCCTGACAATGTTTTGACCCAGCCAATAGCACACAGGCACTCGTGAAGGTCAGCAAAGCATACAGGGGGCTAGCAGCTCCCTATCCACATTGTATCAACTTGTCAAATTTCTTCCTTTGTTGTCACTGGTGGTGACACACCACAACCATTTTACCTAAGCACAAACAAGTAGAAGATATCTAACACTCCTTCCAGAGCTTACAGCTTACTGCACAACCCATCCAGTTTCCTCTCCTTTTGCAAATCCTCAGAGCAACAGGAAAAGAGAAGAGGATTTATTGAAGCAGGTCCAAAAGCCCCCAGATGGCAGGTGATTGCAACAGTCATAAGAAAGAAATAACACAGCTAAGGAAAAATAAAGCTTACACAGCTATTGCTGAACTTCCCAAATAACCCTCTCTCCCTCCCTGGCCCAAACCAAAAGCAGGCAGAACTGTTCAGCAGCAAGCCAAGTGAAATGAAAAGCCTTCAGACAAACTCAGTGCAAGCTCCCTCTTGGCATACAATACAGTCTTCATGTATATTCACAGGGGAGCAGGGCAACGTGAACTCACCATATTCTGAATTTCAGCATCTTCTCAGAAACCCAAGTGACCTGCTAAGTCACAGCAGAGGTTCTGTTGTGCTCCACAACTCATCCACAATAATGATAACTAAAGAAAAATGCTGAATAGCTCAAACAAGGCCAGATCTTGAGGTTAACATGGAAATTTTCTTCCTACAGGAGAGTAGCTCCTAATCATAGAATGGTTTCAGTTGGAATTGACCTCCAAAGTCAAACTCCCCTGCACTGAGCAAGCACATCCTCCACTAGATCAGACTGCTCGTAGCCTCGTCAAGCCCCATCTTGAGTATCTCCACAGATTGGGTCTCAACTACCTCCCTGGGCCATCTGTTCCAGTGTTTCACCACCCTCATGGTGCAGAATTTGTTCTATTACCTGAAACTCCTCTTCTCTAATTTGAAACCATTGACTCTGGTCTTATCTCTGCAGGCCTTTGGAAACAGTTCTTGTAGGCCCCCTTCAGTTACTGGAAAACACATCTGCAGAAGGAAAAACATCAGGGGAATGGAAGAGGCTCACCAAGAGATGTTTCCTTTTTTACACTGGGATACAGAGCAGTTGGTGTTGGAAAAGCCCTTAGAAGGTCATAGGGTCCAGTATTTCATTCAAAGCAGGGTCAGTTCTGGAAGATAAATACACTGCTCTTCCAGCTCCTACTCCTGGAGAGAACAGAAAAACCCTATCAGCTGGAACCCACCTGCCCAGCCTGAAGCAGGAAGAGAGGCTACTGGGGTACCCTCTAATCAGGGTCCTGTAAAGTAGCCTCTGGCTCAAGGACCAAAAGGCACTTGAAGTTTTAGAGGACATTGTGTTAACAGCTGCAGTATTGCAGACTCTCCAGATACATCCTAGATAATTCTCTCCTTAACTGCCCTTAAAACAATGGGCAGGATTCACCAGTGGAACAGAGCCATGTCTGTACTCGTGTAACAGCAGGTAGACACTGGAATGGCAGATCCTAAACTGCAGATCTTTTCATTCCCCATTCCTGTGGGTGGAGAGGCACTGAGGTTTTGCATCATGACAGGACAGATGACTTAAACAAACGCTGACTTCTCTAATCTTCAGAGGAAAGACAATTCCCCTTCCATGTTGTTTGCCAAGTCCCTTTATTCAAGCAAACAAAAACCAGAGTTTTCAGAGGAAATTTCACTGCCTTCTCCCTCCAACCTCAATCTTCCAGCCTGTGTTTACAGCACAGGAACACATCATGCAATATATATGAAAGTAGTTACTGTTATTAGGCAAGGATCTGTACTTGGAGCCGTGGTTATGGCAGCACAATCCACATCTGCTGAGGTAGTTCACAGCACGAGGCCACGCTGCACCCAGCAACTGCTGGGGAATGATAATGCTGAGGCAGATGTGACATTAGCACCACAGCTCTCTGCTGCCAGATTCCCCAGATCAGTGTGGGTGCCTTTTCAAACAGGCCACCAGAGTGGTTCGTGCAGCAGCAGAAACCTGTGAAGCTGGAATCACAGAATCACAGAATGCGAGGGTGACTACCAGGAGGATGGAGACTCCCTTTTACATGCAGCCAGATGGAAAAGTGAAGGGGTGAGAGGTGCAAGTTACTGCTGGGGAGATCCCTGCTGGACAGTGAGATACTGGAATCATCGCCCATAAGTAGTAGTGGATTCCCCAACGCTAGTCAGTTTCCAGACTCAGCTTGCCCAGGTGCTGGACCAGTTCATTTAAAACTAGACTATCACCTAGAAAGGCTGAATCAGATGATCCCCAAAGTCCTTTTCAACCTGGCATTCTCTGATATGATATCAGGCTGTGGTAGCAGCTAACCTGCATGGGTATTATTCAGGTGATCCTTCACAGCTTTCACATACTCACACAATTGGTACTCCTGAATAAGCACCCTAAGTACTAACACAGCATATGTGAGTTTACATCTGCTCCTTATTCAGCCTGTTACTGGCTTTAGCTAAGTGCAAGGCAGAAATGAGATGTCACTTAAGATGGATTCTCCTACACTTACTCACTTGTACCATTATCTATGATTCACACATATTCAAATGCAGAAGATATGAGCTTGCTTTAGTAGGTCTGACATCCTGATAAGAGATGTGACACTTAACACATGATCAGGACCTTATACTGCCCAGAGTAAGAGACAGTACTCAGGAGAAAACTCCCTCTGCAGATTTTGAAATCTCAGTTCAAAACAACACATCCTAATACGTCTTGTCATTATCACCTGATGGTAAGGTTAGGTTCAGGTTGGATATTAGGAAAGACATTCTCACAGAAAGACTTCTCAGGCACTGCAACAGGCTACCCAAGAAGTGGTGGAGTCTCCATCCCTGAAGGTATTTAAAAGTTGTGGTGTCTAGGGACAGTTTAGTGATAGTAGCTTAGCAGAAGTGATAGCAGGCAAGAGGTTTGAGTTGATGATCTCAAAGGTCTTGTCCAACCTCAACAGTTCTATGATTCTATGACTTCAGAATGGCAGAAATGAACAAACAATCCTACAGCCACATTTTAAGCACCAGATGCAAGCCATAGCCAGTTAAAGGTTTCTTAGCACAATGCTCACTTACAAGCCAAGTATGAATGTAAACTAAACTCTGAAGGAGGTCATTTTGCTCACCTAGTATCAACCTGTTACCAAAGATGTGCTATAGCACTTGGAGTTGTAGAAGTCACAGAATGGCTTAGGTGGCAAGGTACCTCAAAGATCATCTATTCCAAACTCCATGCCACAGGCAGGGACACCTCTAAACAGATCAGGATGCTCAAGGCCTCACCCAACCTGGCCTTGAACACCTCCAGAGAAGGGGCATCCACAACCTCCATGGGCAACCTATTTCAGAGTCTCCCCACCCACATCCTGAAGAACTCTTCCTGCACTTATGTGGGTGTCCTAGTTTTGCTGGGACAGAACCCCAGCCATGATCTGCATTAGTAGTTTGGGGTCAGCCAGAACACCTGATCTGAGTCAGTTGCAGAGGTATTCCAGACCAGAAAGGTCTTGCTCAGTTTAAACGGGAAAGCATGCTGAGGATGGAGGCTCTTCCTCATTGCTGGCGGGACTTGCTTACCATTCTGCTCCCCAGGACTGCCTTCCTCTTTATTGTGACTGCTGTATGCACACTGGGCTGAGTATATCTTTGTCTGCTTCCCACTGGCATTGGTATTAGTCTGTTTCACTAAAGCCCATAGGTCTCCTTTTCCCTTCAGAGGAGAGACAGGATTCACTGGTGCAAGTGTTGGTTGTGGGCTGCTATGTCTGAACGAGCAGCACCGATTCATGGCCATCTAGCTCAGGGAAACAGCAGAGACAGCAGGCACCTGCCTGTACAGAGACAACAGCTGCACAAGTGAGATTGCATGGTTGTATCAAGTCAGATTAGAAGTCAGCCTGATTTCTCCATGCTTCTAACTATATTCTTGCCTATAGCTGAATTGTCCCTCTCTCAAGAGGCTTCAGTGAGCTAATGGATGCAGCCAAGATAACACTTATGGAGTTGATGACTGTTACCACACAAACAATGCACAATTCCCTGCACAGCTTTAGGTGTTTGTATCAAAAAGATGCAGTTAAAGCCGAAGCTGATCACTGAATTCACTAATACTTCATCCAAGTATTATTTGATGGATGCACTGTTTATTACACATGGCCTTGGCAGAAGAGTTTGAAAAAGCTTCAAAAGGCAACATCTCTTTGTAGGATCCCTTAAAGCACTCCCAGGTCTCTTAAGGAAGCACTGGTGTCAGAACAATTTCTTCATGTCTCTGTATGTCTATGTCTACTTTCACCAGTCAGCTCTTAAATCTTTTCTCTCTACCCTCAAGTGAAGAAATAAGTACAAGCAAACATTCCTCACTGTGGGACTTCCCTGACTCCAGCTAGGATGCTTTGGACTTCTCCAGGGCCCACAGTGAGAGGAACAAACACAGGCCTATTCCCCTCTTTCTTCTTTAACCACAGGCCTTCATGTTCCATTTTCACATGGGACAGAAATGCCACAAGCTCCCCACAAGTTCAGAGTATGTCCTCAATAACAAAAATATCCCACAATCTTAAATTTTTCACCATGTGGAGTGCAAAGTCAGAGCCTGCAACACAGGAACTAAGGCCACTCGAGTGTGACAGGAGCAGGTCTACAGAGCACCACAGCTGTGCTGAGAGCCTTGCATTTGGTTTCAGCCTAGCCTGAGCTTGATTTAAGTGGGCTAAGTGTCCATTAGCAGACAAATTAGGTGCACTCCTGGAGCATCTCTTATGACTCAGTTCCATACTAAAGAAATCCACTTTGTGCACTCTAAGAACCACTGTGCAGTGACTAAGAGATTACCTTAAAAGCTTACCACTGACCTGAATTAGAACATCAGGGTAAATACACCCACCTGACAAGCACAACTTCTTTCCTATATATGAGTCCTGTTTTGACCTGATTTACAGCACTGTAATGCAACCCAAGCAGCTCCAGTTCCTTGGTCTTAGCCACTACTCACTAATTAAAGAAATACTACATCTGGTTAGCCAATGAAACAAGGTCAACAGGTAAGCAAGCAAGAATAAAAGGATGAAATCAACTTACATATTCCAAACCTTAGAGGCATTAAGTTACTTTTCATTAAAATATATTTTACTAAGAAAGGAAAGCAAGATTTATGTTTTCAAAAGCATAAACTACTCTTTTGTTGGTTTGTTGTTTGGGTTTTTTTATACCTTTATGCTGGCTTTTAACTCATTTTTAAAGGAATTAGTGCTCCAGTGACAGGTGTGATCAAAGCTCCTCTTTGCAGTTGGGAAATAAGGCTGCTACAGCTGCCCCACTGACAGATGTGTTTCCAGTGCTTCCACACTCTGTTCCAACCTATTGGCTGCACCTCATTTATAGTCTTTCTACAGTACCTTCAATATCTGTCTCTGGGGTTTGTTTAGTTATTCAGCATTCAAATTTCAAGGGTTTTGTATGCATTAATAATCCCCAGAGAGGTGCTTCTCTAGCACCTTTCAAATGTGGCTTGCCAAGTAATTTACAGATGCTAAGGGTAATTCTGCTCATGAGGTTCTTCTCTGCTAGAATGTGCTACCTTCTCTGCTCAGTAACTGCTCAAAGCAGCAATTCATTCCAGCTGATGCTGAGTGAGCCTGGAGGACACCACTGAGGACCTGATCCCCAAAAGCCTTGTTCATAAAAAGATGCCAAGAGATTATTGAAAATATGGAAGAAAAAGGTCCCAACCATTTCTTTGGGTCACTCCTTGTTAAAACAATTCTATGAAGGTCTCAAGAAAATGCAGGTAAATCAAAGTGAAAGTGCAGATGGAAAGAAAAGAAAGAACCTGGAAGTGACTGACCAACAGCCATCAGCTGCCCCAGGTATGCATGAGGCATTGTGATGTTGTGTGGATCAAGAGATGCAGTCTGAGAAGCACACAACTGCTTCACTAAAGACATCCAGCATGCACTGAACACAGGGCATGCAATATAAATGATGCCTGCATGCACACTTTGCAAATAAATAAAATATTCAGCCACTCAGTGAGATAAGAAATAGGTGGATGCATAAGAGGATTATGCTGTATAAAGAGGAACTCTGGCTGGAACTGTTTGAGGGTTAAACTCCTTTCCATCTGCTTGATCCCAAGTCCCTGGGGTTATGTTAGTTCTCTATCACGCAGACTTGAATAAAGGTTTCTTAAGCCAGTTTCAAGCTGAGCTGAGTGTCTGGACAAATCTAAGCAAGGCTGCTCCCCACAGTTAGTCCTTGGACAAACAGCAGCCCCCAGGAGTGCCAGCAGTGACCAGCAAGACCAAGCAGCCCATGAGAGGGGCATACTGGAAAAGCTGGTGATGCCAAGCACAGGCATCACTGATAGGGGAGACAGTACCAGGAAGCATTAATAAAGTCACAGATAACAGAGTGTTTTCTTGGCCAATCCAAGTTTTAGGAGCAGAGCTGCAGGTGGGGAGATTCAGACTGGATGCAAGGAGGAAGTTGTTGAGCAGGAGAGTGGTGAGAGCCTGGAATGGGTTGCCCAGGGAGGTGGTTGAGGCCCCATCCCTGGAGGTGTTTAAGGCCAAGCTGGATGAAGCTGTGGGCAGCCTGCTCTGGGGTAGGGTGTCCCTGGGCATGGCAGGGGGGCTGGAAATGGAGGATATTTGTGGTCCCTTCAAACCCTGACTGATCCTATGATACTTGCCATAAATATATTAAAAAAATGAGTATTTCCATTCATCTGTCTAAGTTTCCATTAATCTGTGCATAAGTTCCCATTCAATTTATGTATTTGTGCCAACAACTTTGGTACTGACATAACCAAGTAGGCACATTTTTAGTTGCAGATACTAAAATGAAGCCTCTTCAAATCTTGTTTCCACTAACCACAAAGAAAACCTGAAAGCATCTAGAGGTCTTAACTAGCAAAAGGCTCAGCTAGTGAAATGACAGCTCTTGCCTGGGTACAGAAATGGGCAGTTATAAATCTATTTTGCATGTAATTTTAATAAGCAGGAAGTGATCCTGACAATTGTAGTGTTATTGGATTACATCCATTACCCTCATTCACAACACAAATATCTGTATTTTACAAAGAGCAAGCAATTAGTTTTTGTGTGGAGAGCAAAATTTGCCTGTTGAAATTTATACTGGGGAGGTCACAGATGAGAAAACCCTGAGATACAGAGAAGTATTTATACAGCATCTAAGAAACCAGGAATTTTAAGCCTGGGTGGCTTACTCCTCCTCCAAATAAAAATGTTCAAATATTTTAACAAATACAAGGAAGATTCTGCCAAAACCACAGCAAAAGGTAGTGTGATTGGAGATTACAAATACTGTGCAGACTAATAAACAGAGGTTACTGAGATGCAGGATTTTAATATCAGTGCTTAGATCAAGCAAATGTCACCTGAAAATGGCAAAGAGGAGAGGAAAACACTCAGGCTGCATGCATGGCTGTTCAGATAGCTGTAATTCTTCCCAAGGTACAGCCTTGGCTCCATTTATCACTCTCTTCCATTTCAAGGTGTGCTAAAAGAGGGATGCAGGAGGAAGAAAAGGTCTTGTTTCATACTGCACAGACAGCTAAGCTAGGGATCACTGCAGCAGCAGGGCAACCCAACAGCCAGAGCTAGATACCAGGGGGATGGAGAGAGAATCAAGATTAGGCTGAAACAAACCAGGGGCCAAGAATAAACAGAGAGAAAGCAGTGATCTGTCTTGGTGGCCAGCTGAGGAGTAGTTGTAATACTTCCCAAGGGCCAGGTGCAGTGGCTGAGGAAACCAGGCAATTTTCTAGATGATTAAGGAGCCACAGCTGGAAAACAGCTCCAGCCCACAGCTGCATATCCTGGCCATTCACCTCCATCTTGCTGCAAAAGGTAAAGTAGGGTTAATGGTTGGACTCTGATCTTGAAGCTCTTTTCCAACCTAAATGATTCTATGATTAGGCTGCCCTGGAGATGCCACATACCACAGGGCTTATAAAGAACAAGGATAAAGTTCCCTGCTAGCTCCAGCTTTCTGGTTCCTTTCATTATCAGCAGACCCCCTTGCTTAGAAGGGTCAAGAGGATGAGGCCAGTCTCATTTCAGTGGTGCCTAGCAATGGGACCAGGGGCAGTGGCACAAACTAGAACACAGAAGATTTCACTTAAACATAAGGAAAAACTTCAGTCCTGTGAGGGTGACAGAGCACTGGAGCAGGCTGCCCAGACAGCTGTGGAGTGTCCTTCTCTGGAGAGATTCTAAACCCACCTGGACATGTTACTGGTATCTAGCAGGCAGGCTGGACCCAATGACCTCCAGAGGTCCCTTCCAACCCCTAACATTCAGTAATTCTGTGATTCCTATTGAGGATATCTATTCTTTCAGAGGCAGAGCCAATGCATCCTCTCACCACTCAGATCATGGGGAAGGCAATCACATCAGTGTCTGTTAATTTTTGGATGAGGTGGGAATTAAGTAAATCAGACTCTCAGAATGCACCACAAGAGTCAGCACAAGGTGCATGTCAAATCACAGGGCTCTCTTTCTCATCTGGAATTACCACCCAAATGTAAATGCAGAACACAACTTTCTCATGTAATTTCTGTTGCTTATCCAATTACCTAACACTTTGTGAAATGAAAGCCAAAACTATTCAAATCAAGGTGCACTTTAACAGTAGACACTTTGTGCTGATTTTCTTCCATGAAAAGTTTTAACTGGATTTTCCCTTCACTTTAAAATGATACCTTGCAATCAGCTTAAGATAAGCAGAAGAGTCCTCAATGCTATAGTCAGCTTAGGCTCTATTACTGATATGTGCTAAGTTATAGAATCATAGAATCATTGAAGTTGGAAAAGACACCTAAGATCAGGTCAAGAGAGAAGATTCTGCCCCTTTACTCTGCTCTTCTGAGACCTCACCTCAAATACTGTATCCAGATCTAGTGTCCTCATCATAAGGAGGACACAGAACTGTTGGAACAAATCCAGACAAGGGCCACAAAGACAATCCAAGGGTTGGAGCACCTCTGCTGTGAGAATAGGCTGAGGGAGCTGGAGTTGTTCAGTCTGGAGAAGAGAAGGCTCTGGAGAGACCTCAGAGCTACCTTCTAATACCTGACAGGATCCTACAAGAAGGTTGCAGAGGGACTTTTCCTCAGGGTGTTCAGAGACAGGACAAGGGGGAAAGGTTTGAAGCTGAGGCAGAGCAGGGGTAGACTGGAGCTTTGGAAGAAGTTCCTCAGTATGAGGGTGCTGGGACTCTGGAATAGGCTGCTCAAGAAGGCCATGCATGCCCCCTTCCTGGGGATGTTTAAGGCCAGCTTGGTTGAGGACTTGAGCATCTGAGTCTAGGTGAGAGATGCCCTTGCCCACAGTGGGGAGGCTGGAGTAGATCTCTACGGTCCCTTCCAACCTAAGCCATTCTGTGATTCTATGAGCATAGAATCCATCCAACATCAATCCAACACTGCCATAACCACCAAACCACGTGACAGAAGAAGCCTTCTTTCCTGCCACACTACCCTCCAGCAGTGCTCAACAGGGACCAGGATGAGCTGAAATGGAGCCCTGGGCAGTAGGTGCTGCAGGGAGGGCCCTGGTCAGGGCAGTTAAGGTCTTCTGTTGCACTTGGGCCCTGGCATACTGGTGATGGGTGAGCAAACATTGCCCTCACTGCCTCTCTGGGAGGAAGAATTAAGCACCACCTCACTGCAGCACTGTGAAAAGGGAAAGTTTTTAAGATTTCTGAAACTTTGTCAAGAATGAGGGTGACACACAAGTGCCAATTAGCATAAATTCCACTCAACTAAATACATGTTTTAATTAAAATACTTTTTAAAGCCCTTCAAAATAATTTTATCCTGAGGTCAATCAGCATAACAGCTCTTCACCCTGACCCTAGAGAACTGGCATGTTCTTGATGCTCAGTTTGCAGTCCCCTTGACTTTAACACCACTACTGCTAGCAGAAATTACTATTAAGGCAACGAAGAGCTGTGGGTTTGCAGTGCTGTACAAGAGATCAGGTGCATCTTCCTCACTGCACACTGAATAATAAAGCAAGCTCTGTGCAGTTAAAGCAAGCATCATCACCAAGCCAAAACTGATGGCTATCTCTCCTTCCAGCCTCTAAGCCAGCCCCTCTGTTCTACCAGTTTCCCTTCTCATGTCATTTTTCACCTGGGCTGAGCCCCAGTGAGGATCCCTGCACAGCTGTGCCACAGTCTATGCTCAAACACTGAGAGGGACAAGGGTAAGTGGAAAGGTTAAGGGCTGTTAAGCCTCACTGGATGCTGAGGGAAGGCTCCCTGTAGCTGTGGCTTTGGCTGCTGTGTGTCACATCTTGTCCTTACTCCCTCATGCATCTGAAGTCCAAAACATGCTGGGTTCAGAGAGGATAAACAAAACAGAAGCCCACTTTTAACCAGAGCTGTCTATTGCATACTTGGTTTTGTAATGCTTTATCTGCTAATGAAGCTGGGTGCCTAAGTTTTCTTAATTAGCAGATTCTGCATGTTTTATTATGTTACTACCCACATTTATGTTATCTTAGAGTGAGGCTTCTCAGGAGGTACTCCTGGGGCAGCAAGTGCTAGCAGGGTTATCGGTCTTTGCTTTCCAGAGAAAGAAAAAAGCCTAACAGAAAAATAATACTCTTTCCTTCCAGAGTAATGAAATTAGGGCTTCTAACACAAAGCTATAAGGAGTGACAAATCTCTCTTGCAGTTCTTAATTTGTGTTAACCCCTTGACTCTAGCAGGTCTGCAGCTCCTGACATTAAGTGCTAATGCATTTAGCATTAAAGATACACACTAAATGCATTAGAATTATGCCATGCTAATGGAAACATTCATGGCCTGTCAGATAGGTTGAGTATTTGCTCCACTTGGGTGTTTACTATGAGCAAGGCAGCATTTCAGCATCAAAGCCTTGTCAGAAACTTGAATGATCTTTATTTGGAGAAACTGCATGGCACTATCCCACACTTCATTGGTTTTTCCTCCTGTTCTTGCCAGCTGAAGACTGGTGTTTGAAAAGGTACTCTAATTAGCATCTACCACTAGCTCACTGGTATGTAATTTACGAGGAACAAAACTTTTACTTTGTTACATCTCTAAACTGGCATCTTCTGGAGATAAAACACAAGGATCTCAGTGAATATTGACTACATCTTAAGCGCAGTAAGCGAAGAGAGTCCTGTGGTGAATCTGTTCCTTTTGGTAGTGGAGTTGAGAGGTTTAAGAAGAAGAATAGAAGCAGAAGGGAAACAGAAATAAAACACAGGGTGTTCACTTGGTAAAATAGGACTCCTGCAATAGAGGTTCACTATCAGGCCAAAATACAGTATCCTTTGTAACATTCTGGGATAAAAGCATGCTGCAGCATCAAACACCTCTAATGTGTTATGCACCCACCTGGAAAATTCAGAGAGACAATTTTATGATGGGAAAAGAAGAGAGCAAGTGAATCTTTGCAAATGAGCAACCACATGGGTAAGTCTCTGCTTGTTCCCAACTGGTTTCCCCATAAGCCATCCAATGGCAGTACCTTGAGCCACGTAACTCCTCACTCTCTTCTCTAAAACGCTCTGTGTGAGGAGCATATCCAGATTCAACTGCTCAAGAGTTCAGCATTAGAAGACCATGACCTACTTGATGAGAAAAACACCAAGCTAGCTATGCATGGTACCACCCACTGCCTTTATTTCCCCACCATCCTTCACTCTACAATTCCGTGCCAGAGGGAAGTCCACAGAGCAAACTGAACTGCAGCCAGAGAGCAGATAAAGGCAAGCATCAAGACAGCTGGTGGGAGGACTCCATCCCACCCAAAGCCAGAGCAGTCCAGGGAGAGCTGCTTTCAAGGAAAAAAGATTTCAGTCTCTCTCTTGTTGTGTGGCAGAAAGTATCTGCTGTGTGGATCACTCTGTCGGTGTGCTTTATCCCTGGCTCCACCCTAAATACACGGTTTTTGGGCAGACACTCACTGGGGCAGAGAGCATCTTGCACACAGGGCTTGGCACAATGAGGCTCCATTCTTAGCGAGCTCTTAAGAACCATAAACATGATCAGTAATAATAACAGCCACTTAAGTTACTGCAAGTATTGTTAGGCTAGGGCCCAACTTAAAAGAATAATTCACTCACAACAATGAATAGAGCCAGCAGAGCACCAGTAATAATCCTCTCATGTTACAAGAAGCATACTGAGACCTTAGAACAGCACTGTGACCAGAGCTTCTCATTACCAACTGCAAGCTGCAATCTGGGCGAGGTATCTTTTACCACATCAAAAAAGCACACAGTTCACTGCAGGCAGGGGAAGAGATGGAGATGGATGTCTTACACTACTCAATTTAAAGCTGGGGTGTTTACTGTAAGCAAAGACAGACAGCCTGTTGAATAGGTTGGTTATTAAAAAAAAGGGAAAACACAGACAGAAAAAAGACCCAAAAAAGACAGAGGAAAAAATAAAAGGGAAAAAAGGGAAGAGAAAAAAATCCCCTGCTAGTTTCACTCCACAGAAAAGAGTAACTGTGCAAACTCCATGAGTCAGCATATCATGGAGTCATCTGAATATTAAAGCAGGAGCTCTGCAGAGAAGTGTCAATGCTTCAGTAATAACCCCACTTCTCACTCCCTCTTCACTCCTTTCCCTTTCATTAGCAAGCAGAGTGTTTCATGATAGCTTATGGCTGCTATACCTGCTTTAGTTTCCTTCAGGAATTTTCCATGCCTGCCTGTAAGGCAGCTCCTACATTACTCTGCTTCATGGCCTCAGCTCCATTTCTGCAAGGCAACTGCATCAGCAAATACTGGATGTGCAGGAAAAGGAGGCTCCCTGTCTAAAGAACCCAATGAGACTCACATTCCCATGACATGCAGCACTTGTGCTTCCCATCCTAAGGCACCTCTCCTCCCCAGGCACCACACAACACCTCTGCCTGGTCCTTACCTCAGGATGACTTTGCACCCTAGGTGCAACCAAACGACTCATGCATGCTAGAGAAACAAAATGCTAATCCAACCACTGCAGCTGGAGAAGATTCTGGTTCTCTCCCACTCACAGGTGTTTTCTACCTGCTGCCTCTCAAAATTCTCTTCCTAAATAATTCATGTTATTCATGATAGACTCTTCACCCATTCAGAAACCCCAGAAATTCATAGGCTAATAACTACATTCAGCCTCAAGTGAGTTTCAGTAATGGTGTGGCACTGAGATAAATTACATCCAATGATGAGGTCCAAGGAGAGAGACTTGCCTACAGAGCACTAGGTAGCTATGGGGAAACACCCTGCACCCAAGGCTGCCCATGGCTGTGCAGAAAGCAAAGAACAAGGCAAAACAAATTGCCCTCCCTGTTTGGAGTGCCTAGAAATTCTCCCTGCATCATCCCACCACCACATACACTAGTAGTTTCTACTTTCTAAAACAAGCTTCCTCTCCATTAATTTTTCTTCTTCCTCACTTACCCTTGGTACCCAAAAGTAGGATAGAAATAGAAGCTCATCAGAAAACGCAGAGCTGTGAGGATGCTATTAGGGAAGGGGCCAGAAAGGATAATGGGATGCAGGCCTGGTCACCAGCCTGGCAAATGAGGTGGCAACTCCAGCAGCACTCAGAGAGGAAACTATAAATGCCCTGCAGCACTGAGAAATGCTGCAGACACTGCAGAGAAAAGGCAGGAGGGATCTGTAGCTATAGCAGTGTGCTTTGCTTCTTTTGCAGGGTAGCAGGGACCCTTACCTAGATAAACTCCTGTGCCACAAGCAAGGCAAACCCCAGCAGTCAAAAATACCTGATTCATAACAATTTTGGGCAAGAAACATTAGTGCCAGGAAGAAGTTAGTAAAAAAAAAATCCAAGGGAAAAGCTATTGTGCATAAGAAGGCTCCGTGGTAGTTCATGGCAGGTCACCCATGCTACAGAGTAATTGGAAAACTCTTGTTAACTGATTTGTATCACTTACATAGGTCAGCATCAGTCATTTTCATATTGGCATCAAACTACTCAATCTGGGACTTCTGTTAATGGCGTCTTCTCGGGTGTGACACATCAATGAGTACCATCCTGCCTGCAAAAGCAGCAGCAGCAGCCACTACAGTCAGCACTGTCACAGAATCAATCCTTTAACAGTAATGAATAGCTTTTGAAAACTGTCATGTAAGTGAATAACTGATTAAACTTCATGACGAGAAGGAGCATGGGCTGCTTTGGCTAATCACTGCCAGCTCCCTCTGCCCAAGGCCCAGTCTTTCTTTGGGCCAATGAAGATATATCTGAACACATACCTGGAACTGAAGTGATCTAATGCACAGCAGTAATTGCTTCCCCTCACTTTCAGCAAGAAGCTATGGATTAACTTATTAATTCAAAATGTGGCACATTGAACAGGCTTCTCTCTACAAGGCTCATTTCAGAAAGCTCAGAAATGAAGCAGGACAACATCTGTGACTAAGCCTTCCACATTTCCTACAGTAAACAAGACTCCATGCAGGTGCTCCACGACTCTGTTTTAACTTCCTAAAAGCTGTGGATTGAAACTGATGAGGTCAGTTCAACAACACCTACATTCTCAGCTGTTTTTTCTCCCTCAAGGAACAAAGAGATAAGCCTCAGAAAGGGAAAATTTACAAAACCATGTGGATTCACAGACACACAATAAAGAGTAAATGCAAAAAGATAACAGACTCAGATGCTATCAGAACTTAATCCTGGTTTTGGTGTGTCTGCATTCTTCCCTCAATCCATTACAGAGCACTACTGCCACTTTATTTCTTCTAATAAATGGAAGGGCAAGAAGGACAGGTGCCTCACAGCTTAAGCAGCAGCCCTATGTTAAACACCTTTTTATTAGCTGGAGAAGGAATATAACTATAGAACACCACATGGAGGTGGTCAGTCCCCAGTACTCCAGCGCTGGCGAGGACACACCTCAGAGTACTGTGTTCAGTTCTGGGCCACTTGCTACAGGAAGGACATTGAGGGGCTGGAGCATGCCCAGAGAAGGGCAATGAGGCTGGTGAAGGGCCTGGAACACCTAGCCTATGAGGAGCAGCTGAGGGAGCTGGGGTTGTTCAGTCTGGAGAACTCGTGAGGAAGCTCACTGCTCTCTACAACCATTTGAAGGGAAGTCAGAGCAAGGCAGGGGCAGCCTCTTCTTGATGACAAGTAACAGAACCAGAGGAAATGGCTACAAGCTGCACTGGGAAGAGGTTCAGGCTGGATAATAGGAAATATTTCTTCACTGAAAGGGTTCTCAAACATTGGAATGGTCTGCCCAGAGCAGTGCTGGAGTCACCATCCCAGAGGGTGTTCAAGCAGCACATGGACCTGGTGCTTAGGGGCATGATTTAATGCTGGGTCAAGGGTTGGACTGGATGATCTTGGAGGTCTCTTCTAACCAAATATATTCTGTTACTTCCACGGGTCACAATTTGAGCCCATAGCACTATCTGTAATTCAACTGTACCATCACACAGAAGCCAGCTGCCACAGCAGATCAGACACTGCTCACTGTTGAAGTTAGTCGTCAGGGCAGGGCTGAAAAGAAGAGGCTTTCCTAACAAGTTGCTGTAGGTTTTCTTTCTCATTCATCAACTTTTAAAGGGAAAAATGCAGGTATTCCTTAAGTTATGCTTAGAATTTGCTGCAATGTACTGTTTACTAAGTAAAATAAGAGAGATAATTTCTTCCTGCTAATAAACCACCGTGATCTGATGATGAATTAATAAATCCCAGCATCTCAAGCTAGCTAACAACTGCTCCCCTTTGCACTGCTCAGGGAGTTTTATCTGTGCTGAGCATTGCCTAGGCAGAAGCTCACCTCACTTCTGTCCTTTGTGTTGGGAAGAGCAAGGAAGAAACAGCCTAATGAAAAAGCTAAGAGGAGGACTGGCATTTTCTGGGTTTGAGTCTGAGCTTGCAACTGCTCTACATACCAGACAAGACTGAAATCAGCATTTAAAACAGAAAATTAAGAAGGGTAAATGTAGGAATCTCACTGAGTTACTACCTGTCTGTTGTTTGTGAAGGAAAAGAGGGTTACCTGCCTGCTGTACCACTGCAAAATTAATCCAGGCATAACACAGCCAGGCTTTGGTTGTTCAGTTAAGAGCCTGTTGTTCATTTAAAGAGCACTCTGTTTGCTTTACAAATTTGTCCTTTCCCAAAGCATATAACATTTTAAAGGCATAAAATAGGGTGCAGAGATTTGATTACTTCTTATGACAGATTTGAATGAACAAAACCATCTTCGTTGTTTCCTCCCACCTTCACATTTCAAGTAAAAGCACAAAGAATGTCACTCCAAGCCTTCTTTCTCCTCTGATCACCTCTTCTTCCACCCCTAAATACAAGGTCTAGAAGGCCCTGCAAAATCTTGGTTTCTTGATTATCTTCTTGGTCTCATGCTTATTATTTATGATCATCATAGTACAGTAGAGTAATAAGGGCAGCTTCAGTAAATATCAAAGCTTCATCATGCTTGCATTGTGCAAGCTTGAGGTTTGGCTTTAATCTAAACAACCAAGTGGACAATAAATGGCAGAAAATATTTGTGGTAGAAATAAAACCCCAGACTTGTGTTTCTCCCACTGCATTCCTGTGCTCTTCAATCTCCAAGACAGAATCACTCCTCTCTAGGCCAAGTAAGGGAAGCAAACAACACCAGTCAGAATCCATCAGCATACAGCATCAATCCATCCAGGCTTGCCAGTATCCTACTCTTGAAAATAGAGTCATAAGCTCCTTGGGTCTCCACAGCTTAAGGGTGCATGGCTATATTCAGTGGTCTTCCACACCACGGCACATCTATGTGGTGATCTAGGACAGGTCACACAGGAGCACATCCAGATGGGTCTTGAAAGTCTCTAGAGAAGGAGACTCCACAACTGCACTGGGCAGCCTGTTCCAGTGCTCTGTCACCCTATGGTAAAGAAGTTCTTCTTCATGTTGAGGTGGAGCTTCAGTTCCAGTTTGTGTTCACTAACCTTGTCTTATCCCAGGATACCATTGAAAAGAGCCTGGCACCTTCTTCTTGACAGCCACCCATCAGATAATAGTAAACATTGATAAAATCCCTTTCCAGTCTTCTATTCCCCAGACTGAACAGCCTCAGGTGTCTCAGCCCTTCCTCATAAGACTAATGTTCCAGTTCCTTACCCATTCTTGTAGCCCTATGAGGTAAGGTACCTAGAAGGTAACCAGCAAATCTTGTTCCTTTGTTCAGAATGTAGAAACCAAGACCTGATCTAATCCAGGTCAGATGCTGCCCATATAATTGTCCCAGTGAAGACATTAAGAACATTGTCTTTGGTTCCTTTTGGTTAAGAAGACTTAAGCAGAAGTCCCCATTCCATTTTGTACTCACTGAGGTCGATGGTTTAAAATTATATCAAGCTTTGGCTGGTCTTTGTTTTAGTAACACTAAGATTAAAACGTTTATTTAGAGCCAAACTAAACCAAAGTTGTTAGAAAGATGGTGCTTACTTAAAAACAGTAGTAGTTACAGAGTTGTTCATTGACTTGCTGAATGAGAACCTGTGAGATGTTGAGAGCAGAGCAAGGTGCTTAGAAAAGCTCAGTGAGAAGTTTCACATCAGCATGATCTGACAGAGCATCACAATAGTGACTGGTGAGGGTTTGTATTTCAGCGGCAGAAGACAAACACTGGCTGGAAGCAATCTCATCTCTGTACTTTTTAACTGCTAAATGTATCATCAAGGATATCTGCCTTTCTCTCCAGCATCAGCCAGGAATTGAGACTAAATGGATCATTGATCTGTTCCAATATTGAAAACCACCCAGTATATGAGGGAAACATCTCAACACCTTATCTGCACAAGAGCATAAGTGAATTTCAAGCCCTGTTTGGTAACCACATACACTGAGACAAAACTTAATTTCCCACCCTTCTTTTTCATATATCTTGATTTT